>NW_027513367.1:601296-1202592 GCF_048772815.1 Callospermophilus lateralis
TATTTTGGACGTAAAAATGGGTAATAAAGAGAGTAAGCCTGACACCCTTTTGGACTGTGTTTTAGGGAACTGCGATGAACTTTACCCCCCTTTGTTAAGCAGGATGACAGAAGCTCCTAGCTGGCTGCCTGGAGCACACCCATTGCAGAGGGCAATGCTTGCTGGGGACCTAAGAACTGAGCATCTCCCAGGTTAACAAGTGAAACTCCTTTAAAACCCCTTGTCGCTCCAGATCAAGAGAGTCACAACATTTGGCAGAGTCCCCTGTGTTTCTCCTTTGTTCGCAAAGCAATAAACCTCCCTTTTTCTTTTTCTCAAAACTCAGTCCTCATTATTAAATTGGTATTAATTGGCTTCAAGTTCAAGAATCAAACTTTAATTTACAAATTTGGTACCCCCCTTCCTCCCCGGAACTTTGTGAGAGCTGTCTACTGGAATATTAGGAGATGAAGCATGCTTGGTGTGGAACTGAACAAGAGGAGCTAATCCTGTAAGTAAAAGGAAGGACTGAGGGACTCCCAGCAGCTGCCAAAGCCCTGTTGATTCAGGGAATTACCTCCTTCCTTTCCGCACTGTAAGAATTATGCCACCTCTGTCTTGTTAAAAAAGAGAAAAAGAAAAAGGGGACACTAAATGCAGTGAAGTCACTATGGAGACACTTTATTTTACATTTCAGGTTGCCCCTCTGTTAAAACATGTGGTCCCCCCCCCTGTGGATATCTATGGTGCACACTGGTGTAGGAGATTTTTCTCTTATCTGCTCTGGTTTAATGGGTTCTCTCTGACAGCCATAGTCTGGACCTCCTTTCTGTCTGTCTTGTGTCTTTGTATCTGGCCCTTTAAGACATGTGCAATAATGTGTTGATATTATAAATTGTTTCTTGGGAATGATCTTAGCTGAATGTGTGTCTAAATGATGATGTTTTATTTTAACAATCTGGTATCTGAATGGGTTTTTGAAGCATTGCACAATCTTGCAGTTAAAAGTCGGGTTTAGGTAATTGTTTAGTTTATGATTTCAGATAATTCATGCCAGAGAACTTAAATACTTAGGATGGAAAACTGAAGAACTCTACTTCCAAGTTGGCAAGTAACTTCCCAATCATACAGTCTTTTTTTCACCAATTTTGAATTGGATAGCCTGGGAAAATATCACTGTGTGTACCAGTGCATTAATTTGGACAAGGATAGTAAATCATAGAATGGTATCTGTTGACAAAACAAGACGTACAGATACAAAATTTTGTGAATTGTATCTTAAATTTATATCATAATTTTCAACATCCGAACCTCAAAATTATGGTTAAAATGCCTTAGGCCTGAGGTGTCTGCTCAGAATAGCAGTTTTTCCTGCTCCTTCCAGACCTCAACCATGACTTATGTTGAAATGTAAATGAAAGAAGCCTGCAATCTTAGTAGGAGACTGATTTGAGGCCTAAGGGGGAAAAAAAAGGTAAATTGTATGGTATTTACTAATTACTAGCCAGTCACTTTTTCTAGGACTCTTTTTTTTTCCTTAGATACTTTTTTTTTTGAGCTCATGATTTTGAGCATACAGACCTAGGTTAATGTTTTTCAGATCAGTTCTATCTTTGACCAACTGTAGACATTTTGAAACATTGCAATGGAGATTTCACCTGAGAAAAGCTACAAGGCCTTTACTATTATTATGTGTGCACACTTTTGTTATGTGTTGTATGTCTATATATACATATGTCCGTATATCATATATATGATACACAAACTAACATATACAAGGAGCGCTCATAAAAAAGCGCTCATTAAAACAAATTTAAATAGGAGATCCAAAGATCTTTAATTCACGTGATTTAAATGTTTCAATTTAAATTGGATAAACAGATAAAAATCAATGTCTTTAAATTTAAGCTTACAAATTTTTCTAGGTGTTCAAAAATCTAATAAAATATTAACATCTACAAAATGTCTAATATGCCTTGGTACTAGGACCTTTCCTTCAACATAAAAATGGTTTACACTGTCAATACATTTCTCTAATATTTTGATAAATAAATAAAGTAAATTTGATTGGGATTACTCATTCATGAGTACTTTTGTTAGATATCTGATTGATTTACTAAGGTCTGAATAAGTTTTTATTAAAGTATGTATAAGAATATAAAAATCAGTCATGTGTTAATGAGACAGAAATTTCTTAAAACATAAGTTTACCCATAACGTTGTATTTATTAAGTTTTATTTTCTCTAGAGCAAGCAACCATAAAAATTAAACAACTGATTAAATAAGAACTGTTATTTTAGAGCACTGTACTGCCATTGCTTTAAAAGCTAAACTTGGTTAATGTAGAAACATCAATGTAATTGTGATGCTATCAATGTTTTCATATCTTATATGTATTCAAGTCTGTAAGGTAGAAACTTTAAAAGAGCATTATATCAAGCTGGTGCTCTGAAGTTTTATGGTAAAAAAATATATTGGGAATTTATTTACCTGTTATCAATAAGATATGTAAACTTTTATGTTACTTTTTACATTGGGGAAAAATTTAAATGTATTTTTTAGTGAATGAGAGCCTAATCGATGTAAAGGTTAAAAACTTTCAGCCTTTCTTTAATTCATGTTTTAAATGTGATATCATATGGTGTTAGCTAATGTTCATGTGACCTCAAACAATTTATGTAAACTTTGTCAAATGATATTTATAAATAAAGATTATCTTTAGAACTAAAATACTTAAGATTTATAAAGAGCCCTGCCTTACCTGAGATAAGGCTCTGTGTCCCATCTTACTACATGTGAGAATGACTACAAAACCAGTAGGTCAGATAATATTTCTTTAAAGTTATGTTAAAAAGTTGGTTTTTTTAAGGTAAATATTCCTAGGATCTCAAACAGGGGATATAATGTATAACTCAGCCAAAAAATTCAGGGTAGATATTACACAAGCTAAGTATTTTTACTTTTGTTAATTTTATTTTGAAATTATTTTATAAGTGATCTAAAGATTCTCTGTTACTGTTTTACAAACGTGTTGCTTTAAGAACACAACATGGGTTTATTCAAGATAATAAGTCATTACTTACAATACAGACAGAAAAATACAGATCCCAATTAATAAAAAGATAATGATATAGTTATAGACATTAAAGCCCAGTACTCTTAATATAAGGCTGTTAAAATTTATTTGCTGGATGTTTAAGATTAGGATTTAAAATTAAAGTTAAATGAAAAGCGCCAAGAAAACCAATATTTGGCTTTTGCCCTCTGAGTCAGTCTGAATCCAGGGAACAGGGAACTTCTCTAAAGAGCTTTGAAACTCTGAGCCACATAACCTCCTCCTGATCAGGGAGATTAATGAGACCACTGGAGAACAGAAAGCCAATCAGGGTATTTGTTACGAAGAGGAGAGTCATCAAAGAAAGGAGACATCCCTGATGCTTCCGAGGGAAGCCAAATGGTCAAGCAAGATCTGGACCCACCTAGCGCAAATGGCACTAGCAGAACTGAGAATCTGCTCTCAAATTTCCCCAGAATTGACTCCCATAAAAGCTCAGCTGACTGTTAACAATAGATGGAAACAAAAGTCAGTTTGACTGCTTCATCTTAAACACTTGGCAAAGACAGTTAAGAACAAAATACATCCATTCCTGGGCATTTTAAATTATAATAATAATAATATAATTTTAAGGTATGCACTTTATGTTTGCCTCCCAAAATAAGTAAGACTGGTGGCTACAAAGAAGAATTCTCAGAAAGGAATGCCTGATACTTATAAAAAGAGACTATCAAGAAGACCTGCCACAGGGATAAGTTTTCAGTTTAAGGCCTACAGGTATTCCTAACCTACACAGGTAGGCTTGGTGTTTGCTAGTACAATTATCCATCCCTGAGTAACAGAATTAAAGGTTTCTGTAAGAGACACAGAGGTCATACTAGTAAAAATATTTTACAAGATCAGATGACATTAAATTATTAAACTGTATCTTATGGGGAGGGACAAGTGTAACAGTACAAGTTAAGTTGACAGTCCGGATAACTGGGGATATTAAAGACTGGTGATGGAACTTCTATACAGTGACATGTTCCAGCTGCTGCAACATTTTTTCAGTACTCATGGTTTTTGTTTCTCTCATAGAAGAACCCATCCCCAGATGACTTTACAACCTGTTCTTCCCCAATCAGACTTCAAACCGAACTGACTTCTAAAAGGCAACTCATGTCCCTCAACTGACTTCTAAAAGGCAACTCATGTCCCTCATGCCATGCCCACTCATGTCACCCTGTCTCAGGTCAGAAGAAGAAAAAATGAGTGACACCACTCTTCTTAAAACAATGGAGAGAAAGATAAATAGACTATCAATATAAGTAATTAATTAAGTCAGGTAAAATCAGGGAGATCGGTTTTGGGTGAGTTCTAAAAATTTGGAGACTCTTACCTGAGGGATTAAAATTTCCTCAGTGTTCTTCCCGTAATCTATCAAAGATATGAAAGGGACACAAAGAAAAGGGGGGAATGATAGACCCAACCTGATCTTTAATTAAAATTGGGAGCCATCTTGCCAAAAAGCCATGAAAAGATAATTTTGGCTTTAGCATAAATCCCTTCAAATTCTAAACCTGCTTGGAATGCCTGCCCACGCCTGGAACTCACCCATGCCCGGCTCTCTGACCAGATAGCAGCCCTCTCTGAAACTTTAGTGACACATCATAAATATTTGCCTTCTCTGGCGAGACAACAACCCTCTCTGAGGCTCTAATGGTCTTCATGAACTCTGATGTAGGGACAGCAAAAAAAATGTAGACTGCCATTAGTGTGATGTTTGTCAGAGTTCTGTTATCTGTAAACCCCCTTTTGTGTAATTTTCTGGGCTATTAAGCTGCCTGTAGGAAAGCTGGGGTTGCTGTCTTATTCCCGCCATTTTGTGAGGGAGAGGCAGCACAGCCGGTGGAAATAATAAGCTTAATTTAATTTGATTTTAATTAGAGTCAGTGGTCTTTTCTTGTGTCCTGGTCTAACAGGTAATCACTCCAAAAACATGGAGCTCTGCTGGCCTAAACACTTCTTGAGAAACTTCCTCTGAGTTTGGGCACTTGAAATATATGTTGTTGTAAGGAGCTTTAGCTTCCTTTCTAGTGATACCATCAAAGCTGAGTCTGCATCTATGTGACCTGGAGGACATGGTTTCTTGTATTCTAATGAACATGAGGCAGCAGTGCTGAATTTTCTGTTTGTAGGTAAACTGTGGCCACTGGATGCTAAGTGTCTCCCCGTGTGGACTGTGAAGCCATTTGGTCATCCTCCACTTTTTGTGGTGTTTCTTGCTGCTGTACTGGGAGTTTGGTATATGCTTTATGAAATACAACGAGTTCAACTGGAACCCAGTGTTGGAGGGAGTTCTGTCACTTGTGGTGGGTCAGGGTCTGAAGGAGAATGCACCAACCAGGCTTTTATCTCACCTTGCTTGCCCCCTTGTCCTTAGAAATCTGACTCTGAACTTAGCCCAGAAACCTCTCCATATAACATGATGCCTTTACATAGAAGGGTCTGCTGGCTGCACCATGTCAGTCACAAACCATTTGGAAAGCAATGGCAAATCCTCATGGCCACACCACATATGTATTATCACACACCTACCCACCACTGCAATAGACCCACTACTCAGCAGGCTCCAACTTACTGGCATCTTTGTTCTACACCATTTTCATGAAACCCGGTCAATCATGGCATTCTCTGGTACACTCATGATCAGCAACAAGACATCTAAAGGTTCTCCAGTGCCACCTGGTTAAGGGAATTTCAAAGATTTCATTGTATTTATCTAGCCATTTTTCATGGATGAAGTTGGAGGCACTGTGGGTTTCAGTTCATTCAGGAAATATTAAATGTGAGGAAGCTATTTTCATTAAATTCTCTGGAGAAATCTCACAGGCAAGTCTTCCCATAGAGTGGTCAAAAGGTTACATGAAGCCAGGCCCATTGAGGTCTTTAATGTGACGTCCATGGGTGTTCTGACTGTCAACTATGGCTGCCAAATCTTTCAGAATAAAATCATGTGATATCCTAGCTGATATTCCAAGGCTCTGTGGAAAGCCACCCTGGTATTTGATCTCAGTTTCCAAGGGCGAATCCCATGCGTGGCCTCCTAAAATCTGAATGCAGTTTATGGCAATATTTCTCTGAGATCAGTTCCAGAACTCAGACTCTAAGGGGAATCACACCAGAGTTCAAGCCCAGATAGACCCAGTCATCACTTCCAACCGCCAAACAAATGACCACAATTAAAACCAAAACACACCCACAAGGCCCTCATCTTCTTCCATATAGACACTCATCATAACCTGTGGCTGGAGGTTTCCATGAGGGACTCAGCCCAAGACAGTGTACAAAATAACCTCCCTTGCCCGTCATTTGCCTAAAGTCAGGGTTGCCTGGACACCCTTCCTGAGAACCAGGAGTGATCACATAAGCCTGCCGTAAATACTGCTCTGATTCTCCAATTTGAGGCCTCCTGACTCTCGGGTATAGATTCTTTATGTGAATTGGAATCATGAGAAAACCCAAGCACCTATGGTCTATCCTCTGCAGGGATTGAAGAACTCATTTTACAAAAAGGATCCCTATTTTCACTTGATGGAGATCAGGAATCTTACAGAGGAAAGCGAGAGACTTCGTCCACAATGACTGCTTTTTTGGTCATTTTGGTTTTGTAAGCACACATGTAATTGTTCGTTAGATCCATCAGGTGCTGAGAATCTATTCAACAACCTCACAGATGGCCAAGAGTCTGATGCAGACACATCCCTTTCCAAAGCAATTAAGCAAAGATCTACAGCTGATGCCCATTAATTTCCATTGAAAACCGTTTTTTTTCAGGCTTCACAAAGGGGTGGCCTGAGGCAAAGACCTTTCTGACATTCAGGGCAACAGAACAATAGGTAAGCAAATGGCCCAAGGCAGGGTTCTGGAATGATATCTGAGTTTTCCGAGATGATCCCATTCCCTTCAGCTATCCAGTACATAGCCATGTCACAGAGCTTGGAGCTGGTACATGTCTTGGAAACAAAACCATGAGCCTATTCTGGCGAGTGGCCAGAATTCAAGAAGAAAACAGGAATTTAGGAAGACAGTGGTTTTTGCCCATCCATTAGGCAAGCCAAAATCCATTCATAAATTGGGCAGGATGAATGTTGTGAAGCTTTCTACTATTCAGGACACATCCATTGATGCATTCTCTTTTCTAATGTCTACAACCACGGACACAGTGGGATAAACAGACATAGAAACACTCACATTGTCAAAAGACTTACTAGAAACAGTCCACTCCAATCCTAACAAACCGACTTTCCTACCTATTCTCAGATCATTAGACAAAACCACAAACTCACACACACACCCACAAAGTCACCTCCTTCCCCCAAGTAGGTCTATGACTATCCGGAGTGTCCTCTGACTGATGGGCCATAGTATGTTACTCCAAAATGGACTGTCCTATGTCAGATCTGGACTCCTTGGCCAACACTGTGATGTTGTCAGGTGCCAGTGGTGAGACACTACCTGCTTACTCAGGAAAGGCCCCTCTTCAGACCTTCCTGGCATTTGGCCATCCTCACATCAGTAGTTACCAAGAAAGACTGATGCTGTCCTTGGTAAATCCAAACATGTGAGGCCACTGGGACTGGGACTGGGACTGCCTCTGGGTGCCTGGCTTCCTGGATCCCTAGTTCAGAGAGTTCCATCACCAAGAAAGTGATGTAGGTCACTTCCTTCAGGAACTGAATGAGGTCACTGCCTTGGCAACCACTTTGTCCTAACAGTTGCTTCCAAGTGTCCCAATTGATGGAGTCTGCCCCTACTTCCTGTGACACTTTCACAAGTTTGAATGGTATATCAAACATAGGCACCCGGGAACAGCTCTCCACACAGGCCTGGTATTGTCCATCTTCTCTACATTAAGAAAAGAGAGACTGCTTCAGACACACCCCTTCATCCTGACCAGGTTGTTTGTCGTGGAAGATGACTTTTGCTCTCTCAGGTCCATCATAGCTTCCTATATCTTCCCCAGGGTTCATTTCTGCATGGACCTTTTTGTTTCTCAGCAGGTGGAAGATTTCTTACATTCCTGTATTGTAAGACCAACTCTGTCCCTGCTTTTCTGTAAAGTTAGATTGAGGGAACAGAGTATGGTTAGGGTTAATAACATGTTTGATTTGGCTTAGGAATCATTCTGCTGGATGAATAATGTTATTGGGAACCTGCAATATTTATAAGAATATATAGAGGGGAAATATATGTATGAAAAGAGAAATCTAGGTAAGATTTGAAGCCCAGAAGGGAATTGGATCCTTGATTGGGATACTTAGGTTTGAATTATGTTCTGCACATGTGTCTCAGATAAATCTATACACAATGGCATAGGACCTTGTACCTTGGATGATTGAATGTCAAAGAAAACATCCAGTCAAAAAAGGATAGTTGGTAGGATTAGGAAGATAGTTGGTAGGATTAGGAAAAAGAGTGAGTATAGGATTTGGACAAAAAGTTCTTTAGCAATAGGGTTTCCGGTAGAGAGAAAATGTAAATGTCAGCAAATGTGAAGACTCAGTCACAATGATGAACTGGGGAAAATATGTATGAAAGCAGATATCAATAGAGACATTAGAAAATCAGGCAAATGATAAAGTGATCGATAGGATTAGACATTTTCAACAGGCTTGAGTTTGAATAAATAATATTAGGAAGAAACAAATGTGTAGTCACCAATAGGATTGACATTTGAGAGCATTAGGCAACCTGGACATGGGTGATGTTCATAATCAATACTCACATTCCATTTAGGCTTTGGTACAGTCGTAAGTGTGACTTTGCATTTTGTGGCCAGAATATTACTGTGATAAAATGTATATGTAGATCAGGTGACATGAGTATTTGTTGCACCATTTCTGAGAGCAATATTTTGAAGAGATATAAATTAGTATTGGGGGCACAAATAGGTGTACCATGTGTGTATGAATATAGAGAGAATGCATGAATAGACCATACTGTGAATAAATAATATAATTGTTTCCAAATTTAGAAATTGGAATAAATTGATATCCCAAAATACACAGGAAATCTTACATTGATATACATACATTCATTCCAACCAGTTATACATCTAATGGTAATATTAGGGTTGTAGGTTATCATAAAATGTGTGTGAGTTTTGCTTCCAAATTGATTATGGAAATCGAAAATAATGTGTTTGGAAAGAAGTCTCATGAAATAACCAGTCAAAAACAAGGAGGAATACATGTGTTCTGAAGCAGGAAGTGATTGAATGTGTTACAAATGTCTTTAAATTTGTGAACTTGTGGATGAAATGTATATTCTACGATGTATAAAAACTGAAGAAATAGTAATGTACCAGTGTTGAATTAAAATGAACATCAAAATACACATCATGTCCCATAGAAATCTACTTTCATTGATGTTAAATTGGGTCAGTTACTGTAGAAATATAAGGCTTTGTTTGCACCATTCACTGAAGTGAGTTTTCAGTTCTAGGAAACAAATATGTATTTCAGGTGGATGAATATTTCTAAAAACAATCTTATGAAAAGTTGATTATAAAACCACATACATGAACATGAGTGAATTATTTAGGGAGTGTATAATAAGACACATATATTTCATATTTTGAAAAGTATATATATCACAGATACATTAGAAATTAGCAATATATATGCCAATCAAAATTCATCATGAAATATATATCATTCACAGATCCAAAAAATATTAATTTTACTAAACATGGATTTATGTATAATGTTTTTCAACTAAGAAGCTCACTCATAGATTGAATTTTCAGTTCCAAAAATATTTAGGAGGAGTGATCTCTTCTCATACTTTGTATCTCCCAAGTTAGCCACCTCACAAAAATGTACGTGTGATACCAGGTAGGATTTTATATGTGCATATAAAAATACATGTGCTAAATTGGCTACAGAAAAAGGGAGACAGAAATTCACATATGTGTTAACTTTAAAAACACATGGAGGACTATTTCAACAAAAATTAACAAGATTTATAACTCCTACCCTATATCATGCAAAAGGCAAGACCAACTATACGCCATGTCTCCTCTCAACTGCTTGTATTTCTATTCTGTTTGGGTTATATTTCTCCATCATATTAGGATTAGTAGTCAGAGTCTAGTAGGGTATGTGTTAGTGTCAGGGATTCAGTATTTTGAATGGAAAATTGAAAAATGAATCCAATGTGTATGTAAATATGTGCTACACAAAAATCTTCCCACTCTCATTCAGAACAATGCCTTGACAACACCTACGGCCCAAGTATGACACAATCAGAGGAGAAGAGTTAGAAAATCCGTGAATACATATATAGAATGGAATATGATCAGGAGTTCACAACCTTGGAAGTGGTAGAGGAGTTTCCAAAAGTAAGGGACAGGGTAAACCCTCCACAAACATGAAGGTCCGCTGGCCTAGAGACTTCTTGAGAAACTGCCTGTGAGGTTGGGCACTTGAAATATATGTTGTTGTCAGGAGCTTTAGCTTCCTTTATAGTGAGACCATAAAAGCTGGGTCTGCATCAATGTGACCTGGAGGACATGGTTTCTTATTTTCCAATGAACATGAGACAGCAGTGCTGAATTTTCCATTGTAGGTAAACTGTGGCCCCTGGGGGCTAAATGTCTCCCTGTGTGGACATTGAATCCATATGGTCATCCTCTATTTTCGTGGTGTTTCTTGCTGCTGTACTGGGAGTTGGGTATTTGCTTCACGAAATACAAGGAGTTCAACGGGGACACAGTGCGGGAGGGATTTCTGTCACGTGTGGTGGGTCAGGGTCTGCAGAAGAATACAAGAACTAGGCTTCTATCCCACATAGCTTGCCCCCTTGACCATAGCAACCTGATTCTGAACAATGTCCTGAAACCTTTCTATGTAACAAGGTGCCTTTACATATAAGGGTCTGCTGGCTTCACCATGTCAGTCACAAGCCATTTGGAATTCAATGACAGATCTACATGGCCCCAGCACAGATGTTTTATCACACACCTGCCCACCATTGCTCTAGGCCCACTACTCAGCAGGACCCAACTTTCTGGCATCTCTGTTAAACACCATTTTCATGAAAACGAGTCAATCAAGGCACTGTCTGGTATACTCATTGTTGGGAAAAGTAAAAACGGCAGCCATACCCCAGAAAAAAACCCCAACATGGTGCCTAAGGACTTCTTCTTCCTACCTTCTTTTTTCTGCAGTGGTGCGAAATGTTTCCACCCGTGTGAACTCTGTTGCTGGGGCCAATTTGAAATCTCGCTGGTGGGAAACCTTAGCCCCAATAAGAACTAATTCCTGGGCTCCAGAGCTGATATCTGAAAGAACTTACCAATAAACGTTTTGCCTGCCATTTATCTAAGCCCTTCCATCTTCCCCTTAGTTCTATATAAGCACACAGCTTTTTGCAATAAAATTGGAATTCTCCCAGCAAAGTGCCTTTGCGTGGGAAGTTCTTTCATTCTGTTGCCCCGTGTGAGAATATGGGTGAGCTGTTTCTAACAAGAGCCCTGTCCCCTGCCCCGCCAAGACACTCCGCCCTGGTCCACTCTTTTCAGATGCCGGCTTCCTGCACTCACAACAGATCTGATATATGTAAGCCTCCCCTGACCCTGGCTCTCCAACTCCCTTCAGGCTACCGCTGGTTTTGTGACCGTGATCATCTGGCACACTCTAGACGCCCTGTAGGGGGCAGGAAATTCCTGCCACTAAGACCTTTACTGGTCGCAGTGGACCCTCTGGTGATCCGTTTTCCTTTGGGGCGTGAGGCTTCTGAGTTTACATGAGAGGCTCTTTGGTTTTTCTCCTCTGCTGCCGCTGCCGCTGCTGGCTAGAGTTGCTGTTTGCTGCAGGGCTGCTGTGTCTGGCTGAAGCTGCCTCTCTGCTCGGGGAAAACTGAACTCCCGTCCTGGAACTGCATTCTGCCGGAACCAGAGTTCTGTTTTCATTACTGACTTTTTCTGCTGCGTTCGAAAACTTTCCTGACGTCAGGTTGCCCGTGGCTCCGAACCCATTGGGTCTCACAGATCGCACTTCACTGGTGACGACCAGGTAGTGCCCTCTGTATTTCCTCATGACGGCTGGTCATTTTGGGGACGCCCACCTGACCACTGTTCACCCTGAGCTTCCTGGAAGCCGTTCCAGCCCGGGTTTTCTCTTTGTCTCTCTCCCTTACTCTTATTCTCCCTCTCTCTCTCTCTCTCTCTCTCTCTCTCTCTCTCTCTCTCTCTCTCTCTCTCTTCCTTCTCTCCCTGTGACAATGGGCACCTCTTCATCTGTACCTGAAGCCTCACCTCTCAAATGTTTAATAAAAAATCTGGCCACACTCTCCCTCACACCAGACATCAAGCCCAAACTTCTAATCAAATTCTGTACCCAAGATTGGCCTACATATCCACTGGATAATGGAAATCATTGGCCTCCAGAAGGCTCCTTACATCCAAACCTTCTCTGGGATCTTTTTAACTACTGCCAGCATCTGAAAAAGTGGAGTGAGATTCCCTGCATTTAAGGTTTTAGCCTTCTCACACAGCACTCTGTCGCTGCTCCTCCTGCCCTCCCTCTCAGGTCCTCCTTGTTTGCAAACCCTTCTCTTCCGCTACTTCTACTCCTGACTTCACAGATTCTTCCTCATTCAGCCCAGCAGATTAACCCCCACCTTATCCCCCAGTCCTATCTGCCCCTTCTCTCCCGCTATACCCTCCTCTTCCTCTGCCTGATTCCAAGGATCCTCAGCCTTCCATTTCATCCTCCTCCCCTCCGCCCTCTTCTGCCTGCTCCACCTCCTCCTCTTCCAAAGAGACACTCCCTTCCCCTCCCTCTCCTTCCTGTCCGCCTCCTGCCTCTTTCAGTCCTCCTGTTACCAGGTCTAAGGGACTCCTTCCCACCCCCAAGACCATCGCACCCCTTCGTGAGGTAGCTGGTCCCGAGGGTGTCATCAGAGTCCACGTGCCCTTCTCCATGTCGGACATTACTCAGCTAGAGAGGAAGTTAGGCTCATTCACCACTGACCCCACCACTTACATTCACGAGTTTCAATGGGTCCTGCAAGCATATAGCCTCACTCAACATGACATCTACATGCTCTTGGCCAATACACTTCTCCCTGAGGAAAGGCAATGGGTCTGGGAGCTAGCCCAAGCCCATGCTGATGAAAATCATAGGACCAATCCTAACCACCCCACAGGCCCTCATGCTGTCCCAGAGCAGGATTCTCTATGGGATTACAACACCCCTGAAGGCTTACAGTCTCGTGACCTTTTTACATCCTGCCTCTTGGCGGGCCTGAAAAAGGCCAAACGTAAGGCTGTTAACTTTAAAAGGTGCAGGAGGTCATTCAAAGAAAGGAGGAAACACCTTCAGAATTCCTGGATAGACTAACCAAGGCCCTTCAACAGTACACAAACCTCAACCCAGAAACCCCTGATGGCCGTCATGTCTTAATGACATATGTTCTGGCCCAAAGCTACCCTGACATTAAAGCCAAGCTTAAAAAGCTTGAACAGGGCCCTGCTACTCCTTAGACCAAAATCTTCATTTTCAAGGTTTTTTATGATAGAGAGGATGAAAGTGAATGCCGTAGGCAGAGGGCTGAAAATGCCAAATTCCAAATGTTGGCCCAGGTCATTCAGAGAAGGCCATCACCACGCCATCCCAATATGACACCCCCGGGAGCTTGCTTCAAATGTGGTAAGGAGAGACATTGGGCCAGGGATTGTCCTTCACTGAGGACACCGTACAACCCCTGCCCAAAATGCCATCAAAGGGGACACTGGGGGGCAGACTGCCCAACAACCCAAAAGGGAGATTGGTCAGCCGCCCGGCAACCACAGCCTCTCTTGGGCTTGGCAGAGGAGGATTGACGGAGTCCTGGGCTTTCCCTCCAGACTATTACCATCAAGAATCAAGAGCCTAGGGTTACCTTCCTGGTGGATGGATGCTTCATTACCTTCCTCTTGGATACTGGTGCCGCTTTATCAGTCTTAAGGGAGTATTGGGGTTCTACCACACCCTCAAAAACTCCTATTGTCAGGGTAGGAGTTAAACAGATTTTACCTCAAACCCCCCCATCATGTTATATGCAGGGATCCCTTTTGTCCTTCACTCACTTCTTTTTCGTTATGAGCCATTGCCCCATTCCCCTTCTGGGAAGGGACATACTCTCACTATGAAAAGTCACCATTCACATATCACCCACACCTCTCCTACCTCTCATTTCCTCATGATGTTCCTAGGGGCAGATACACCTCCTTCATGCACTCCTCCATGACTCTCTAAACTAGTTAAGCCTGAGGTTTGGGACACAACTACACCCTTTATGGCTAAATGCAGTCCTATTCATATTGTCTTACGGGACCCTTCAAGATATATTAGTCAACCACAATATCCACTCACAACCACAGCCCTCCTCGAATTAGAACCCATCATCCAGGATTTATTACGAAAGGGGTATCTTAGGCCTACACACTCTCCTTTCAACACCCCCATTCTGGCACTTAAGAAACCTAATGTGTCCTACAGGCTGGTTCAAGACCTTCTCCTTGTCAAATCCTCTGTGGTCCCCATCCACCCGCTAGTGCCCAACCCTTACACCCTCCTCTCTCAGATTCCTGCCACTACTACCCACTTCTCGGTCCTAGATTTAAAAGATGCATTCTTTTCTATTCCCTTGTTCTCAGAATCTCAGAATATCTTTGCTTTTACATGGACTGACTCTCACATCCACCATTCTCATCAGCTTTCCTGGACTGTCCTCCCACGGGGATTCAGCCCCCATCTCTTTTGCCAAGTTCTTGCCCAGGACCTCACATCCTTTCACCCGACCTGTCCTGACTCTATTCTCCTTCAATATGTCAATGACCTTCTTCTATGTAGTCCCTCTGGGAACACTCTCAATCCCACACCGCTCAGCTTCTTAATTTCCTAGCAGACAAGGGATATAGGGAGTCTCCCCACAAGGCACAGGTTTCCCAGTCTTCTGTCACCTCTCTTGGTTTTTGCCTTACACCCGGGAAAAAGGAAATAACACTGGATAGGAGGCAACTCCTCTCTGATCTTCCAGTGCCCCATATGAAAGCCAAAATACTATCATTCCTAGAAGTAGCAGGTTATTTTAGGGCCTGGATCCCAAATTATTCTCTTCTATCCAAACCCCTGTATGACCTAGCAAATGGACCCCCTAGTGAATCTCTTGTCTTCTCCCCCATCTACCACTTCCGCAGGCTTCAGCAACTCCTCTTAAAGGCACCTGCCCTTCACCTTCCTGATCTTTCAAGACCATTTCATCTATATGTCCATGAAAAAGGGGGGCAAGCACTTAGGGTCTTAGGTCAAAATTATGGGCCTACATTTGCACCTGTGGCATATTTTCCAAGAAACTAGACTCTACCATTCGTGGGTTGGCCCCTTGCTTAAGAGCTCTGGTTGCTGGACAAATTTTACACAAAGAAGCCTCTAAGCTGACTTTTGGGGCACCTTGAACTATCCACTCCCCACATCACTTGAAAGATCTTTCAGCTTATAAGGGCCTTAAAACCCTTCCTCCATCCAGAGTTCTGTCGCTCCTCACTTTCTTTCAGGAAAACCCTAATATTACTTTCCTCCCATGCTCTGCACTGAACCCTGCCTCACTGCTCCCAATGACTCCCACGTCTAACACACCAACTCATAATTGCTTGGAAACCTTAGATGATTTCCTCCGCTGTCATTGTTCCATTTCTGAGGAACCACTCACCAAGCCTGACCTTATCTGGTTTACTGACAGCAGTTCCTTTAGGCAGAACGGCACTCATTACTCTGGATACGCTGTAGTTTCAGCCACTGAGAATATAGAGGCCAAAGCTATGCCTTCAGGAACTACCAACCAGCAGATTGAACTTATAGCAGCCACTCGTGCCTGCCTACTAGCACAAGGCAAATCCCTCACCCTCTATACTGATTCAAAATATGTCTTCCAGATCTTATTATCCCATGCTTCAATATGAAAGGAGCGAGGCCTACTTACCACCAAAGGTAATGCGATCACTAATTCGGCTCTTTTAACCAATCTGATAGAGGCCTCCCACTTACCCACCCAGTTGGGAGTTGTCCATTGTAGGTCACATCAGAAGGACGGCTCTCTTATCACTGAGGGCAATGCCAAAGCTGACCAGGCGGCACGAATGGCTGCTACCACTTCCAATTATGGCCCCCATGGGGGACATATTATGGCCACTTTAGACAGCTCATCTGTAGCCCCTACATCTTCCAGTAAGAACAAAAATCTTTTCAAGTTCCTTCATACTCTACACCATTCCAATTCTCAGTCTTTGACCCTTTTTTTACAGAGCTTCTTCTCCCTCAACCCTTCTGACATAGCCATGCTAGAGAATATAGCCTCTAATTGTCAGATCTGTCAGCGGACCAACCCTCATACTCCTTTAAGGCCCAAACCTTTCCCTTTCCACCAAGCCCAGAGACACATTCCCGCTGCTGACTGGCAAGTAGACTTCACCAACATGCCCACAGTATGGCACAATAAATACCTCCTTGTCTTTGTGGACACTTTCTCTGTTTGGGTTGAGGCATTTCCCACTTCCAATAAAAAGGCTTCCACTGTAGCTTCAATCTAACTGACAGACATCATCCCCAGGTTTTGTATGCCGACTTCCCTACAATATGACAATGGCCCTGAGATTATTTCTAGGATCACAAAAAAGGTCTCTCAAGCCCTCTCTTTCAAGTGGCATTTCCACTGTCCATATTACCTCCAGGCTTCAGGGAAAGTGGAAAGGGTAAATCGTACTCTGAAGGAAGTCCTTACCAAATTGACAATGGAATTAAACTTAGACTGGGTCAAAATCCTTCCCTTGGCTTTGCTTCGAATCAGAGCTCTCCCTAAGAAACCATCTTTACTGTCTCCCTTTGAGATAATGTATGGAAGACCTCTTATACCCCCTGGGTTGGTCATTTCACAAGGACCTCTCACCCGAGATTTGTCTTTGCCTCTCTTGTTTCATCTCTGCTCGGAACACTGGAAATATCAGAACTGGCTTCTTCCAGACCCAGTCTCCTCTCCAAACACTCCTCCCTTAACACCTGGGAGTCTAGTCTATTATAATACCCCAGAGGAGAAAGGGACTCTTGCACCAAAATGGGAAGGCCCCTATCCTGTCATTCTCTGTAACCCCACCTCCGCCAAACTCTCCTTATCAGACAACCATCTCACTCCCTGGATTCCCATTTCTAGGTTGAAGCCATATCACCAGGAGGCCCCACCTGCTGACGACAGGACCACCCCAGAGGAACTCCAAGAATCACCTCCTGAACCTCCCCTTTACTCCTGCTTTCCACACCCATCTCACCCATTTAAGTTGCGGCTCACACGGTGTTCCCTGTAGCCCAATTCCTCTTAAAGAAGGCACAATGAGCTCTCCCAACACCCTAGTCTTCTCTAACTGCTTGTTTTTTTGTGCTCTGCTTCTTTTCTGTGCTCTGTTGGGACTTGTCTTTACCCTCCTAACCTACCATGTATTTATTCACTCTTCGGGAACGATACTCAGAACATGGCATGCAGAAGGTCCGCGCAGTGGATGCAACTACTTGCTTCATCCACAACTGCACCTCTATTCCCCTAAAATTGTCACCTTCAAGGACCTTCGTCCCTGGTAGCTGGAACTGGCCTTTCATTTGCTTCCTTTTTAATCAAACCAAAGACTATTGTCATTGGTGGCCTGAGATATATAATGGGTGTCCCTATTGGTCATGCAGGTTCCATGATGAACGTGGTAGCTGTTCTTACCACTCACTTGGCTACCCTGAAGGGTGGACTTCTAGTTACCTAAAGTGGCATAAAGGCTCTTCATCCGATAACAATGGATCATATACTTCAGATACACCTGACCCCAAGGCCAAACGTTGGGGCTATGTTGAGTTTGCTGTCTATGCTCGGACAACCTCAGCCAGACCCACAGGGTGGATGACTGTTGGCCGCACCCTGATTACGCCACCTAAGGCAACCATCCAGGTAGTTGAACACATTAAGGAGTCAGAATCAAAACTTCGAGATCTTATCCATAGCTCATCCAAAGAGGATTCAGAGCCTTCAACCCCCTAAGGTCCCCCTTCCACATGGCTCAATTTGCTACACCAAACTCTTCGATTATTAAACTCCTCCATTCTTTTGGTGCCTACTTCTCAGTGCTTTCTCTGTGCTTCACTTAGTCGTCCACTTCTAGCAGCGGTCCCATTAGCGGCAGGAAATATTTCAGCAAAAACCTACAATTTCTCTAAGTAAGGACAACCCCTACATTTGACACATATCCCACTGTGGGAAAGTTATTCCAACAATACTTTATTTCCTTTCATCTGTATCCACCTGCCAATAATGAATCCTTTACCCATTTGTTCCTTGAGCTATAGCACCCCATAGAGCCCTGCGTTTATGCAACCTGGACATTTCATCTGGTGTAATTGGTCTTTAAGTACCTCAATGATCAATGTCTCTGGCACCTGTATCTTGGTTACTGTAGTTCCTCTGCTTTCTTTGTATACTCCCACTGAATTCCGACAGTTGGCCCTACCTTCCCGCACCCGTAGGGCAGTCTTTCTGCCGGTTCTGGTAGGCCTCACTTTAACAACCTCAGTGGCGAGTCTCGGTCTCTCTGGTGGAGCTATAGGTCATGCTCTATGGGCATCCAATGACGTGCAACAAAAACTGCAGGAAGCACTCGATACCACTGCTGAGTCTCTTGGCTCCTTGCAGTGGCAGGTTACTTCATTGGCACAAGTGGCTTTACAGAACCGAAGGGCAATTGATCTTCTCACTGCAGAAAAAGGGGGTACATGCCTATTCCTCAGAAAGAATGTTGCTATTATGTTAATGAATCTGGGCTAATAAAAAAAAAAGTTGTTAAATTGCAGGAATTATCGACCCAATTGCTAAAACCTACCTCCTCCAATCCCATAACGAGGTTCTTCCAATCCTATCTTGCCATGTACTTACTACCTCTCTCTGGGCCCCTTATTGGGATGCTCCTTTTTTGTGCTCTCTTGCCCTGCATAATGAAGTTCCTTCAAACCCAACTGCAAAAAATTCGTAATCAAACTTTCAACCAGCTTTTGCTTAGGCAGTACCAGCCTCTGATGACCGACGACCCCCAACATCTCCAAGAGAACAGTTCACTCCGTGATGAAGCTCACTACCAGGCACGATGGAATGCAATGGACATCAGACAGTGGGAGACAACAAGCTCGGAAAACCTCTTAATCTGCCATCCTGGATTCTTGAATCTTTATGACCTTCTAAGCTTCCTCATGGCCCTTGGCCTCTTCTATGTCACTCCCCCAACATGGAACTTCTGCCAAAAATTGACCTTTGCTTTAATTTTTATCTTCATTCTGTTTTTATTCACTCTGATCTTCTTCAGGTCCTGTGGCACCTTGTCCAGGCAACGCTTCCAGTATTTTCTAGAGTCTCTGTTACAGGACCAGTGGCTGATACCAACAATCTCCTCCATCCAGGACTGGTTCCATGCCATCGACAACTTGTGGCTTCAGGGAACTTTCATTGACTTCACCTCTACGGAAGTAGCTGTCTATAGCCACTGTGTTTTATTTCTTGCTGCCATGATATTCCCAGACCTGCCCCCCGAGCATTCCTCCCCTTCCCTTTCTAGGCCTCACAGCACCTCCATACAGCAGGAAGCAGCCGGATCTAAAAATGACGCCCCACTTCCTAAGAAAACAAAAAGGGAGGAATGTTGGGAAAAGTATAAATGGCAGCCATACCCCAGAGAAAAACCCCAACATGGTGCCTAAGGACTTCTTCTTCCTACCTTCTTCATTTCTGCAGTGGTGCGAAAAGTTCCCGCCCTTGTGAACTCTCCCGCCAGCGCCAATTTCAAATCTCACTGGTGGAGAACCTTAGCCCCAATGAGAACTAATTCCTGGGTTCTGGAGATGATATCTGAAAGAACTTGCTTTCAATAAACGGGTTGCTGCCATTTATCTAAGCCCTACCATCTCCCCCTTAGTTCTATATAATCACACAGCTTTTTTGCAATAAAATTGGAATTCTCCCTTTGAAGTGTCTTTGCGTGGGGAATTATTTCACTCATGATCAGCAACATGACATCCAAAGGTTCTCCAGTGCCACCTGGTCATGGAAATTTCAGAAATTTGTTGGTATTTATTTAGCCATTTTTGAAGGATGATGTTGGAGGCACTGTGGGTTTCAATTCATGCAGGAACCATTATATGGTAAGGAAGCTCATTTCAATGAAATCTCTGGAGAACACTCACAGGCAAGCCTTCCCAAAGAGTGGCCAAAAGGTCACATGAAGCCAGGATCATTGAGGTCTACAATGTGAGTTCCATGTGTGTTTAGACTCTCAACTATGGCTGCCAAGTCTTTCATAATAAAATCATGTGAGATCCTGGCTGAGATTCTCAGTGCAATCTGGAAAGACACCCTGGCCCTCGATCTCAGTTTCCAAGGGCGATTCTCATGCGTGGCCTCCTAAAATCCCAACACATTTCATGGCAATACTTCTATGAGGTCAGTTTCAGAACTCAGTCTCTAAGAGGAATCACACCAGAGTTCAAGCCCAGGTGGATCCAGTCATCTCTTTCAACCGCTACACAAATGACCACAATTAAAACCAAAACACTCCCACATGGCCATCATCTTCTTCCATATAGACACTAATCATAAACTCTGGCTGGAGTTTTCCATGAGGGGTGCAGCCCAAGACAGTCTCAAAAATAAGCTCTCTTGCCCCTCATTTGACTAAATTCACGGTGGCCTGGACACCCATCTTGTGAACCAGGAGTTATCAATTAGGCCAGGTGTTAATACTGCTCTGCATCTCCAATTTGAGGCCTACTGACTGTCAGGTATAGATTCTTTATATGATTTGGAGTCATGAGAAAACCCAAAAACCTATGGGCTAGCCTCTGCAGGGCTTTGAATAAATAATTTGACCCAAAGGATCCCTATTAACACTTGATGGGGGTCAGGAAACTTACAAATGAACGTGAGAAACTTCATTCACAATAACTGCTCTTTTGGCCATTGTGGTTTTCGGTGCACTCATGGCATATCTCTTTACATAAATCAGGTGCTGAGAATCTAAGCCACAACCTCACACAGGGCCACGAGGTTAATTCAGACACATTCCTTTCCAAAGCAATTAAGCAAAGAGCAACAGGTGATGCCCATTCATTTGCATTTGAAAACTGTTTTCTTCAGGCTTCACAATGGGGTGGCCTTAGGCAAAGACCTTCCTGACATTCAGGGCAACAGAACAATTGATAAGCAAAAGGCCCAAAGCAGGGTTTCTCCACTGAGACTTTCTTGGTCACACTGATATCTGAGTTTTCTGAGATGCTCGCCATTCACTTCAGCTATCCAGTACATGGCCATGTCACAGATTTTGGAGGTGGTACATATCTTGGACACAAAACCATGAGCCTATTCTGGAGAGTGGCTAGAATTCCGGAAGGAAACAGAAACTTAGGAAGATAGCAGGTGTTGCCCATGGATAAGGCAAGCCTCAGTTCATTCATAAGTTGGGCAAGATGAATGCTGGGAATCTTTCTACTATACAGGACACATCAATTGTTGCATTCTCTTTTCTAATATCTACAACCACGGACACAGTGGATACACAGACATAGAAACACTCGCCTTGTCAAACTACTTACTAGAAGAAGTCCACTCCAAATCAAACAAACCACCTTTCCTACCTATTCTCAGATCATGAGACAAAACCTGAATCACACCCACAAAGGCACATCCTTCCCCCATGTAACTCTGTGACTCTCTGGAGTGTCCTTTGAGTGGTGGGCCAAACTATGTTCCCCCAAAATGGCCTGTCCTATCTCAGATCTGGTCTCCTTGGCCAACTCTGTGAAGTTGTCAGGAGCCAGCAGTGAACCACCACCTGCTTTCTCAGGAAAGAACCCTATTCAGAGCTCTCCTGGTATTTGGCCATCCTCACATCCGTAGGTACCAAGAAAGACTGACACTCTCCTTGGTAAATCCAAAAAAATGAGCCAATGGGTATTGGACTGGACTGGCTCCAGGTGCCTGGCTTCCTGGATCCGAAGTTCAGAAAGTTCCATCACCAAGAAAGTGAGGTAGATCACTTCTTCAGGAACTGAATGAGGTCACTGCCTTGACAACCACTTTGTACGAACAGTTGCTTTCAAGGGTCCCATGAGATGGAGGCTGCCCCTACTTCCTGTGACATTTTCATAAGTTAGAATGGTATATAAACCATGGGCACTCGGGAACCGCTCTCCACCTAGGACTGGTTTGGTCCATCTTCTCTACGTTAAGAAGAGAGAGGCTGATTCATACACATCCCTTCATGCTGACGAGGTTGTTTGCCATAGAAGATGACTTTTCTCTCTCAGTCTTTCATAGCTGCCTACATCTTCTCAAAAGATCATTTCTGCATGGACCTTTGATGTTCTCAACAGGTGGAAGATGCCCTACATTCCTGTATTGTAAAACTAACCCTGTCCCTGCTCTTCTGTAAAGTTTGATTGAGAGAACAGTGTATGGTTTGGGTTAATAACATGTTCAATTTGGGTTAGGAATATTTCTGCATGACAAATAATGGTATTGGGAAACTATGATATTTACAAGAATATATAGGTGAAATATAAGTATAAAAATAGAAACCTAGGGAAGATATGTAGCCCAGAAGGGCATTGGGCCCTTAATTGGTACACATAGCTTTGAATGATGTTCTGCAAAAATGTCTCAGATAAATCTATATACAATGGCATAGGAGCTTGTACCTTGGATGATTGAATGTCGAAGAGAACATCCACTCAAAAAGAGATAGTCAGTAGGATTAGGAAGATAGTCGGTAGGTTTAGAAAGAAGAGTGAGTATAGGATTTAGACCACAAGATCTTAAGCAATAGGGTTTCGGGTAGACAGTGAATGTAAAAGTCAGGATATGTGAAGAGTCAGTCACAATGATGAACAGGGGAAAATATGTAGGAATACAGACATAAATAGAGACATTACTAAATCAGGCAAAGTATAAAGTGAGTGATAGGATTAAACATTTTCAACAGGCTTGAGGTTGAATATATAATCTTAGGAAGAAACAAATATGTAGTCACCAATACGATTGACATTTCAGAGCATTAGGAAACCTGGACATGGAAGGTTTTAGTAATCCATGCTCACTTTTCATTTAGGCTTTGGTACAATCTTAAGAGTGACCTTTGCTTTTTTGGTCCAGAATATTACTGTGATAAAATGTATATGTAGATCAGATGACATGAGTATTTCTTCGACCATTTCTGGCAGCAATATTTAAAATATGTATAAATTAGTATTGGGGGTACAACGAGGTGTACCCTGTGTCTATAAATATAGAGATAATGCATGAATAGATCATACAGTTAATAAATAATATAACTGGTTCCACTTTAAATAATGGATTGAATTGATATCTGAAAATATATAAGAAATCATTTATTGATATAGAATCATTCATAACAACTAGTTATACGTCTAATTGTAATCTTAGTGTTATGGTTTATCATGAAGAGTGTGTGAGTTTTGCTTCAAAAGTGATTATGGAAATCGAAAATAATGTGTTTGGAAAGAAGTCTCATGAAAAGACCAGTCAGACACATGGAGGAATACATGTTTCTGAAGCAGAAAGTGATTGAAAGTGAAATAAATGCCTATAAATTTGTGAACGTGTGGATGAAATATATATGCTATAATGTGCATAAACTCAAGAAATAGAAATGTACCAGTGTTGAATAAAAATGAACTTCAAAATAAATGTCATGTCCCATAGGAATCTACTTGCATTGATATTAAACTGGGTTAGTTACTGTAGAAATATTAGGATTTATATGCACTATTCACTGAAGTTAGTTTTCAATACTAGGAAACAAATATGTATTTCAGGTGAATGAATATTTCTGAGAATAATCTTGTGAAAATTTGATTATAAATCCACATATATGAACAAGAATAAATTTAGGGAGTGTATAATAAGACACATATGTTAAATATTATGAAATATCTGGAGAGTATATATATATATATATATATATATATATATATATATATATATATATATATATATATATGCCAATCTAATTACACAGTGAAATATATATCATCCACAGATCCAAAAATATTCATTTTAGTCGATATGGATTTATGTATAACTTTTTTTAACTAGGAAGCTCCCCCATAGGTTGAATTTTCAGTTCCTACATCGTTTAGGAGGAGTAATCTCTTCTCACAGTTTGTATCTGCCAAGTCATGTAACTCATGAAAATTTGCGTGTGATACCAGGTAGGATTCTATATGTGCATATAAAAATACATGTGCTGAATAGACTACAGAGAAAGGGAGACAGGAATTCACATATTTGTTAACATTAAAAGAACATGGAGAACTATTTCAATTAAAAATGGACTAGATTTATAACTCCTACCCTATATAATGCAAAACGCAAGTCCAAAAATACAACATGCCTCCTCTGAACTGCTTGTATTTCTATTCTGTTTCGGTTATTTTTCTCCATCATATTATGATTAGTACTCAGAATCTATTAGGGTATGTGTTAGTGTCAGGGATTCAGTATTTAAAATGTAAAATAGAAAAAGGAATCCAATGTTTATACAAATATGTGCTAAACAAAATCTTCCCACTCTCATCCAGAACAATTCCTTGACATTACCTTCGCCCAAAGTAAGACACAATTAGAGGAGAAGAGTTAGAAAATCTGTGTATATATATATGGAATGGAATATGCTCAGGGGTTTACAACCTTGGCAGTGGTAGAGGAGTTTCCAAAAGTATGGGACAGGGTAAAAACTCCATAAACATGGAGCTCTGCTGGCCTAAATACTTCTTGAGAAACTGCCTCTGAGGTTAGGCACTTGAAATATATGTTGTTGTCAGGAGCTTTAGCTGCTTTCTAGTGAGACCATCAAATCTGTGTCTGCATCTATGTGACCTGGAGGAAATGGTTTCTTATTTTCCAAAGAAACATGAGGCAGCAGTGCTGAATTCTCTCTTTGTAAGTAAACGGTGACCATTGGGGGATAAGTGTCTTTTCATGTGGACTGTGAAGCCATTTGGTCATCTTCTATTTTCGTGGTGTTTCTTGCTGCTGCACTGGGACTTTGGCAATTGCTTCATGAAATTAAAGGAGTTCAACTGGGACACAGTTCTGGAGGCAAATCTGTCATGTGTGGTGAGTCAGCGTCTGCAGGAGAATGCACCAACCAGGCTTCTAACGCACATAGCTTGGCCCCATGTCCATAGCAACCTGATTCTGAACATTGCCCGGAAACATCTCCATATAACAAGATGCCTTTTCATGTAAGGGTCTGCTGGCTGCACCATGTCAGTCACAAGCCATTTGGAAGCCAATGGCAGATCCACATGGCCCAAAAACAAATTTTTTATCACACACCTTCCCACCACTGCTCTAGGCACATTACTCAGCAGGTTCCAACTTACTGGCATCTCTGTTCTACACCATTTTCCTGAAGCCCAGTCAATCAAGGCACTGTCTGGTACACTCATGATCAGCAACATCCAAAGGTTCTCCAGTGCCACCTGGTCATGGAAATTTCAAAAATTTCATGGTATTTATCAAGGCATTTTTCAAAGATGACGTTGGAGGCACTGTGGGTTTCAATTCATTCAGGAACCATTAAATGGTGAGGAAGATCATTTCAATGAATGCTCTGGAGAACTCTCACAGGCAAGGCTTCCCAAAGAGTGGCCAAAAGGTCACATGAAGCCAGGCCCATTGAGGTCTACAATGTGACGTCCATGGGTGTTGTGACTCTCAACTATGGATGCCAAGTCTTTCAGAATAAAATCATGTGATATCCTGGCTGAGATTTCCCGGGCTCTTTGGAAAGCCACCCTGGGCCTAGATCTCTGTTTCCAAGGGTGATTCTCATAGGTGGCCTCCTAAAATCCCAACAAAATTCATGGCAATACTTCTCTGAAGTCAGTTCCAGAACTCAGTCTATAAGGGGAATCACACCAGAGTTCAAGCCCAGGTTTTCTCAGTCATGTCTTCCAACCGGACACAAATGACCAAAATTAAAACCAAAACACTCCCATATGGCCCTCATCTTCTTCCATATAGACACTAATCATAACCTCTGGCTGTAGGTTTCCATGAGTGACAGAGTCCAGGAGAGTGGCCAAAATAACTCCCTTGTCCTCATTGGTGTAACATCAGGGTGGTCTGGACACCCTTCATGTGAACCAGGATTGATCAAATATGCTAGACGTTAATACTTCTATGCTTCTCCAATTTGTGGAAAACTGAGTATCAGGTATATAGTTTTATGTGATTTGCCGTCATGAGAAAACACAAGCACCTCTGCAGGTCTTTGAAGAACTCATTTGACCCAAAGGATCCCTATTCTCACTTGATCGAGTTCAAGAACTTTAAAGATAAAGGCGAGAGACTTCATCCACAATGACTGCTCTTTTGACCAATTTGGTTTTGGATGCACACATGGGATCTCTCTTTACATCCATCAGGTGCTGAGAATCTGAGCCACAACCTCACATAGGGCCAAGAGGCTGATTCAGACACATCCCTTTCCAAAGCAATTAAGCAAAGAGCCACAGGAGATGCCCATTCATTTCCATTTGAAAACTTTTTCTTCAGTCTTCACAAAGGGGTGGCATGAGGCAAAGACCTTCCTGACATTCAGGGCAACAGAACAATAGGTTAGCAATAGGCCAAAAGCAGGGTTTCTCCACTGAGACTTTCCTGGTCACACTGATATCTGAGTTTTCTGAGATGCTCGCCATTCCCTTCAGCTATCCTGTACATGGCCATGTCACAGAGCTTGGAGGTGGTACATATCTTGGACACAAAACCATGAGCCAATTCTGGAGAGTGGCCTGAATTCAGGAAGAAATCAGGAACTTAGGAAGATAGCAGGTGTTACCCATCCATACGGCAAGCCGCATTCCATTCATAAATTGGGCAGGAAGAATGCTGGTAAGCTTTCTACTAGACTGGACACATCAATTGCTGCATTCTTTTTTTCTAATGTCTACAACCATGGACACAGTGGGATACACAGACATAGAAACCTTCGCCTTGTCAAAACCCTTATTAGAAACTGTCCACTCCAAACCAAACAAACCGCCTTTCATACCTATTCTCAGAACATTAGACAAAATCACAAACACACACCCACACCCACAAAGGCACCTCTTTCCTCAAAGTAGGTCTCTGACTATCGTGTGTGTCCTCTGACTGCTGGGCCATACTATGTTCCCATCAAATGGCCTGTCTTGTCTCAGATCTGGTTTCCTTGGCCAACTCTGTGAAGTTGTCAGGAGACAGCGGTGAGCCACTTACTGCTTTCTCAGGAAAGGCCACTCTTAAGATCTTTCCTGTCATTTGGCTATCCTCACATCAGTAGGTAGCAAGAAAGACTGACTCTGTCCTTAGTAAATCAAAAGAAGTGAGACCACTGGGACTGGGACTGGGACTAGATTTGTGTGCCTGGCTTCCTAGATCCCAAGTTCAGAGAGTTCCATCACCAAGGATGTGAGGTGAGGTCACTTCCTTCAGGAACTGAATGAGGTCACTGCCTTGGCAACCACATTGTCTTAACATTTACTTCCAAAGGTCCCATGAAATGGAGGCTTCCCCTACTTTATGTGACACTTTCACAAGTTAGGATGGTATATCAACCATTGGTAACTGGGAACAGCTCTCCACACAGGCCTGGTTTGGTCCTTCTTCTCTACATAAAGAAGAGAGAGGCTGATTCAGACACATCACTTCATGCTGACCATGTTGTTTGCAAAGGAAGATGACTTTTGCTCTCTCAGTTCCTTCATAGCTACCTACATCTTCTCTAGAGATCATTTGTGCATGGACCTTTTAGTTTCTCAGCAGTTGGAAGATTTCCTTCATTCCTGTATTTTAAGACCAACTCTGTCCTTGCTCTTCTCTTATGTTAGATTGAGGGAACAGTGTATGGTTAGGGTTAATAACAGGTTCGATTTTGAATAGAAATCATTCTGCTGGATGAATAATGGTATTGGAAACCTGCAATATTTACAAGAATATATAGGTGAAATATATGAGTATGAAAACAGAAATCTAGGTAAGATTTGAAGTCCAGAAAAGCATTGAGCCCTTGATTTCGGTATTAAGCTTTGATTTATTTTCTGCACAGATGGGATACTTTGCTTTGAATTATGTTCTGCAAAGATGTCTCAGATAAATTGATATATAATTGCATAGGACCTTGTAACTTGGATGATTGATTGTAAAAGAGAACTTCCAGTCAAAAAGGAGTAATCGGTAGTATTAGGAAGATAGTCGGTAGGTTTATATAGGAGAGTGAGTATAGGATTTGGACCAAAAGTTCTTTAGCTATAGGGTTTCGGGTATACAGTGAATGTAAATGTCAGAACATGTGAAGAATCAGTCACAATGCAGAACTGGGGAAAATATGTGGGAATGCAGATATCAATAGAGACTTTAGGAAATCTGGCAAAGTATAGTTGGTTGTGAAATGTTAATAAAATAGGTACTTGTCACTTCCTGTTTTTCTGTATGCTTAATAAAACACTGTTGAAATCTTGAGAACTGTTTTCTAATCTTTTTCCCAGAATGTGCTGTCCCCAACTGCCAAACTGCAGAATGTACTCCCTCACCCAGTTGCACGCAAACTGCTCACTCGCCCAGACTCATCAATAAACTTCCCTCCCTGCCCACTTCAAGGAAAGTATATGAGCTCTGCTCTATTCAAATTAGCTCTGAGCCCCAGCATGCTGGACCATCAATAAACCCTTTGCTTTTGCATGAGAGAGTCTCTTGGTGGTCTCTTCCCCCAACGCTCTCCCGACCTTTATATATGGAGGTTCCTTCGAGATCCGGCAGGGGCGGAAGAGAGACCTCAATGGGCTACTCTCAGGGAAAGTAAGGCGCCTCTTTCTGGTTTCAGGTTTCAGGTTAGGGCTTGGCAAAATGGCTGTTGATGAAGTTGCATGAGCTCTCTTTGACGGTGGCTGGCAGATGTGTCACAGAGCCACAGGCTCTGGGGGACGCCACAGAGGACTCGGGAATCAAGGAACAATAGTCTCCTCGACTCAGTGATGTTTTGTTTCAGATTCGGTATTGCCAGCCCATCGGGTTTTGCCGGCTGCTCAGTCTTGGTCTCAGTGTTGGACGTTCATTGCCTGTCTTTATTATCTTGTCTTGTCTGTGTCGTGAGAGTTGCTTTTACTGTTTGTGTATCTTTCATTATGGGACAGGTCACTTCAATGCCTCTGTCTCTGACCTTGATCACTGGACCAAAGTCTGCTTAAGGGCTCAGAATCTTTCTTTTTCAGTAAAACGCTGGACCTGGCAGACTCTCTGTGCCTCAGAATGGCCCACCTTTGCATTCGGATGGCCCCTAGAAGGATCTTTCTACTTCACACTAATTTAATAAGTCAGAGATATTGTCTTACAGCCAGGGCCACATAGCCATCCCGATCAACAGCCATATATCTTAACTTGGCAGGACCTCTGCAAATCTCCTCCACCATGGGTGAAGCCTTTCCTTGCCATGTCCCCGCTCCTACTCTTTTCCCCACGATCTCTCAAACCCTCTGCTCATCCTCCTCCTCCACCCTCTGTTCTCCCTGAGTCACAAGATTTGACTCTACTGGACTCTCATGCCCCTCCTTATCTTCTACCCTCATCCCACAACCCCCAACACCCTCTAAGTGATTCCCCTGCTGCTGACTCAGCCTCTCCGCCATTGGAGAAAGATAAGCCAGCCCAGCGCACTCCAGATAACTCCCCTGCAGCACACACAGCCCCTCCTCCCCTGGAGGAAGCTGGCCTGGCTAAAGGAACTCGACAGCGTCAAATGATTTAAAACCCTGAAACTCCCGTGTTGCTCCCCCTCCATTCCTATGGGCCAATGATTGACAACGGCCATGGAGGAAAAATGCAAGCCTACCAGTATTGGCCTTCTCCTCTTCAGACCTATATAAATGGAAAAATAACAATCCTCCTTTTACCGAGGACCCAACCTGGCTCTCAGGTCTGGTTGAGTCATTGATGTTTTCACACCAGCCTACTTGGGATGACTGCCAACAACTCATAGGGACTCTCTTCATGACAGAGGAACAAAAGAGAATCCTCCTGGATGCTAGAAAACAATATCCTCGGACTAGATGGGTGACCAACACAACTTCCCAACATAATCAAAGCCGGCTTTCTCTTGAAACGACCCAAGTGGGACCCCAACACATTTGAAGGTAGGGAGCATCTGTCCACTTATCACCGGGCTCTAATAGTGGGTATCTTAGTGGCCGCTAGGCGACCAACTAATTTGGCCAAGGTAAGAGAGATTATTCAAGGGCCTGGTGAATCTACCTCTATGTTCCTAGAGAGAACTATGGAGGCATATAGGAGATATACTACTTTCGATCCTCAGGCAGAGGATCAAAAGGCATCTGTCACAATGGCCTTTATTGGGCAAGCTGCCCTAGATATTAAAAGAAAGTTACAATGCTTAGATGGATTACAAGATATGATTTTGAGAGATTTAGTTAGAGAAGCCAAAGAGGTATACTATAAGAGTGAAACTGAGGAAGAGAAGGGAGCAAAGGGAGGATGAGAGAAGCAAAAGACAGACTAAGGCATTGACTAAGGTCCTGGTCACAACAACAAACAGGCCAGAAATTAAGAAACAGAGAGACAGAAAGGGATACCTGGGCCCACACTAGAGGCCACCCCTGGCCTCAGATCAATGTGCCTACTCTAAAGAAAAAGGACACTGGGCCAAAGAGTGCCCTAGAAAGAGACAGCCACGCCAGCCAGACATTCTGACTCTGGAGGATGACTAAGAAAGTCGGGGCTCAGATCCTCTCCCCGACCTCAGGGTAACTTTTGAAGTGGAGGGGACCCCAGTAAACTTTGAAGTAGATACAGGGGCAATATACTCAGCCCTTAAGGCTCCATTGGGCCCTCTATCAAATAAAAGGTCTCTAATTCCAGGGTCTAAATGCAGTAAATATCAGACTTTGACAACTAAGGGGACCATGGACCAGGGGAAAGGATAAATCCATCACTCCTTCCTAGTAATCCCAGAATGCCCGGCCCCATTGATGGGCAGAGATCTGCTCACCAAGCTCTGGGCCAAAATAACTTTTAACCCTGAAGGCCCCCAAGAGGAATTTCTAAATCCTTCAGTAAATACTCCTATAATCATGGCTCTAACTATGTCAGTAGCAAATGTTCATCAACTCACTCATCTTTGTTCAAAGAAACTGCATTCATTCCTGAAAGATCAAGAACAGAGTTTTCCACTAACTGACTCACAGTGAAAGAAAATAACTGAATGGGTAACAAAAGCCTGTCAGGTCCATCAATTGGTTAATACTTACCCTTCCAAGCTTCCTGCAGGAAAGCACCTACGAGGAACCATACCAGGAAAATTCTGGGAAGTGGACTTTACTGAAATTAAGCCAGCAAGGTATGGACTTAAATATCTTCTAGTCTTTGAAGATACATTTTCAGGACGGATTGAAGCCTTCCCCACAAAAAAAAAGAAAGAAAAAAGAAAAAAAAAGAAACAGAGCAAATGGTTGTCAAGAAGATCCTGGAAGACATTTATTCTCCCCTTGACGACCAGTAGTCTTAACCCTCATCAGCCCCTTAAGCAGCGATGGCTGATCACAAATCCTACTGGAAAAGAAGTATGGTCTATCTCACATACAGCCCCCTTATGGACCTCGTGGCCATCTCTCCACCCAGACATTTGTCAGCTGGCTATAGGTCTTTCCTATTGAGATATCCCTGATGAAGAGGATCCCACTAAAATTCCATTAAATCCCTTCGGTACCATAGAAAATGGAAACAAACATTATGGATGTAGGGACACGTGAGCCAGATGCAGGTTGGCTAGCCTAGATTACTATGTTTGCCCGGCGGAGTATCAAAGCCACAAACAGTCACGGCTGTGCGGGGGGGAGAGCAGACTTCTTCTGTAAGTCATGGGGCTGTAAGCATACAGGGATTGCCAGATGGAACCCAAACTCCTCATCAAATTCTGTAAACAGCATTGGCCATATTACCAATTAGATAACCAAAACCGATGGCCCCAAGAGGGGTCTCTATATCCTCAAATTCTGCGTGACCTTTTAAACTTCTAAAAGTGCTCAAAAGGGTAAAAGGAGATTCCCCTATGTGGAGGCCTTCTCCCTCCTTTGCTCACATCCTGAACTATGCTTCTCCAATAGATGCTTACCCTCAGCCTTCTGCTCCAGACTCTCTGCTGTCACTCCCACCTCAGCAACTTGATTTCTGCCCTCCAATATCTAGATCAAAAACCCAAATCTCCGCCAGTTCTCAGACCATTGCCCCATGGCTGAGGTAGCAGGTACTGAGGTACCACTCCACTCACTCACTACTCTCTTCTCCTGTCAGTGCCCGCACTGGGTCCCTCCAGGTCCTCTTACCAGCTAATGCAAAGCTCAAACCCACTGAGGAGAACCCTCAGACCCTTATCCAAAATGTAATGAAAATGGCCTTTAATGTTGCTTTGTCATCACTGAAAACAGGTTACTAAAAATTTAAAGTCCCTCACAGGCTTTTTGGGATACTCACTCCCGTTTCCCCCTCTGTTCTATCTGTTCTACTGCTCAAATTTTTCTTGCTATTAAGATCCCAAAGCCCTCTCCCAATATTCTTTTACATCTCTCCTTCCTCATTCTCAGATCCACGGAAGTTGCTCTCATCCCTGCCTTCCAAGTCGTCCCCCTCTGTACCAGGTCCACAGAAAAGTCTTAATTAACCTTCTCCAGAAGTCTTCACCATGGCTGATTTACGACTTTCAGCAAAAGAGTCCCTATAAAAGAGATCACTGTAGATAAACTTCCTATTTTCGTGTTGCCCTGGTCTCCTTGGAAACTGGCTAAAAAAACCAGCACTCCTAATCTAGACACACCCTTAATAGTTTTTCACAAAATATGTGAAAAAAAGGCCTCTGGCCTTGAGCTGGGGCTTCACAGAGATGGCTACATTTCTAAGATAAAGAAGTTACAAACTGGGCTGCATGGAAACAGCTGGCAGGTTGAAAAAAATGAAAGGGAAGAAAAAGCTCTCCCCCACATAGGTGTCCTTGAAAAGTTAACTTGCCCCAAACTGAGGAAAAAACAGAAACGAAAACTGCTTTTTGTGAACTTCTGCAGACTGTGAACTTCTGAGCCCATTTCCTTACGTGTTGTGTACAAAATTCTGAAACTACCTAAACTTGGGTTTCAGGGGATTAATTGATTACAACAGAAGCAATGCCCCCTGAATCTGGTTGCAACCAAAAAAGACTGTTTTCCTGTCTTTGGTGCTATCTTAGGTGCCTTGCCTTGTCCGTCCCTACAACAGTATAATTCTATATACTTAAACACTGTTTATGTTTTCATGAAATGGTCAACAGATGTGATTAATTGTGTAATGGTGCAGATGTTTCCCAGAGTGCTCTATCATGATGCAGGTTTATTTGAAGATCAAAGAGGGGGGCATAGAACATGGTTCCGCTGAAAACATATGTCCCTCACCTTAGCCATTCTATTACGAATAGTAGTTACTGCAGGGTAGGGCACGGGAACCATTGCTCTGGCCCATGGGACACAACAAATGACCCAAAGCAGCAATAGATCAAAAATTAAAGATATTAGAAACCTCCATCACAGCTTTGAACGAATCTTTAACCTCACTCTCTGAAGTTGTTTTACAGAACAGTCGAGGGTTGGACCTCCTTTTCATGAGAGAAGGGGGCCTTTGTGCTTCATTGAGGGAAGAATGTTGTTTTTATGTCTACAATACTGGAGTTGTAAAAAAAAATCTATGAGTAAATTAAAAAGATGCCTTGAAGAGCGACAACGAGAGAGAGAGAGGCCCAAGAATGGTAGTTTGAGTCTTTTTTTACACAGTCCCCCTGGTTAACTACGTTTTTATCAATCCTAGCCAGTCCAATAATAATCCTCATATTATTGCTAACTATAAAACCCTGTTTTCTCAACCGTGTAATTTCTTTTCTCCAAGCTCAAATTGGACAAATTAAACTTATGGTAATACCCCACTAGCAGACATAGAATGTGACACCCCACAATGATCACTTTTATGATTAAAAGTAGCCAGAAGAAGAAGTGGGGAATGAAAGGTTAATAAAATATGTACTTGTCATTTTCTGTTTTTCTGTATGCGTAACAAAACACTGTTGAAATCTTGAGAACTGTTTGCTAATCTTGTTCCCAGAATATGCTGTCCCCAATTACCAAACTGCAGAATGTACTCCCTCACCCAGTTGAATACAAACCATCCACTCTCCCTGACCCATCAATGAACTTCCATCCCTGCCCTCTGCAAGGAAAGTATATAAGCTCTGCTTAAGCTGTTGTCAGGTCTCTCTGCTCTATTCAAGTGAGCTCTGAGCCCCAGCATGCTGGACCCCCAATAAAACCTTTGCTGTTGCATGAGATAGTCTCTTGGTGGTCTCTTTCTCCGGCACTCGCCCAAACTTTACTTGGATGATTGAATGTAGAAGAGAACATCTATTCAAAAAGTTATAGTCAGTAGGATTAGGAAGATAGTTGGTAGGTTTAGGAAGAAAAGTGAGTATAGGATTTGGAAAAAAAGTTCTTTGCCAATAGGGTTTTGGTTAGAGAGTCAATGTAAATATCAACACAAGTGAAGAGTGAGTCACAATGATGAACAGGGGAAAATATGTAGAAAAGCAGATATCAATAGAGACATTAGGAAATCAGGAAAAGAATAAAGTGAGTTATGGGATTAGATATTTTCTACAGGGTTGAGGTTGAATGTATGAGCTTAGGAAGAAACAAAGATGAAGTCAACAATAGGATTGACATTTGAGAGCATTAGCATAGCCCAAGACAGTGTCCAAAATAAGCTCCGTTGCCCTCATTTGCCTAAATTCCCGGTGGCCTGTACATCCTTCCTGTGTACCAGGAGTGATCAAATAGGCCTGACCTTAATATTGCTCTGCTTCACCAATTTGAGGCCTACCGAGTGTCGGGTACACATTCTTTATGTAAATTGGAGAGATGAGAAAACCCAAGCACCTATTGGAAAGCTTCTGAATTAATTTGAAGAAATCATTTGACCCAAATGATCCCTATTCTCACTTGATGGAATTCAGAAACCTTACAGAGGAAGGCAAAAGACTTCATCCCCAATGACTGCTCTTTTTTGCCATTTTGGATTTGGATGCACACATGGGATCTTTCTTTAGATCCATCAGGTGCTGAGTATCTAAGTCAAAGAATCACACTGGGCCAAGAGGCTGATTCAGACACACCTCTTTCCAAATCAATTAAGAAAAGAGCCAAAGGTGAATCCTATTAATTTCCATTTGAAAAATCTTTTCTTCAGGATTCAAAAAGCTGTGGCCTGAGACAAAAACCTTCCTGACTCTCAGGGCAACAGAACAATAGGTAAGCAAATGGCCCAAAGCAGGGATTCTCCACTGAGACTTTACTGGTCACACTGATATCTGAGTTTTCTGAGATGCTCGCCATTCCCTTCAGCTATCCAGTACATGGCCATGTCACCGAGCTTGGAGGTAGTACATATCTTGGACACAAAACCATGAGCCTATTCTGGAAAGTGGCCATAATTCAGGAAGAAAACAGCAACTTAGGAAGGTAGCAGGTATTGCCCATCAATAAGGCAAGCCATAGACAATTCATAAATTGGGCTGGATGAATGCTGGGAAGCTTTCTACGAGACAGGACACATCAATTAATGCATTCTCTTTTCTAATGTGTACAAGTACAAACACAGTGGGATACACAGACATAGAAACACTTGCGCTGTCAAACGACTTACTAGAAACTGTTCACTCCAAATCAAACAAACCGCCTTTCCTACCTATTCTCAGAACATGAGACAAAACCACAAACCCACACCCACACCCACAATGGCACCTCCTTCCCTCAAATAGGTCTGTGACTGTCCGGTGTGTGTTCTGACTGATGGGTCATACTATGATCCCCCAAAATGGCCTGTCCTGTCTCAGATCTGGTCTTCTTGGCCAACTCTGTGAAGTTGTCAGGAGCCAGGATTGAGCCACTACCTGCTTTCTCAGGAAGAGCCCCTCTTCCGAGCTTTCCTGGCATTTGGCCATCCTCACATCAGTAGGTACCAAGAAAGACTGACTCTGTCCTTGGTTAATCCAAAAAAGTGAGACCACTGGGACTAGGACTGGGACTGGCTCTGGGTGCCTGGCTTTCTGTATCCCAAGTTCAGAGAGTTCCATCACCAAGGAAGTGAGATGAGATCACTTTCTTCAGGAACTGAATGAGATCACTGCCTTAGCAACCACTTTATCATAACAATTGCTTCCAACGGTACCATGAGATGGAGGCTGCCCCTACTTCCTGTCACACTTTCACATGGTAGAATGGTATATCACCTGTAGGCAAATGGTAACAGCTCTCCACACAGGCATGGTTTTGTCCATCTTCTCTACATTAAGGAGAGATTGGCTGATTCTGATGCAACCCTTCATCCTGACCAGGTTGTTTGCCATGGAAGATGATTTTTGCTCTCTCAGGTCTTTCATAGCTGCCTACATCTTCTCCAGGGATCATTTTTGCATGGAGCTTTGAGGTTCTCAGCAGATGGAAGATCCACTACATTTCTGTATTGTAAGACCAACACTGTCCCTGCTCTTCTGTAAAATGAGATTGAGGGAACAGTGTATGGTTAGGGTGAATAACATTTTCCATTTGGCTTAGGAATCATTCTGCTGGATGATTAATGGTATTGGGAACATGCGATATTTATAAGAATATAGAGGTGAAATACATGTATGAAAAAATAAATCTAAGTAAGATTTGAAGCTCAGAAAATCATTGGGCCCTTGATTGGGATACTTACCATTGAATTACGTTCTCACAGATGTCTCAGATAAATCGATATACAATGGCATAAGACCTTGTACGTTGGATGATTGAATGTAGAAGAGAATATCCAGTCAAAAAGGGATAGTCAGTAGGATTAGGAAGATAGTCAGTAGGTTTAGGAAGAAGAGTGAGTATAGGATTTGGAAAAAAAGTTCTTCAGCAATAAGTTATCAATTAGAGTGTGAAAGCAAATGTCAGCACATGTGCAGGTTCAGTCACAGTGGTGAACTGTGGAAAATATGTAAGAAAGCAGATGGCAATAGAGACATTATGAAATCAGGCAATGTATAAAGTGAGGGATAGGATTAAACATTTTCAATCGGGTTGAGTTTGAATATATAATCTTAAGAGGAAACAAATATGTAGTCACCAATAGGATTGACATTTGAGAGCATTAGGCAACTTGGACATGGATGATTTTAGTAATCCATATTTACTTTCCATTTAGGCTTTGGTACAATCATAAGTGTGATCTTTGCATTTTGTGTCCAGAATATTTCTGTGATAAAATGTATATGTAGATCAGGTGACATGCGTATTTCTTCCACCATTTCTGGGAGCAATATTTTGAAGACATATAAATTAGTATTGGGGGTACAAAGAGGTGTACACTGTGTCTATGAATATAAAGAAAAAGCATGCATAGACCATACTGTGAATAAATAATATAACTGGTTTTACTCTAAATAATGGATTGAATTGATATCTGAAAATATATAAGAAATCTGATATTGGTATACAATCATTCATTCCAACCAGTTATACATCCATTGGAAATATCAGAGTTATAATTTATCATGAAGGGGATGTGAGTTTTGCTTCAAAAGTGATTATGGAAATCGAAAATAATGTGTTTTGAAAGAGGTCTCAGGAAGAGACCAGTCAAGAAAGATGGAAGAATACATGTGTCCTGAAGCAGGAAGTGATTGAAAGTGAAACAAATTCGTATAAATTTGCGAACTTGTGGATAAAATATATATCCTATGATGTGCATAAACTTAAGAAATAGTAATGTACCAGTTTTGAATAAAAATGAACGTAAAAATACAAATCATGTACCATAGGAATCTACTTGCCTTGATGTTAAACTGGGACAGTAACTCTAGAAATATTAGGATATGTATGTACCATTCACTGAAGTTAGTTTTCAGTACTAGAAAACAAATATGTATTTCAGGTGGATGAATATTTCTGAGAATAATATTGTGAAAAGTTGATTATAAATCCACATACGTGAACATGAATGAATTTAGGGAGTGTATATAAGACACATATATTTCATATTTTAAAAATCTGGAGATTGTATATATATATATATATATATATATATATATATATATATATATATATATATATAACAAAACACACACACAGACATTCAAAAGTAGCAATAGATATGCCAATCGTAATTGATCGAGATATATATATCATCCACAGATCCAAAAATATTCAATTTACTGAACATGGATTTATGTATAATGTTGTTCAACTAGGAAGCTCACCCATTGGTTGAATTTTTAGTTCCAGCAGTGTTTAGGATAGTGATCTCTTCTCACAATTTGTGTCTGCCAAGTCAGCCACCTCACAAGAATGTACATGTGATACAAGTTAGGATTCTATATGTGCATATCAAAACACATCTGCTGAATAGGCTACAGAGAAAGGGAGATAGGAATTCACATATTTGTTAACTTTAAAACACATGGAGAGATATCCAAAATGGCGGCGGGTATGGAGAGATCAAGTCTCTGACCTCTTCAGCTGCGCTGGAATAGGGAGTCATAAACTGTCTAAATACTGTTTGCTCAGGATCACTAGGCAATGATGCACTGACATGAATCTGGGGTGAACAGTCTGGGCCACGCAGAACACACACCGAGCCCGGATCGTTTGCATTCAACCTCTGGTTTGCCTGCGTTTCGTGACTCAGCACTAACGATCCAGCTGAAATAACTGGTCTGCCCTTCTGAACTTACAGAGGTAGAAGCCAACCTAGCCTTCATAGGCAGTGGCCAAAGGATTGAAACGGGGCATGGGAGAGACAGTCAGGACCCACCAGTTGCATCGGTCACCCAGCAAAGGGAACGAATGATCACCATTTGCATGGGATACCACCATGGCATAGAACTGACGTCAAGGATGGAGGAGATAACTTCATTGAAACCAGCGTGACAGGTTTGTAATTCCCTAGCCATCTCTCTCCACACAGCAGGGAATCCTTAAGGGCCCCTCCCAGCTCTCCCGTACGGGTCCATCTCAGCTCTACCATGAGCGCGACAGCCAGACCGAGAAAATCAGGAGTGGCGCGGGACTTGTGGCACAGAACTCCAGGCTACCGCTCCCACCAGTGCTGACAACTGAGGTCTCTTGCACCAGCTACTGGGGCGTGGCTCCCGGAGGGCAAACAAATTCGCTTGGGGATCTCAGCCCCAAGCTCTACAAACTTAGGGTCTGAGGGAAGCAAACCGGGAGAGTGTGCCCAGGTATTCATAAAAACAGGTCTCCCAGGAGCAGCAGACCTGGCGTGTTGCCAGTATTGTGGTGAGCGTCGCAGGTGAGCAGGGCATGGCTTGAGGAAACACAAGAGAAGGCCCTAGGGTGTCAGGATTGGACACCCGCCCAGTCTGGAAGGAAGAGCAGCTGCATAGTGATTGGTTCCCACCTACTGAGAGGAGAACCTCGGCCCAGTGGGCACAGCACCACCTATTGGAAGAGAAGTTAATCAAACTCTATGACTGCATTTATTATTATCATTATTTATTTATTTTTTAAATTTGGGGTTTTTTTTTTTTCTTTTTCTTTCATTTTCATTCTTGTTGTTGTTTTTCTTTAATTTTTTTAATGTTTTTAAGTTTTTAAATTTCTTTATTTTATTATTAATTATTATTATTATTATTAAATTGTAATTTTCATTTTTTTATTATCATTATTATTTTTTTAATTTTTCTTTCATTCTTTATTTTCTGTTTTTTTCTTTTGTCTTTTCATTTCTTTTCAATTTTCTTTTTCCCCCTTCCTTGAATTCTACCTGCCTACTCTCATTCTCTTATTGACTTCTTCCCTTCCCTTCTAATATCTTTCCTCCCAAGCATGAAATAAATTTATAAGACTAATCAGTAACTCAGCACTCAAACAGAACAAGAAGTAACATGAGCAGCATAAGAAAGCAAGAAAGAAAAAGAGTACAAACAATGAAGGACAGCCTAAATACTCAGGAGGACCTAGAGTCATCAGAAAAATGATCATATAAAGAACTCAAGAAATACCTTAGACAGATGGAATGGAACCTTAAAGAAGATATGAGACAGCAAATCCAAACAGTGAAAGAACACATTGAAAATGAATTACATGAACAGATTAAAAAAAAGAAGTTAACCATCTTTATACGGAGATAGAGATAATAAAAAAAATCATACAATAATTCTAGAAATGAAGGAAATGATAAACCAAATTAAAAACTCAATTGAGAGAATTACTAAAACAGTGGAGCAAGTAGAAGACAGAATGTCACATAATGAAGACAAAATATATCATCTTGAAAAGAGTCTAGCCAACTCAGAAAGGCTGGTAAAAAATCACGAGAAAATCATCCAAGAGATATGGGATAACATATAAAAACCAAATTTATGAGTCATCTGGATAGAGGAAGGTCCAGAGATTCAAACCACGGGAATGAGTAACCTACTGAATGAAATAATTACAGAAAACTTTCCAGAAATAAAAAAAGAAACGGATATACAAATTGTAGATTCATAGAGGACACTGAGCACAAAAAATCACAGTAGACCAACACCAAGACATTTGTTATAAACATATCTAATATACAGAACAAAGAGAAAATATTAAAAGCTACAAGAAAAAGGAGGCAGACTACATTCAGGGGTAAATCAATAAGGTTAACAAAGGATGTTTCATCACAGTTGATGAAAGCGAGAAATCTTGGAACAACGTATTTTAAACACTGAAAGACAATGGATGCCAACCAAGAATTCTGGATCCAGCAAAATTAACCTTCAGGTACGAAAATGAAATAAAAATCTTTCATGATTAACAAAAGCTAAAAGAATTTGCAGCCAGAAAACCAGCATTGCAAAGCATCTTGAGAAAAACACTACATGAGGAAGAAATGAAAAACAACAACCAAAACCATCAGTGGGAAGTGACTGGGTAATGACAGAGTGCAGGGGGAAAGCTAATCATGGAGAAACAAAGTAAATTAAAAACAAAGATAAATAATTAAACATGGCTGGAAGTACAAACCATACATCAATAGTAGCTCTAAACGTTTATGGCTTAAAATCTCCAATAAAGCAACATAGGCTGCTAACTTGGATTAATAAAACAAATCCAACAATATGTTGCCTCCAGGAGACACATCTGAATGGAAAAGACATACACAGGCTGAAGGTGAAAAGTTGGGAAAATTTATACCATGCACACGGTCCTCGTAAGCAAGCAGGGGTGGCCATCCTCATATAGAATAAAATCGAAGTCAAGACTAAGTTAATCAAAAGGGATAAGAAGGACATTATATACTGTTAAAAGAAACCATTCACCAACAAGACATAACAATTATCAATATTTATGCACCAAATAATGGTGTTGCAATGTTCATAAAACAAATTCTTCTCAAGTTCAAGAATCAAATAGACCACAACCTAATAATTATGGGTGACTTCAACACACCTCTCTCACCATTAGACAGATCCTCCAAACAAAAGTTGAATAAAGAAAATATAGAACTCAATATCACAATCAATATCCTAGACTTAACTGACATATATAGAATATATCAACCATCATCAAGTGGATATACTTTTTTTTCAGCAGCACATGGATCCCTCTCAAAAATAGAGCATATATTATGCAATAGGGCAACACTCAGTAAATATAAAGAGGTGGAGATAATACCATGCATTTTATCTGATCATAATGGAATGAAACTGTAAATCAATGATAAAAGAAGGAAGGAAAAATCCTACATCACTAGGAAAATAAACAATATGTTACTGAATAATCCATGGGTTACAGAAGACATAAAGGAGGGAATCAAAAAATTCTTAGAGATAAATGAAAATACAGACACAACATATCGGAATCTATGGGACACAATGAAAGCAATTTTAAGAGGGAAATTCATCACCTGGAGGTCATTCATCAAAAAAAGCAAAAACCAACAAATAAATGAGCTCACACTTCATCTAAAAGCCCTAGAAAAGGGAGAGCAAAACAACAGCAAATGTAGCAGAAGGCAAGAAATAATTAAAATCAGAGTGGAAACCAATGAAATTGAAACAAAAGAAACTATTGAAAAAACTAACAAAAATAAAAGTTGGTTCTTCGAAAAAATAAATAAGATCAACAGACTCTTAGCCATGCTAATGAAGAGAAGAAGAGAGAGAACTCAAATTACAAACATACAGGATGAAAAAGGCAATATCACAACAGATGCTACAGAAATACAGAAGACAATTAGAAATTATTTTGAAAACCTATATTCCAATAAAATAGAAAATATGAAGACATCGGTAAATTTCTTAAGTTACATGAGTTGCCCAGACTGAGTCAGGAGGATACACACAATTTAAACATACCAATATCAATGGATGATTTAGAGGAAGCAATCAAAAGACTACCAACCAAGAAAAGCCCAGGACCAGATGGGTATACAGCAGAATTTTACAAAACCTTTAAAGAAGAATTAATACCAATACTTTTCAAGTTATTTCGAGAAACAGATAAAGAGGGAGCTCTGCCAAATTCATTCTATGAGGCCAACATCACCCTTATTCTGAAACAAGACAAAGACACCTCAAAGAAAGAAAAGTACAGACCAATATCTCTGATGAAGCTAGATGCAAGAATCCTCAGTAAAATTGTGGAGAATCGTATTGAAAGGCACATGAAAAATAATTGTGCACCACGATCAAGTAGGATTCATCCCTGGGATGCAAGGATGTTTTAATATATGGAAATCAATAAATATTATTCACCACATCAATTGACTTAAAGATAAGAACCATATGATCATCTTGATAGATGCAGAAAGAGCAGTTGACAAAGTACAGCATCCCTTTATGTTCAAAACTATGAAAAACTAGGGATAACAGGAACTTACCTCGACATTGTAAAAGCTATCTATGCTAAGCCTAAGGCTAGGATCATTCTGAATGGAGAAAAATTGAAGGAACAAGACAAGGATGCCCTCTATCCACACTTCAATTCAATATAGTTCTCAAAACACTGGCCAGAGAAATTAGACGAAAGAAATCAAAGCCATAAAAATAGGAAAAGAAGAACGTAAATTATCACTATGTGCTGGTGATATGATTCTATAGAATCATAGAAGACCCAAAAGGGTCTACAAAAAAAAAACTACTAGAACTAATAAATGAATTCAGCAAAGTAGCAGGATCTAAAATCAACACGCATAAATCGAAGGCCTTTCTGTATATCAGCAACAAATCTTCTGAAACGGAAATGAGGAAAAGCAGTTCATTCAAAACATCCTCAAAAAAATTAAATACATGGGAATCAACCTAACAAAAGAGGTGAAAGATTTATACAATAAATCAATAGAACCCTAAAAAAAGAAGTAGAAGAAGATATTAGAAGATGGAAAAATATACCCTGTTCATGGATAGGCAGAACTAACATCATCAAAATGGCGATATTACCAAAAGTTATCTATAGGTTTAATGCAATGCCAATCAAAATCCCAATGGCATTTCTTGTAGAAATAGAGAAAGCAATCATGAAATTCGTATGGAAAAATATAAGACCCAGAAATACAAAAGCAATTCTAAGCAGGAAGTGTGAATCAGGCGGTATAGTGATACCAGATTTCAAACTATATTACAGAGCAACAGTAACAAAAACAGCATGGTACTGGTACCAAAACAGGCGGGTAGACCAGTGGTACGGTATACAGGACACAAGAGACTAATCCACAAAGCTACAACTATGTTATATTTGATAAAGGAGCTAAAAGCATGCAATGGAGGAAGGATAGCATCTTCAACAAATGGTGTTGGGTAAACTGAAAATCCATATGCAACAAAATGGAACTTAATCCCCTCCTCTCGCCATGCACAAGAGAGTTAACTCAAAGTGGATCATGGAGCTAGATATCAAATCAGAGACTCTGCATGTGTTAGAAGAAAAAGTTGGCTCTGGTCTACATATTGTGGGGTCGGGCTCCAAATTCCTTAATAGGACACCCATAGCACAAGAGTTACTAACAAGAATCAACAAATGGGACTTACTTAAATTAAAAAGTTTTTTCTCAGCAAAAGAAACAATAAGAGAGGTAAATAGGAAGCCTACATCATGGGAACAAATTTTTACTCATCACACTTCAGATAGAGCCCTAATTTCCAGAGTATACAAAAAACTCAAACAATTAGACAATAAGATAACAAATAACCCAATCAACAAATGGGCCAAGGACCTGAAAAGACACTTCTCAAAGGAGGACATACAATCAATCAATAAGTACATGAAAAAATGCTCACCATCTCTAGCAGTCAGAGAAATGCAAATCAAAACCACCCTAAGATACCATCTCACTCCAGTAAGATTGACAGCCTTTAGGAAGTCAAACAACAAGTGCTGCTGAGGATGTGGGGAAAAGGGTACTCTTGTACATTGCTGGTGGGACTGCAAACTGGTGCGGCCAATTTGGAAAGCAGTATGGAGAATCCTGGGAAAGCTGGGAATGGAACCACCATTTGACCAAGCTATTGCCCTTCTCGGACTATTCCCTGAATCTTAAAAGAGCGTATTACAGTGATACTGCCACATCGATGTTCATAGCAGCACAATTCACAATTGCTAGACTGTGGAACCAACCCAGATGCCCTACAATAGATGAATGGATTAAAAAAATGTGGCATTTATACACCATGGAGTAGTATGCAGCACTAAAAAATGACAAAAAAATGGAATTTGCAGGGAAATGGATGGCACTAGAGCAGATAATGCTTAGTGAAGCTAGCCAATCGTAGAAAACAAATACCAAATGTCTTATTTGATATAATGAGAGCAACTAAGAACAGAGCAGGGAGGAAGAGCAGGAAGAAAAGATTAACATTAAAGAGAGACGTGAGTTGGGGGGGGAGGTAGAGAAAAGGTAAATTTCATGGTAATGGAGGGAGACCCTCATTGTTACACAAAATTACATATAAGAGGTTGTGAGGGGAATTGGAAAATAAACAAAGAGAGAAATGAATTACAGTAGATTCGGTAGAGAGAGAAGATGGGAGTGGAGGGGAGCAGGGATAGTAGAGGATAGGAAAGGTACCAGAATACAAGTTACTAATAGGGCATTATGTAAAATGTGGATGTGTAACCGATGTGATTCTGCAATCCATATTTGGGGTAAAAATGGGAGTTCATAACCCACTTGAATCTAATGTATAAAATACGATATGTCAAGAGCTTTGTTATGTTTTGAACAACCAACTAATAAAATAAAATAAAATAATCGAAAGAAAAACACATGGGGAACTATTTCAACACAAAATTGACTAGATGTATAACTCCTACCTTATATAATGCAAAATGCAAGTCCAACTATACACCATGCCTCCTCTGAAATGCTTGTAATTCTATTCTGTTTGGGTTGTTTTTCTCCATCTTATTAGGATTAGTAGTCAGAGTCTAGTAGATTAGGTGTCAGTGTCCGGTATTCAGTATTTCGAATGGAAAATTGGAAAATGGACCAAATGTGTATGCAAATATATGCTACACAAAAATTTTCCCACTCTCATCCAGAACAATGCCTTGACATTACCCTCGTCCCAAGTAATACATCATTAAAAGTCAAGAGTTAGAAAATCTGGGAATAAATATCTGGAATGGAATATGCTCAAAAGTTTACAACCTGGGAGGTGGTAGAGTAGTTTCCAAAAGTAAGGGACAGGGTAAACACTCCACAACCATGGAGCTGTGCTGCATAGAGACTTCTTGAGAAACTGCCTCTGAGTTTGAGCACTTGAAATATATGTTGTTGTCAGGAGCTTTACCTTCCTTGTAGTGAGACCATTACAGCTGGGTCTGCATCTATGTTACCTGGAGGACATGGTTTAATATTTTCCAATGAACATGCTGTAGCAGTGCTGAATTCAATCCTAGTCGGTAAACTGGGGCCACTGGGGGCTAAGTGTCTCCCCTTGTGGACTGTGAAGTCATTGGGTCATCCTCCACATTTTGTGGTGTTTATTGCTGCTGCACTGGGTGTTTAGTATTTGCTTCACGAAATACAAGGAGTTCAACTGAAAAACAGTGCTGAAGGGAGTTCTGTCATATGTGGTGGGTCAGGGTCTGTAGGAGAATGCACCAACCAAAGTTCTATCCCTCATAGCTTGCCCCTTGACCATAGCAACCTGATTCTGAACATTCCCCTGAAACCTCTCCATATAACAAGGTCCCTTTACTTGTAAGGGTCTGTTGGCTGCACCATGTCAGCCACAAGCCATTTGGAAGCCAATGGCAGATCCACATGGCCCCACCACAGATATTCCATCACACACCTGCCCACCACGGCTATAAGCCCACTAGTCATCAGACTGCAACTTACTGGCATCTCTGTTCTACACCATTTTCTTGAAACCCAGTCAATCAAGGCACTGTCTGGTATACTCATAATCATCAACAGGATATCCAAAGGTCCTCCAGTGCCACCTGTTCATGAAAATTTAAAAAAAAATTTCATGGTATTTATCGAGCCATTTTTCAAGCATGAAGTTGGAGGCAATGTGGGTTTCAATTCATTCAGGAACAATTAAATGTTGAGGATGCTCATTTCTATAAAAGCTTTGGAGAACTCTCAGAGGCAAGTCTTCCCAAAGAGTAGCCAAAAGGTCACATGAAGCAAGGTGCATTGAGGTCTACAACGTGAGGTCCATGTGTGTTTTGACTCTCAACTATGGCTGCCAAGTCGTTCAGAATAAAATCATGTGATATCTTGGCTGAGATTCCCAGTGCTCTGCGGAAAGCAACCCTGGGCCTAGATCTCAGTTTCCAAGGGCAAATCTCATGCGTGGCCTCCTAAAATTCCAACACAATTCATGGAAATACTTTGGTGACGTCAGTTCCAGAATGCAGTCTCTTAGGGTAATCACACCAGAGTTCAAGCCAAGGTGGACCCAGTCGTCTCTTCCAACCGCCACACAAATGACCACGATTCAAACCAAAACAATCCCTCATGACCTCATCTTCTTCCATTTAGACACTCATCATAACTTCTGGCTGGAGGTTTCCATGAGGTGTTCACCCCAAGACAGTGTCCAAAAAATCTCCCTTGCATCTCATTTGCCTAAAGTCAGGGTGGCCTGTACACCCTTCCTGTGAACCAGGAATGATCAAAAAGGCCTGCCATTAATACTGCTCTGCTTCTCAAATTTGAGGCCTACTGACTGTGGGTTTTAGATTCTTTATGTGAATTGGAGTCATGAGAAAATCTAAGCACCTATGGGCTAGCCTCTGCAGGGTTTGAGGAACTTATTTGACCCAAAGAATCCCTATTCTCACTTGATGGAGGTCAAGAAAGTTACAGAGCAAGGTGAGAGACTTCATCCACAAGGACTGCTCTTTGGCCATTTTGGTTTTGGATGTACACAGGGAATCTTTCTTCAGATCCATCAGGTGCTGAGACTCTAAGCCACCACCTCACACAGGCTCAAGAGTCTGAATAAGACACATTATTTTCAAAGAAATTAAGCAAAGAGCCACAGGTAATGCCCATTTATTTCCATTGCAAAACTCTTCTTTTCAGGCTTCAAAAAGGTGTGGCCTGAGGCAAAGGCCTTCCTGAAATTCAGGGCAACAGAACAATAGGTAAGCATAAGGCCCAAAGCAGGGTTTCTCCACTGAGACTTTCCTGGTCCCAGTGATTTCTGAGTTTTCTGAGATGCTCGCCATTCCCTTCAGCTATCCAGTACATAACCATGTCAAAGAACTTGGAGGTGGTACATAACTTGGACAAAAAACCATGAGCCTATTCTGGAGAGTCTCCAGAATTCAGGAAGAAAACAGGAACTTAGGAAGATATCAGGTGTAGCCCATCGATCAGGCAAGCCGCAGTTCATTCATAAATTGGGCAAAATAAATGCTGTGAAGCTTTCTACTAGACAGGACACATCCATTTATGCATTCTCTTTTCTAATGTCTACAACTGTGGACACAGTGGGATACACAGACACAGAAACACTCGCCTTGTCAAGGGACTTTCTAGAAAATGTTCACTAAATCCAAACAAACCACTTTTCCTACCTATTTTCAGAACAAGGGAAAATCACAAACCTACAACCACACCCACAGAGGCACCTCCTTACCCCAAGTAATTCTGAGACTATCTGGAGTGTCCTCTGACTGGTGGGCCATATTATGTTCCCTCAAAATGGCATGTCCTGTCTCAGATCTCCTCTTCTTATCCAACTCTGTGAAGTTGTCAAGAGCAAGCTGTGAGCAACTACCTTTTTTCCCAGGAAAGGCCGTCTTCAGAACTCTCCTGGCATTTGGCCTTCCTCACATCAGTAGGTACCAAGAAAGACTGATTCTGTCCTTGGTACATCCAAACAAGTGAGAACACTGGGACTGGGACTGGGACTGGCTCTGTGTGCCTGGCTTCCTGGATCCCAAGTTCAGAGAGTTCCATCAACAAGGAAGTGAGGTGAGGTCACTTCCTTCAGGAACTGAATGAGGTCACTGCCTTGGCAACCATTTTGTCCTAACAGTTGCTTCCAAGGGTCCCTTCAGATGCAGGCTGCTCCTACTACCTGTGACAGTTTCACAAGTTAGAATAGTATATCAACCATAGGCACCAGGAAACAACTCTCCACACAGGCCTGGTTTGGTCCATCTTCTCTACATTAAGAAGAGAGAGGCTGATTCAGACACAACCCTTCATCCTGACCAGGTTGTTTGCCATGGAAGATGACTTCTGCTCTCTCAGGTCCTTCATAGGTGCCTACATCTTCTCCATGGATCATTTCTGCATAGACCTTTGAATTTCTCAGGAGGTGAAAGATCCCCTATATTCCTGTATTGTAAGACCAACTCTGTGCCTGCTCTTCTGTAAAGTTAGATTGAGGGTAGATGGTATGGTTAGGATTAATAACATGTTTGATTTGTGTTAGGAATCATTCTGCTGGATGAATAATGGTGTTGGGAACCTGAGATATTTTTAAGAATATAGAGGTGAAATATTGTAATGGTCAGGCGAGTATAGGAGGAAGAGATGACCAAGAGACTGTCTCATGCAACTACAAAGGGTTCATTGTGGGTCCAGCATGCTGGGGCTCAGAGCTCAGTTGAATAGAGCAGAGATCCCTGAGAACAGCTTAAGCAGAGCTTATGTACTTTTCTTGGAGAAGGCAGGGATGGAAGTTTATTGATGGGTCAGGGCGAGTAGGCCGTTTGCTTTCAACTGCGTGACTGAGCACATTCTGCAGTTTGGCAGTTGGGGACAGCACATTCTGGGAACAAGATTAGCAAACAGTTCTCAAGATTTCAACAGTGTTTTGTTAAGTGTACAGAAAAACAGGAAGTGACAAGTACCTATTTCATTAACATTTCATTCCCCACTTCTTCTTCTGGTTACTTTTAATCATAAAAGTCATCACTGATGGGTGTTACATTTTATGTCTTCTAGTGTGGTATATTGTTGTCTGATTACCATAAGTTTAACTTGTCCAATTTGAGCTTGGAGAAAGGAAACTCCATGGTTTAGCCAACAGGGTCCTACAGTTCGCAATAATATGAGGATTATTAATGGACCAGCCAGGGCTGATGAAAGCATAGTTAACCAGACGGACTGTGTGAACCAAGACTCAAACCACCCTTTTTGGGCCTCTCTTTCTCGTTGACGCTCTTCAATGCGTTTTCTTTATTTACTCATAGATTCTTTTCAACTCCAGTGTGGCCGGCACAAAAACAACATTCTTCCCTCAATGCACTACAAATTCCCCCTTCTCTCATGAAGAGGAGGTTTTATCGCTCGCCTGTTCTGTAAAACAGATTCATAGACAGAGGTTAAACATTCCTGTAAAGCTGTGATGGAGGTTTTATTATCTTTAAGTTTTGGTCTATTGCTGCTTCTAATTAGGGCATTGGTTGTGTCCTTTGGACTAGGGCATTGATTCCTGTGCCCACTCATGCAGCAACTCCTATTCCTAATAGGATGGCTAAAGTGAGAGATACAGGTTCCCAGCGGAACTGAGTTGCATGCCCTCCTATTTGATCTTTAAATGGACCTGCGTCATCATAGAGCACTCTGGGAAACATCTGCACCATTACATAATTAATCACATCTGTTGACTATTTCATGAAAACATAAACAATGTTTAAGAATATAGAATCTTTCTGTTATAGGGACGGACGAGGCAAAGCACCTAAGATAGCACTGAAGACAGGGAAAAAGTCCTATTTGGTTGCAAACGGATTTAGAGGGCATTGCTTCTGTTGTAATCAATTAATCCCCTGAACCCCAAGTTTATGTAGTTTCATAATTTGTACCCAACATGTAAGGGAAGGGGCTCAGAAGTTCAAAGTCGGCAGAAGTTCACAAAAAGCTGTTTTTCTATCTTTTATTTTATCCTCTGTTCTGGGCAAGTTAACTTTTCAAGGACACCTGAAAGGGGGAGAGATTTTTTCTCTTTTTTTTCGCCCTGCCAGCTGTTACCATGGAGCCTAGTTGGTAACTTCTTTATCTTAGAAATGTAGCCATCTCTGTGAAGCCCCCACTCAAGGCCAGAGGCCTTGTTCACATATTTTGTGAAAAACTAGTATGGGTGTGTCTAGCTCAGGAGTGCTGATTTTTTTTCGCCAGTTGCCAAGTAGACCAGGGCAACACGAAAAGAAGAAGTTTATTTACAGTGAACTCTTTTAAAGGAACTCTTTTGCTGAAAGTCCTAAAGTCAGCCATGGTGAAGACTTCTGGAGAAGGTCATTTAAGACTTTTCTGTGGGCCTGGTAGAGAGGGGGAAGACGTGGAAGGCAAGGCTGAGAGCAGTTTCATGGATCTGAGAATGAGGAAGTAGAAATGTAAAAGAATATTGGAAAAGGGGTTTGGGATTTTCCTAGCAACAAAAACTTGAGCAGTAGAACAGGTAGAGCAGAGGGGACGACGGGAGTGAGTATCCCAAAAAGCATGTGAGGTATTTTAAATTCTTAGTCACCTGTTTACAGTGATGACAAAGCAACTTTAAAGGCCATTTTAATTACATCCTGGATAGGGGTCTGAGGGATCTCCTCAGCTGGTTTGAGCTTTGGGTTAGCTGGTAAGAGGACCTTATGGGACGCAGTGCGGGCACTGACAGGAGAAGAGAGGAGTGAGTGTGTGGAGGGGTAACTCAGTACCGGATACCTCAGCAAGGGGGCAATTGTCTGAGAACCGGCAGAGGTTTTGATTTTTGATCTAGTAATTGGAGGGGAGAAATCAGGTTGCTGAGGTGGGAGTGCCAGCAGAGAGTCTGGAGCAGAAGGCTGAGTTTGAGGAACTATTGGAGAAGTATAGTTCAGGATGTGAGCAAAGGAGGGAAAAAACCTCCACATAGGGGAATCTCCTTTAACCCTTTTGAGCACTTGCAGAAGTTAAAAAGGTCATGCAGAATGTGAGGATCTGGAGACCCCTCTGGGGGTCACAGGTTTTGGTTGTCTAATTGGTAATATGGCCAATTCTGTGTATTGAATTTGATGAGCAGTTTGGGTTCCACCAGGCAGTCCCTGTATGCTAACATCCCCATGACTTACAGAAGAAGTCGGCTTTCCCCCCACACAGCCGTGGCTGTTTGTGGCTTTGATAGTCTTCCAGGCAAACATAGTAATCTAGGCTAGCCAACCTGCATCTGGCTCACGTGTCCCTACATCCATAATATTTGTTTTCATTATCTATGATACGAAAGGGATTTAATGAAATTTTAGTGGGATCTGCTTTATCAGGGATATCCCAATAGGAAAAACCTATAGGCAGCTGACAAATGTTGAGATGACCAACAGGTCCCTATGTGGGCTGTAAGCGAGATAGACCATTCTTCTGGTCTATGAGGATTTGTGATCAGCCATTGCTGCTGAATTCGCTGATGAGGGTTAGGACTAGTGGTGGCCAAGGGGAGAGTCTATAGCCTTATACACATGCCAAATACACAATTTGAAAGGGTTACCAGTCATTTCCAGTTTCCATCCAGAGTCTGGACAGGGCGCAGGCTTGAGATGGAAGGCATGGATACAGGAAAGGATTCCGTCTACATTTACTGCTGTAGGTGTTATAAGTAGCACGTGGTATTTCCTTTCCAGCGGGGTTCCAGGGATGACACCTGATGTCATCTTATGTAGATGAAGTCTCTTACTTGATATCGATGTGGAGTCTCCTTGTCCCCAGGTTGGTAGGCCGTGGCCAGCTGTTTTAACAGGTATCGCTGAGTTCTTTCAAGAGCTTTAAGTGTGTCAAGCAAGGGGGTGTGGAAGGGATCCTTAGGTCTTAGAGTTGGGGTTAGGTCCCTTACTGGAGGAGGGGCAACATAGAGAATTTCACAGGGGGAGAGGTTACACAAAGAAACAGAGGGAGTATTTTTTAGATGATACAGTGCATAAGGCAGGAGTATAGTCCAATCTTTTAGCTGGTTTCTAAGCTTAATTTCATTAAGGTCTCTTTAATGGTTCTATTTATTTTTTCTACCTGTCCTGAGCTCTGGGATCTATAAGCATAATGTAACTACCAATTAATCACCAGGGTACAGGTTAACCCATGACTTACCTGGGCCATGAACACCAGTGCATTGTTAGACCCTATTACCTTAGGCAGGCCGTATCTTGGAAAAATATCCTTCAGTATCATCTTGACCACGATTTGAGCCATTGTTTTTTTTTTTTTTTTTTTGGGGGGGTGGGGGAAGGTTTCAATCCATCCTGAAAATGTATCTACAAAGACTAGGAGATATTTAAGTCCATACCTTGCTGGCTTAATTTCAGTAAAGTTCACTTCTGAAAATTTTTCTGGTCTGGTTCTTCGAAGGTGTTTTCCTGCAGGAAGCTTAAAAGGGTAAGCATTAACCAATTGATTGACCTGAGACGCTTTTGATACCCATTCAGTTATTTCCTTTCGCTGTGAGTCGGTTAGTAGAAAACTCTGTTCTTGATCTTTCAGGAATGCCTGCAATTTCTTTGAACCAAGGTGAGTGAGTTGATGTACATTTTCTACTGACATTGTTAAAGCCATGACTATAGGAGTTTTTACTGAAGGATTTAGAAATTCCACTTGGGGGCCTTAAGGGTTAAAAGTCATTATGGCCCAGAGTTTGGTGAGCAGATCTCCACCCATCAATGGGGCCGGGAACTCTGGGATTACTAGGAAGGAGTGATGGATTTTTCCTTTCCACAGGTCCATGTACCTCTTAGTTGTCCAAGCCAGATATTTACTGCCATTAGCCCCTTGAACTAGAGACCTTTTATTTGATAGAGGGCCCAATGGGGCCTTAAAGGCTGAGTATAATGCCCCTGTATCTACTTCAAAGTTTACTGGGGTCCCTTCAACTTCAAAAGTTATTTACTATAACTGTGAGTTGGTTAGTGGAGTTGGTTAGACTTCATCCACAATGAGTGCTCTTTTGGAGATGTTGGTTTTGGATGCACACAAGGGATCTTTCTTTAGATCCATCACGTGCTGAGAATCTAAGCCACAGCCTTACACAGGGCCAAAATGCTGATTCAGACACATCCCTTTCCAAAGCAATTAAGCACAGAGCCACAGGTGATGCCCATTCATTTCCATTTGAAAACTGTTTTCTTCAGGCTTCACAAAGGGGTGGCCTGAGGCAAAGACCTTCCTGACATTCAGGCCAACATAACAATAGGCAAGCAAAAGGCCCATTGCAGGGTTTCTCCACTGAGACTTTCCTGGTAACACTGATATCTGAGTTTTCTGAGATGCTCCCATTCCATTCAGCTGTCCAGTACATGGCCTTGTCAAAGATCTTGGAGGTTGTACATATCTGGAGCAAGATGAATCCTGGGAAGCTTTCTCCTAGACAGGAAACATCCATTGATGCATTCTCTTTTCTAATTTCTACAACCACAGACACAGTGGGATACACAGAAATAGAAACAATCGCCTTGTCAAATGACTTACCAGAAACAGTTCACACCAAACCAAACAAACTGCCTTTCCTACCTATTCTCAGAACATGAGACAAAATCACAAACACACACCCACACCCAGAAAGGCACCTCCTTCCCCCAAGGAGGTCTGTGACTATACAGAGTGTTCTCTGACTGGTGGGCCATTCTATGTTTCACGGAATTGGACTATCTTGTATCAGATCTAGTATCCTTGGCCAACTGTGTGAAGCTGACAGGAGCCAGCAGTGAGCCATTACCGGCTTTCTCAGGAAAGGCCCCTCTTCTGAGCTCTTCTGGCATTTGGTCATCTTAACATTAGTAGGCACCAAGAAAGACCTATTCTCACCTTGGTAAATCCAAACAAGTGAGACCACTGGGAGTGGGACTGGGACTGGCTCTGGGTGCCTGCCTTCCTGGATTCCAAGTTCAGAGACTTCCAAAAACAAGGAAGTGAGGTGAGGTCACTTCCTCCTGAAATGAATGAGGTCACTGACTTGGCAACCACTTTGTGCTAACAGTTTCTTCTTATGGTCCCTTGAGATGGAGGCTGCCCCTACTTCATGTGACACTTTCACAAGTTAGAATGGTATATAAACAATAGGCACCTGGGAAGAGCTCTCCACAAAGGCCTGGTTTGGTCCATCTTCTCTACATTAAAAAGAGAGAGGCTGATTCAGACACAAACCTGTATCCTGACCAGGTTGTTTGCTATGGAAGATGACTTTCACTTTCAAAAGTCCTTCATAGCTGCATACATCTTCTCCAGGGATTATTTCTGCATGTATCTTTGAGGTTCTCAGCAGGTGGAAGATCCCCTACATTCCTGTATTGTAAGACCAACACTTTCCCTGCTCTTCTGCAATGTTAGATTGAGGGAACAGTGTATGGTTAGGGTTAAAAACATGTTCGATTTGTGTTAGGAATAATTCTGCGGGATGATTAATGGTATTGGAAACCTGCGATATTTACAAGAATATATAGGTGAAATATAAGTATGAAAACAGGAATCCTGGTAAGGTTTGAAGCTCAGAAGGGCATTGGGCCATTGATTGGGAGACTTAGTTTTGCATTATGTTCTGCACACATGCCTCAGCTGAATCGATATAAAATGGCATAGGACCTTTTTTCTTGGATGATTGAATGTCGAAGAGAACATCCAGTCAAAAAGGGACAGTAGGTAGGATTAAGAAGATAGTCAGTAGGTTTAGAAAAAAGCGTGAGTATAGGATTCGGACCAAAATATTTTTAGCAATAGAGTTTTGGTTAGAAAGTGAATGTCAATGTAAGCACATGTAAAGAATGAGTTACAATAATGAGCTGGGGAAAATATGTAGGAAAACAGATATCAATAGAGACATTACGAAATGAGAGAAAGTATAAAGTGAGTAATAGGATTAGACATTTTCAACAGGCTTGAGTTTGAATATATAATCTTAGGAAAAAACAAATATGTAATCACCAATAGGATTTTCATTTGAGCACATTAGGCAACCTGGACATGGATGTTTTTAGTAATCCATGTTCAATTTCCGTTTAGGTTTGGTACAATCATAAGTGTGACGTTTGTGTTTTTTGTGTCCTGAATATTACTGTGATAAAATGTATATGTAGATCAGGTGACATGGGTATTTCTTCCACCATTTCTGGGAGCAATATGTTGAAGATGTATTAATTAGTACTGGAGTTCAATGAGGTGTATCCTGTGTCTATGAATATAGAGATAATGCATGAATAGACGATATTGTGAATAAATAATATAACTGATTCCACTTTAAATAATAGATTGAATTAATATCTGAAAATATATACGAAATCTTATATTGATAAACAATCATTCATTCCAACCGGTTATACATCTAATTTTAATATTAGGTTTATGGTTTATCATGAAGAGTGTGTGGGCTTTGTTTCAAAATTGATTATGGAAATCAAATATAATGTGTTTGGAAAGAAGTCTCATGAAAAGACCAGTTAAGAAACCTGGAGGAATACATGTGTTTTGAAGCAGTAAGTGATTGAAAGTGAAACAAATGCCTATAAATTTGTGAACTTGTGGATGAAATATATATCCTATGATGAGCATAAACTGAAGAAATAATAATGTACCAGTGTTGTAAAAAAATGAACGTCAAAATACACATTATGTCCCATACAAATCTACAGGCAATGATGTTTAAGTGGGTAAGTTACTGTAGAAATATTAGGATTTGTATGCAATATTAACTGAAGTTAGTTTTCAGTACTAGAAAACAAATATGTATTTCAGGTGGATGAATATTTCTGAGAATAATCTTGTAAAAAGTTGATTATAAATCCACATACATGAACATGAATGAATTCAGGGAGTTAATGTAAGGCACATATATTTCATATTTTGAAAAATCTGGAGAGTGTGTATATATATATATACACAGACATTAAAATGTAGCAATATTTATGCCTATCGAAATTCATCATTAAATATATATCATCAACAGATGCAAAAGTATTTATTTTAGTAAACATGGATTTATGTATAATGTTTTTCAACTAGGAAGCTCACCCATAGTTTGAATTTTCAGTTCCAAAATCGTTTTGGAGGAGTGATCTCTTCTCAAAATTTGTATCTTCCTAGTAACTGTAACCTCAAAAGTATGTATGTGTGATACCAGGTAGGATTCTATATGTGCATATAAAATTACATGTGCTGAATAGGCTACAGAGAAAGGGAGACAGGAATTCACATATTTGTTTACTTTAAAACACATTGAGAACTATTTAAACAAAAAATTTACTGGATTTATAACACCAACCCTTTATCATCCAAAAGACCAGTCCAACTGTACACCATTCCTCCTCTGAACTGCTTGTATTTCTATTCTGTTTGGGTTATTTTTCTCCATCATAATGGTTTAGTAGTCAGAGTCTAGTCAGCTATTGGTTAGTGTCAGGGATTCAGTATTTCAAATGGAAAATTAGATAATGAATCCAATGTGTATGCAAATATGTGCTACACAAAATTTTTCCACTCTCATCCAGAATAATGCCTTCATATTACTTCGGCCCCAAGTAAGACACAATTAGAGGAGAACAGTTAGAAAATCTGTGAATACCTATCAGGAATGCAAAATCCTCAGGAGTTCACAACCTTGGAGGTGGTAGGGGAGTTTCCAAAAGTAAGGGACAGGGTTGATAGATCCAACCTGATCTTTCATTAAAATTGGGGGCCATCTTGCCACAAAGCCATGAAAAGATAATTTTGGCTTTACTATAAATTAGCGCAAATTCTGAACCTGCTTGGAATGCCTACCAGTGCCTTGAACTCACCCATGTCTGGATCTCTGACCAGATAGCAGCGCTCTCTAAAACTTTAATGATAGCTCATAAATATTTTTCTTTCCCTGGCCAGACAACGTGTCTCTGAGGCTCTAATGGTCCTCATAAATTCTGATGTTAGGGCCAACAAAAAAAAAAAAAAAAATGTAATATACCATTAGTGTGATGCTTGTCAAAGTTCTCTTATCTGTAACCCCCCTTTTGTGTATCTTTCTGGGCTACATATCTGGGCTGTAGGAAAGTTGGGTTGCTGTCTTGTTCCCGCCATTTTGGGAGGGAGAGGCAGCCTGGCCGGTTGAAATAATAAGCTTGCCTTAATTTGATTTTAATTGGAGTCAGTGGTCTTTTCTTGCATTCTGGTCTTACATTTTGGAGTTCCAAAGCGAGATAACCCTGCCCGACCAGATCACAAGACCAGACTGTGGAAATTCTGAAGCTGGCCTGCCCTCTAGGGCTCCACACTGGAGAGCCACTCTAGGGGGTGTGCAACTTAAGACGTTCCAAGGCCTTGGATTGAGCCTTCAGTCCGTGGAGCACTGCAGAGAACCAAAGCACTAAAACTATTAGCATGCTCCTGGTAGAGGAGGCCTCCATAGGTAAGTGACGCCTTTATAACATCTGCTATCCAGTTAAGGGAGAGTACTTCTGATGACAGGGAGGTGGCCTGGGTAGGCTAACATATACCCCTCTCCGGGACAGTAATGAAAATGGTTCTGTCCTCTGTTCTGTTCTGTAGGGAATTGCTCTTTAAATTTAAGCTCACAAGGTTTTCTAGGTGTTCAAAAATCTAATAAAATATTAATGTCTACAAAAGGTCTAATATGCCTTTGTTCAAGGACTTTTCCTTCAACAACAAAAAAATGGTTTACAATTTTCAATACAATTGTCTAATATTTTAATAAATAAGTAAAGTAAATTTCATATGGGATTACTCATTCATGAGTAGTTTTGTTTGATATCTGATTGATTTACTAAGGTCTGTAAAAGTTTGTACTAAAGTGTGTATAAGATTGTAAAATTCAGTCATGTGTTAAAGAGACAAAAATTTCTGAAAACATAAGTTTACCCATAAAACTGTGTTATTAAGTTTTATTTTTTTTCTAGAGCAAACAACCATAAAAATTAAACAACTGAATAAATAAGAACTGTTATTTTAGAGAACTGTACTGCCATTTCTTTAAAAGCTAAACTTGGTTAATGTAGAAACATCAATGTAATTGTGTTGCTGTCAATGTGCTCATATCTTCCAGGTATACAAGTCTGTAAGGTAGAAACTTGAAAAGAGCATTATATCAATCTGTTGTTCTAAATTTATATGGTAAAAAAAATATATTGGGGATTTATTTACCTGTTATCAATAAGATATGTAAAGTTTTATGTTACTTTTTACATTGGGGAACCATTTAAATGTATTTTTAAGTTATTGAGAGCCTAATCTATGTAAAGGTTAAAAACTTTCAGCCTTTCTTTAATTCATGTTTTAAATCTGATATCATACGGTGTTAGCAAATGTTCATGTGACCTGACACAATTTATGTAAACTTTGTAAAATGATATTTAAAAAACAAAGATCACCTTTAGATCTAAAACACTAAAGATTCATATAGAGCCCTGCCTTAACTGAAATAAGGCTGTGTGTCCCATCTTACAACATGTGAGAATGACTACGAAAGCAGTAGGTCAGATTTTATTTCATTTAAAGTTATGTTCAAAAGTTTCTTTGGTTTTTGATTTGTGTCAAGATTACTAGGATTTAAACAGGGGATATAGTGTATAACTCAGCCAAAAAATTTAGGGTAGCTGTTACACGAACTAAGTATTTTTACTCTTGTTAAAAATTTTTATTTTGTAATTTCCTTATAAGTGATCTAAAGATTCCCTGTTAGTGTTTTACAGAAGTGTTGCTTTAAGAACACAACATGGGTTAATTTAAGATAATAAGTCATCACCTATAAGACAGAATAATACAGATCCCAATTAATTAAAAGATAAATAATTATAAAGTTATAGACATTAAATCCCAGTACTTGTAATATAAGGCTGTTAAAATTTATTTGCTGGATGTTTCAGATTAGGATTTAATTAAAGTTAAATGAAAAGGGCCAAGAAAACCAATATTTGGCTCTTGCCCTCTGAGTCAGTCTGAATCCAGGGAACAGGGGACTTCTCTAAAGAGCTTTGCAACTCTGGGCCAAATAACCTCCAGATCAGAAAAAATAATGAGACCACTGGAGAACATAAAGCCAATGAGTGCATTTGCCATGAAGAGGAGAGTTATCAGAGAAGGGAGACATTCTTATGCTTCTGAGGGAAACCACATGGTCAAGCAAGACCTGGACCCACCTAGCGAAAATGGCACTATCAGAACTGAGAAGCTGCTCTCAAGTTTCCCCAGAATTGACTCCCATAAAAGCTCAGCTGACTGTGAAAAATAGATAGAAACAGAAGTCAGTTTGACTGTTTCATCTTAAACAGTTAGCAAAGACAGTTAAAACGAAAATACAGCCATTCCTGGGCATTTTAATTAATAATAATAATCATCATCATCATCATAATAATAATAATAATAATAAAATTTTAAGGTATACAATTTATGTTAGCCTCCCAAAATAAGTAAGACTGGAAACTAAAAGAAGGATTCTCAGACAGGAATGCCTGATAACTATAAAAAGAGACTATCAAGAGGAGCTGCCAGAGGCAGATTTTTTAGGTTAAGACCTACTTATATTCCTAACCTAAACAGGTAGTCTTCGTGTCTGCTAGTACGATTATCCAGCCCTGAGTAACAGAAGTGAAGATTTCTCTATTAGACACAAAGGTCATACTAGTAAAAGGATTTTGCAAGATCAGATGACATGAAATTATTACACTGTATCTAATGGGGAAGGACAACTGTAACACTAAAATTAAAAGGTTACGTTGACAGTCCAGATAACTGGGGAAACTAAAGTCTGGTGAGGGAACCTCAATACAGCGACATGTTGCAACTGCTGCAACATTTATTCAGTACTCATGGTTTTTGTTTCTCTCAACTTTCAGGGCAGCTGAACAATAGGTAATCTAAAGGCTCAAAGCAGGGTTTCTCCACTGAGACTTTAATGGTTACACTGATATCTGAGTTTTCTGACATGGTCGCCATTCCTTTCAGCTATTCAGTACATGGCCATATCACAGAGATTGGAGGTGGTACATACCTTGGACACAAAACCATGAGCCTATTCTACAGAGTGGCCAGAATTCAGAAAGAAAACAGGAACTTAGGAAGATAGCAGGTGTTGCCCATCGATAAGGCAAGCTGCAGTACATTCATAAATTGGGCAGGATGAATGCTGGGAAGCTTTCTACTAGACAGGACACATCCAATGATGCATTCTCTTTTCTAATATCTACAACCACGGACACAGTGGGTTACACAGACATAGAAACACTCGCCTTGTCAAATGACTTAGTAAAAGCTGTCCACTCCAAACCAAGTAAACCGCCTTTCCTACCTATTCTCAGAATATGAGACAAAACCACAAACCCACACCCACACCCACAAAGACACCTCCTTCCCCCAAGTAGGTCTGTGACTATCCGGAGTTTACTCTGAGTGGTGGACCATGCTATGTTCACCAGAAATGGCCTGTCCTATCTCAGATCTGGTCTTTTTGGCCACCTCTCTGAAATTGTCAGAAGCGAGCGCTGAGCCACTACCTGCTTTCTCAGAAAAGGACCCTCTTCAGAGCTTTCCTCGCATTTGGCCATCCTCACATCAGTAGCTACCAAAAGACTGACCCTGTCCTCGGTAAATCCAAACAAGTGAGACCAATGGGACTTGGATTGGGACTGCTTTTGGGTGCCTGGCTTCCCGAATCCCAAGTTCAGAGAATTCCATCACCAAGGAAGTGAGGTGAGGTCACTTCCTTCCTGAACTGAATGAGGTCACTGCCTTGGCAACCAGTTTGTCCTAACAGTTGCTTCCAAGGGTCCCATGAGATGGAGGCTTCCCCTACTCTCTGTGACACTTTCACAAGTTAGAATGATAAATCAAACATAGGCACCCATGAACAGCTCTCCATAATTGCCTGCTTTGGTCCATCTTCTCTACATTAAGATCAGAGAGGATGATTCAGACTCAACCCTTCATCCTGACCAGGTTGCTTTCCATGGTAGATGACTTTTGCTCTCTCAGGTCCTTCATAGCTGCCTATATCTTCTCCAGGGATCATTTCTGCAAGGACCTTTGTGGTTATTAGCAGGTTAAAGATCCCCTACATTCCTGTATTTTAAGACCAACTCTGTCCCTGCTCTTCTGTAATGTAAGATTGAGGGAACAGTGTATGCTTAGGGTTAATAACAGATTCAATTTCAGTTAGGAATCATTCTACAGGATGAATAAAGGTATTGGGATCCTGCAATATTTACAACAATATATAGGTGAAATATAATTATGAAAACAGAAATCTAAGTAAGATTTGAAGCCCAGAAGGTCATTGGGCCCTTGATTGGTATACTTAGCTTTGAATTACTTTCTGCACAGATGTCTCAGATAAATCGATATACAATGGCATAGTATCTTGTACCTGGGATGATGGAATGTAGAAGAGAACATCCAGTCAAAAAGTGATAGAAGTTAGGATTAGGAAGATATTCGGTAGGTTTAGGAAGGAGGGAATAATAGATTTGGAACAAATGTTCTTTAGCAATAGGGTTTCGGTTAGAGGGTGAATGTAAGTGTCACCACATGTGAAGATTCAGTCACAATGATGAACTGGGGAAAATATCTAGGAAAGAAGATATCAATTGAGACATTACAAAATCAGGCAAAGTATAAAGTGAGTGACAGGATTAGACTTTTTCAAAAGGGTTGAGTTTGATTATATAATCTTTGGAAGAAACAAATATGTAGTCACCAATAGGATTTTCATTTGAGCACATTAGGCAACCTGGACATGGATGTTTTTAGTAATCCATGTTCAATTTCCGTTTAGGTTTGGTACAATCATAAGTGTGACGTTTGTGTTTTTTGTGTCCTGAATATTACTGTGATAAAATGTATATGTAGATCAGGTGACATGGGTATTTCTTCCACCATTTCTGGGAGCAATATGTTGAAGATGTATTAATTAGTACTGGAGTTCAATGAGGTGTATACTGTGTCTATGAATATAGAGATAATGCATGAATAGACGATACTGTGAATAAATAATATAACTGATTCCACTTTAAAAAATGGATTGAATTAATATCTGAAAATATATACGAAATCTTATATTGATATACATTCATTCATTTCAACCAGTTGTACATCTAATGTTAACATTAGGGTTATGGATTATCATGAAGGGTGTGTGAGTTTTGCTTCAAAAGTGATTATGGAAATCGAAAATAAAGTGTTTGGAAAGAAGTCTCACTGAAAGACCCGTCAAGAAACCTGGAGGAATACATGTATTCTAAAACAGGAAGTGATTGAAAGTGAAACAAATGCCTATAATTTGCGAACTTGTGGATGAAATATATATCCTATGATGTGCATAAACTGAAGAAATTGTAAAGTACCAGTGTTAAATAAAAATGAATGTCAAAAGTCACATCATATCCCATAGGAATCTACTTGCATTGATGTTAAACAGGATGAGTTACTGTAGAAATATTAGGATTTGTATGCACCATTCACTGAAGTTAGTTGTCAGTACTAGGAAACAATATGTATTTCGGGTTGATGAATATTTTTGAGAATAATCTTGTGAAATATTGATTATAAATCCACATACATGAGCATCAATGAATTGATAGAGTGTACAGTAAGACACATATATTTTATATTTTGAAAAATCTGGAGTGTGTGTGTGTGTATATATGTATATATATATACATATAACACAGAGACATTAAAAAGTAGCAATACATATGACAATCAAAATTTGTTGTGAAATATATATCATCCACATATATTTGGATATACATATAACACACAGACATTAAAAAGTAGCAATATATATGACAATCGAAATTTGTTGTGAAATATATATCATCCACAGGTCCAAATATATTTATTTTACTCAACATGATTTATGTATAATGTTGTTCAACTAGGAAATTCACGAATAGTTTGAATTTTCAGTTCCAACAGCGTTTAGTAGGAGTGATCTCTGCTAACAATTTGTATCTGCCAAATCAGCCATCTCAAAAGAATGTACATGTGATACCAGGTAGGAATCTATATGTGCATATGAAATTACATGTGCTGAATAGGCTACAGAGAAAGGGAGACAGGATTTTTTTTATTTGTTAAATTAAAAGCACATGGAGAACTATTTCAACAAAAAATTGACAAGTTTTACAACAGCTACACTTTATCATGCAAAAGGCAATTCCAACTGTACACCATGCCTCTTCTGAACTGCTTGCATTTCCAATCTGTTTGGGTTATTTTTCTCCATCATATTAGGATTAGTAGTCAGAGTCTAGTAGGGTTTGGGGTAGTGTCAGGGATAAAGTACTTCCAAAGGAAAATTAGAAAAAGAATTCAATGAGTAGGCAAATATGTGCTACAAAAAATCCTCCCACACTCATCCAGAACAAAGCCTTGACATAACCATTGCCCCAAGTATGACACAATTAGAAGAGAAGAGTTTGAAAATCCGTGATTATATATCTGGAATGGAACATGCTCAGGAGTTTACAAACTTGGAGGTGGTAGAGGAGATTCCAAAAGTAAGGGACAGGGTAAACACGCCACAAACATGGAGTTCTGGTGGAATAAAGACTTATTGAGAAACAGCCTCTGAGTTTGGACACATGAAATATATGTTGTTGTCAGGAGCTTTAGCTTCCTTTGTAGTGAGACCATCAAAGCTGGGTCTGCATCTATGTGACCTGGAGGAAGTGGTTTCTTATTTTCCAATGACCATGAGGCAGCAGTGCTGAATTCTATCTTTTTAGGTCAACTGTGGCCATTGGGGACTAAGTGTCTCCCCCCCTGTGGACTGTGAAGTCATTTGGTCATCCTCCATTTTTCCTGGTGTTTCTTGCAGCTGCACTGGGAGTTTGGTATTTGCTTCACGAAATACAAGGAATTCAACTGGGACACAGGGCTGGAGGGAGTTCTGTCACGTGTGGTGAAACAGGGTCAGCAAGAGAATGCACCAACTAGGCTTCTATCCTATATAGCTTGCCCCCTTGACTATAGCAACCTGATTCTGAACATTGCCCTGAAACCTCTCCATATAACAAAATGCCTTTACTTATAAGGGTCTGTTGGCTGCACCATGTCAGTCACAAGCCATTTTGAAGACAATGGCAGATCCACATGGCCCCACCGCAGATGTTTTATCACACTCCTGCCCACCACTCCTCTAGTCCCACTACTCAGAAGGCACCAAGTTACTGGCATCTCTGTTCTACACCATTTTCATGGAACCCAGTCAATCAAGGCACTGTGTGGTACACTCATGATCAGAAACAGGACATCCAATGATTCTCCAGTGCCACCTGTTCATGGGAATTTCAAAAATTTCATGGTATTTATCAGGAAACATTAAATGGTGAGGAAGCTCATTTCATAGAAAGCTGTGGAGAATTATCACAGGCAAGACTTCCCAAAGAGTGGCCAAAATGTCACATGAAGCCATGCCCATTGAGGTTTACAATGTGAGGTCCATGTGTGTTTTGCCTCTCAACTCTGGCTGTCAAGTTTTTCAGAATAAAATCATGTGATATCCTAGCTGAAATTCCTAGTGCTCTGTGGAAAGCAAACCTGGCCCTAGATCAGTTTCCAAGGGCAACTCTTATCCGTGGCCTCCTAAAATCCCAAAACAGTTCATGGCAATATTTCTCTGATGTCATTTCCTGAACTCAGTATCTAAGGGGAATCACACCAGAGTTCAAGCCAAGGTGGACCCAGTCATCTCTTCCAACTGTCACACAAATAACCAAAATTAAAACCTAAACACTCCCACATGGCCCTCATCTTCTTCCATATAGGCACTCATCATAAACTCCGGTTGGTGGTTTCCATGAGGGACAGAGCTCAAGACAGTGTCAAAAATATGCTCCCTTGCCACTCATTTGCCTAAAGTCAGAGTGGCCTGGACACACTTCCGGTGAACCAGGAGTGATCAAATAGGCCTGCCATTAATACTGCTCTGCTTGTCCAATTTGAGGCCTACTGACTGTCAGGTATAAATTCTTTATGCGATTTGGAGTAATGAGAAAACCCAAGAACTTCTGCATGGCTTTGAAGAACTCATTTGACCCAAAGGATCCCTATTCTCACTTGATAGAGGTCAGGAACCTAACAGAGGAAGGCAAGAGACTTCATCCACAATCACTGATCTTTTTGCCATTGTGGTTTTGGATGCACATATGGGATCTTTCTTTAGATAAATTAGGTGCTGAGAATCTAAGCCACAGCCTCACACAGGGTGAAGAGGCTGATTGAGACACATCCTTTTCCAAAGCATTTAATCAAAGAAACACAGGTGATGCCTATTCATTTCCATTTGAAAACTGTTTTCTTCAGGATTCAAAAAAGGGTGGCCTGAGGCAAAGACCTTCCTGACATTCAGGGCAACAGAACATTAGGTAAGCAAAAGGCCTAAAGCAGAGTGGCCAGAATTCAGGAAGAAAACAGGAACTTAGGAAGGTAGCAGGTGATGCACATCAATAAGGCTAGCCACACTCTATTCATAAATTGGGCAGGATGAACGCTGGAAAGCTGTCTACTAGACAGGAAACAATCATTGATGCATTCTTTTTTTTAATGTCTGCATCCACAGACACAGTGTGATACACAGATATAGAAACACTCCCCATGTCAAATGACATTCTAGAAGCAGTCTAGTCCAAACCAAACAAACCGCCTTTCCTACCTATTCTCAGACCATGAGACATAACCACAAACACACACCCACACCCACAAAGGCACCTCCTTCCAGCAAGTAGGTCTGTGACTAACTGGAGTGTCCTCTGACTGACAGACTTTCCCTGAAATGTCCTGTCCTGTCTCAGATCTGGTTTTTTTTGCAAGTCTCCGAAGTTGTCAGTAGCCAGTGCTGAGCCACTACCATCTTTTTCAGGACAGGCCCCTCTTCAGAGCTTTCATGGCATTTGCCGATCCTCACATTAGAAGGTACCAAGAATGACTGACCCTATCCTTGTTAATTCCAATCAAGTGAGCACACTGAAACTGGGACTGGGACTGGCTCTGGATGCCTGGCTTCCTGGATCCCATGTTCAGAGAGTTAAATCAACAAGAAAATGAGGTGAGGTCACTTCTTTCAGGAACTGAATGAGATCACTGCTTTGGTAACCATATGTCCTAACAGTTGCTTCCAAGAGTCCCATGCGATGGAGGCTGCCCCTATTTCCTGTGACACTTTTACAAGTTAGAATGGTATATCAACCATAGGCACCCTGTAAGAGCTCTCAACACAGGCCTGGATTGGTCCACCTTCTCTACATTGAGAAGAGAGTGCCTCATTCAGACAATCCACATCAAGTTGTTTGCCATGGATGATGACTTTTGCCCTCTCAGATCCTTCATAGCTGAATACATCTTCTCCAGGGATCATTTCTGCATGGACCTATGAGGTTCTCAGCAGGTGGAAGATCCCCTACATTCCTGTATTTTAAGACCAACTCTGTCCCTGCTCTTTTGTAAAGTTAGATTGAGGAAACAGTGTATGGTTAGTATTAATAACATGTTCAATTTGGATTAGGAATCATTCTGCTGGATTAATAAAGGTATAGGGAACCTGCGATATTTATAAGAATATAGAGGAGAAATATACGTATGAAAACAGAAATATAGGTACGATTTGAAGCCCAGAAGGGCATTGGGCCCTTGATGGGGATACTTAGCTTTGAATTACTTTCTGCACAGTTGTCTCAGATAAATCGACATACAATGGTATAGGACCATTTACCTTGGATGATTGAATGTAGTGAAAGAGAAAGAGTCGGCAGGATTAGGAAGGTAATCGGTATATTTTGAAAGAAGAGTGAGTATAGGATTTGGACCAAAAGTTCTTTAGAAATAGGGTTTCTTGTAGAGAATGACTGTAAATGTCAGCACATGTGAAGAGTCAGTCACAATGATGAACTGGTGAAAATATGTAGGAAAGCAGATATCAATAGAGACATTAGGAAATCAGGCAAAGTATAAAGTGAGTGATTGGATTAGACAATTTCAACATGCTTGAGAGAATATATAATCTTAGGAAGAAACAAATATGTAATTACCAATAGGATTGACATTAGAGAGCATTAGGCAAACTGAACGTGGATGTTTTTAGTAATCCCTGCTCACTTTCCATTTAGATTTTGGTAGAAGCATAAGTGTGACCTTTGGTTTTTGTGTCCAGAATATTACTGTAATAAAATATATTTGTAGATAAGGTGACATGAGTATTTCTTCCACCAGTTCTCAGAGCAATATTTTGAAGACTTATAAATTAGTATTCGGGATACAAATAAGTTTACCCTGTATCTATGAATACAGAGATAATGCATTAATAAATCATAATGTGAATAAATAATATAACTAATTCCAATTTTAAATAATGGATTTAATTGATATCTGAAAATATACAGGAAATCTTATATTGATATACATACATTCATTCCAACGAGTTAAACATCTAATGGTAATATTAGGGTTATGGTTTATCAGGAAGAGTGTGTGAGTTTTGCTATTGTGGGTGAAGGAAAACGCGAGCCAGATGCAGGTTGGCTAGCCTAGATTACTATGTTTACCCGGCAGTTATCAAAGCCACAAAAGCCAAGGCTGTGTGAGGAAAAAGCCGACTTCTTCTGTGAGTCATAGGGATGTGAGCATATAGGGGCTGCCTAGAGGAACCCAAACTTTTCATCAAATTCAGTACACAGCATTGGGCATATTACCAATTAACAACCAAAACTGATGGCCCCCAGGGGGGTCTCTATAACCTCAAATTCTGTGTGACCTTTTTAACTGCGGCAAGTGCTCAATAGCGTGGAAGGAAATTCCCCTATGTGGAGGCCTTTTTCCTCCTTCACTCAAATCCTGAACTATACATCTCCAATAGATCCTCACCCTCTGCCATCTACTCCAGATGCTCTGCTGTCAATCCCACCTCAGCAACCTGATTTCTCCTCTCCAATTACTAGATCAAATACCCAAACCACCGCTAGTTCTCAGACAATTGCCCCCTTGCTGAGGTAGCAGGTACTGAGATACCCCTCTTCCCACTCACTCCTCTCTTCTCCTGTCAGTGTCCGCACCGGGTCCCAACAGGTCCTTTTACCAGCTAACCCAAAGCTCAAACAGGCAGAGGAGAGCCCTCAGACCCCTATCCAAGATGTAATGAAAATGGCCTTTAAAGTTGCTTTGTCAACACTGAAAACAGGTTACTAAGAATTTGAAGTCCCTCACAGGCTTTTTGAGATACTCACTCCCATCTTCCCCTCTGGTCTATCTGTTCTACTGCTCAACTTTTTGATGCTAGGAAAATCCCAAAACCCTTTCCCATTATTCTTTTACATCTCTTCTTCCTCATTCTCAGATCCACGAAGCTGCTCTCACCACCCGCCTTTCACGTCTTCCCCCTCTGTACCAGGACCACAGAAAATTCTTAACTGACCTTCTCCAGAAGTCTTCACCATGGCTGAATTTAGGACTTTTAGCAAAAGAGTCCCAATGAAGGAGTTCAATGTAGTTAAATTTCCTCTTTTCTTGTTGCCCTGTTCTACGTACAATGGGCTGGAAAAATCAGCTCTGCTATGCTAGACACCCCTTTACTAGTTTTTCACAAAATATGTGAACAAGGCCTCTGGCCTTGAGCTGGGGCTTCACAAAGATGGCTACATTTCTAAGATAAAGAAGTTACCAACTGGGCTCCATGGTAATAGCTGGCAGGGAGAAAAAAAAAGAGAAGACAAAATCTCTCCCCCTCCCAAGTGTCCTTAAAAACTAAACTTGCATAGAACAGAGGAAATAAAACAGAAATAAAAACAGCTTTTTGTGAACTTCTGCAGACTGTGAACTTCTGAGCCACTTTACCTACATGTTGGGTACAAAATTCTGAAACTACCTAAACTTGGGGTTCAGCGGATTAATTGATTACAACAGAAGCAATGCCCTCTAAATCCGTTTGCAACCAAATAGGATTGTTTCCCTAGCTTCGGTGCTATCTTAGGTGCCTTGTCTTGTCTGTCCCTACAAAAGTGTAATTCTATATACTTAAACATTGTTAATGGGTTCATAAAATGGTCAACAGATGTGATTAATTATGTAATGGTGCAGATGATTCCCAGAGTGCTCTATCATTAAACAGGTTCATTTAAAAATCAAATAGGGGGGCAAAAAACTCGGTTCCGCTGGGAAGCTGTATTCCTCACTTTAGCCATCCTATTCGGAATAGGAGTTGCTGCAGGGGTGGGCACAGGAACCACTGCCCTAGTCCATGGGACACAACAAATAACCCAATGACAAGTACCAATAGACCAAAACTTAAAGATATTAAAAACCTCCATCACAGCTTTACAGGAATCTTTAACCTCGCTCTCTGAAGTAGTTTTACAGAACAGGCAACATTTGGACCTTCTCTTCATGAGAGAAGGGGCCTTTGTGCTGCATTGAGGGAAGAATATTGTTTTTATGCTGACGATACTGGAGTTGTAAAAGAATCTATGAGTAAATTAAAAAAAACCGCCTTGAAGAGTGTCAACGAGAGACAGAGGCCCAAAAAGGGTGGTTTGAGTCTTGGTACACACAGTCCCCGTGGGTAACTACACTTTCATCAGCCTTGGCCGGTCCTTCAATAATCTTCATATTATTGCTAACTGTAGGGCCCTCTATGCTCAACCGTGTAGTTTCTTTTCTCCAAGCTCAAATTGGACAAGTTAAACTTATGGTAATCAGACAACAATGTTTCCGACTAGCAGACATGAATTGTGACACCCCCCAATGATCACTTTTATGATTAAAAGTAACCAGAACAAGAAGTGGGGAATGAAAGGATAATAAAATAGGTACTTGTCAATTTCTGTTTTTCTGTATACTTAACAAAACACTGTTGAAATCTTGAGAACTGTTTGCTTATCTTGTTCCCCAAATGTACTGTCCCCAATTGCCAAACTGCAGAATGTACTCCCTCACACATTTGCAAACAAACCGCCCACTTTCCATGACCCATCAATAAATTTCACTCCCTGCCCTCTCTAAGGAAAGTATATAAGCTCTGCTTAAGCTGTTCTCAGGGCTCTCTGCTAAATTCAAGTGAGCTCTGAGCCACAGCATGCTGGACCCCCAATAAACACTTTGCTGTTGCATGTGACAGTCTCTTGGTGGTCTCTTACTCCAACGCTCGACCAACCTTTACATTGGTACAATCATAAGTGTGACCTTTGCTTTTTGTGTCCAGAATATTACTGTGATAAAATGTATACATAGGTCAGGTGACATGAGTATTTCTTCCACCATTTCAAGGAGGAATATTTTGAAGACATGTAAATTAGTATTGGGGGTATAAAGAGGTGTACCCTGTGTCTATGAATATAGAGATAATGCATGAATAGACAATATTGTGTATAAATAATATAACTGGTTCCACATTAAATAATGGATTGAATTGATATCTGAAAATATATAAGAAATCATATATTGATATACAATCATTCATTCTAACCAGTTATACATCTAATCGTAATATTAGGGTTATGGTTCATAATGTAGGGTGTGTGAGATTTGCTTCAAAAGTACTTATGGATATCAAAAATAATGTGTTTGGAAAGAAGTCTCATGAAAAGACCAGTCAAGAAACATGAAAAATATATGTGTTCTGAAGTAGAAAGTGATTGAAAGTGAAACAAATGCGTATAAATTTGCAAACTTGTGGATGAAATCTATATCCAATGATGTGCATAAACTAAAGAAATTGTAATGCACCAGTGTTGAAAAAAATTAACATCAAAATACACATCATGTTCCATAGGAGTCTACTTGCATTGATGTTAAACTTGGTCAGTTACTGAAGAAATATTAGGATTTGTATACACCATTCACTGAAGTTAGTTTTCAGTAGTAGGAAACAAATATGTATTTCAGGTGGATGAATATTTCTGAGAATAATCTTGTGAAAAGATAATTATAAATCCACATACATGAATATGAATGAATTTAGCAAATGTATAATAAGACAGATATATTTCATATTTTGAAAAATCTGGATAGTATATATATATATATATATATATATATATATATATATATATATATATATATATATATATACAGATATTAAAAATTAGCACTATATTCCAATTGAAATTCACCATGAAATATATATCATTCACAGATCAAAAATATTCATTTTACTGAACATGGATTTATATATAATGTTGTTCAGCTAGGAAACTCACCCATAGGTTGAATTTTCAGTTCCATCAGCATTTAGGAGGAGTGATCTCTTCTCACAATTTGTATCTGCCAAGTCAGCAACCACAAAAGAGTGTACGTGTGGTACCAGGTAGGATTGTATATGTGCTTGTAAAAATACATATGCTGAATAGGCTACAGCGAAAGGGAGACAGGAATTCACATATTGGTTAACTTTAAAAACAACTGGAGAACTATTTCAAAAAAAAATTGACTAGATTTATAACTCCTACCCTATACAGTGCATAAGGCAAGTCCAAATATACACCAGGCCTTTTTTGAAATGCTTGTATTTCAATTTTTTGGGGATTATTTTTCTCCATCATATTAGGATTAGTACACAGAGTCTAGTAGGGTATGGGGTAGTGTCAGGGATTCAGTATTTCGGAAAATTGGAAAATGAATCCAATGTGTATGCAAACATGTGCTACACAAAAATCCTTCCACTCTCATCCAGAACAATTCCTTAACATTTCCTTCGCTCCAAGTAAGACACAATTTGAGGAGAAGAGTTATAAAATCTGTGAATATATATCTGGAATGAAAATTGCTCAGGAGTTTAGAACTTTGAAGGTGGTAGACCAGTTTCCAAAAGTAAGGGACAGTGTAAACTCCACAATCATGGAGCTCTGCTGGCCTAAATACTTCTTCAGAAACTGCCTCTGAGGTTGGGCACTTGAAATATATGTTGTTGTCAGGAGCTTTAGCTTCCTTTGTAGTGAGACCATCAAAGCTGGGTCTGCATCTATGTGACCTGGAGGACATGGTCTCTTATATTCCAATGAACATTAGGCAGCAGTGCTGAATTCTCTCTTTGTAGATAATTGTGGCCACTGGGGGCTAAGTGTCTCCCCATGTGGAGTGTGAAGCTATTTGGTCACTTCCACTTTTTGTGGTGTTTCTTGCTGCTGCACTGGGAGTTTGGTATTTGCTTCACGAAATTCAAAAAGTTCAACTAGGACAAACTGCTGGAGGGAGTTCTGTCACGTGTCGTGGGTCAGGGTCTACAGGAGAATACACCAATCTGGCTTCTATCCCACATAGCTTGCCCCCTTGACCATAGCAACCTGATTCTGAACATTGCCCTGAAACTTCTCCATATAACAAGATGCCTCTACATACAAGGTTCTGCTGGCTGCTCCATGTCAGTCACAACCCATTTGAAAGCCAATGGCAGATCCACATGACCGCACCACAGATTTTTTTACACACACGTGCACAACACTTCTCTACGACCACTAATCAGCAGGCTCCAACTTACTGATATCTCTGTTCTACATCATTATCATGAAACCCTGTCAATCAAGGCAGTGTCTGGTACACTCAAATCAGCAACAGGACATTCATGGTTGTCCAGTGCCACCTGGTCATGGGAATTTCAAAAATGTCATGGTATTTATGTAGCCATTTTTCAAGGATGAATTTGGAGGCACTCTGGGTTTCAATTCATTCAGGTACCGTTAAATGGTGAGGAAGCTCATTTCAATGAATGCTCTAGAGAACTCTCACAGGCAAGGTTTCCCAAAGAGTGGCCAAAAAGTTACATGAAGCCAGGCCCATAGAAGTCTACAATGTGAGGTCCATGTTTGTTTTGACTCTCAACTATGGCTGCCAAGTCTTTCAGAATAAAATCACATGATATCATTGCTGAGATTCCCTGTGCTGTGTGGAAAGCCACCCTTGGTCTAGATCTCAGTTTCCAAGGGTGACTCCCATGTGTGGCCTCCAAAAATCTCAACACATTTCATGGCAATAATTCTCTGAGGTCAGTTCCACAACACAGTCTCTAAGGGGAATCACACCAGAGTTTAAACCCCGGTGGACCCAGTCATCTCCCAACCGCCACACAAATGACCAGAATTAAAACCAAAACACTCCCACATAGCCCTCATATTCTTCCATATATACACTCATCATAAACTGTGGCTGGATATTTCCATGAGGGGCACATCCAAAGACAGTGTTCAAAAAAAGCTCCCTTGCCCCTCATTTGCCTAAGGTCATTGTGGCCTGGACACCCTTCCTGTGAACCAGGAGTGATCAAGTAGGCCAGCTCTTAATACTGCTCTGCTTCTCCAATTTGAGGCCTACTGCCTGTCAGGTATAGACTCTTCATGTGATTTGGAGTCATGAGGAAACCCAAGCACCTCTGCATGGCTTTCAAGAACTCATTTGACCCAAAGGATCCCCATTCTCACTTGATAAAGGTCATGAAACTAAGAGAGAAAGGCAAGAAACTTCATCCACAAAACTGAACTTTTTGGCATTTTTTTTGGATGCACACATGGGATCTTTCTTTAGATCCATCTGGTCCTGAGAATTTAAGCCACAGCCTCATACAGGGCCAAGATGCTGATTCAGACGCATCCCTTTCCAAAGCAATTAAGCAAAGAGCCACAGGTGATGCCCATTCTTTTCCATATGAAAATTAATTTCTTCACGCTTCACAGAGTATGGCCTGAGGCAAAAACCATCCTGACATTAAGGGCAACAGTACAATAGGCAAGCAAAAGGCCCAAAGCAGGGTTTCTCCTCTGAGACTTTCCTGGTCACACTGATATCTGAGTTTTCTGAGATGCCCCCATTCCCTTCAGCTATTCAGTACATGGCCATTTCACAGAGTGTGGAAGTGGTTTATATCTTGGACACAAAACCATGAGCCTATTCTGGAGAGTTTCCAGAATTCAGGAAGACAACTGGAACTTGGGAAGATAATAGGTTTTGCCCATCTATAAGGCAAGCTGCAGTCCATTCATAAATTGGGCCGGATGAATGATGGGAGCTTTTTATTAGACAGGACACATCCATTGATGCATTGTCTTTTCTAATGTCTACAACCACGGACACAGTAGGATACACAGATATAGAAACACTGGCCTTGTCAAATGACATACAAGAAACAGTCCACTCCAAACCAAACAAACCGACTTTCCTATCTATTCTCAGAACATGAGACAAAACCGCATACTCACACCCATACTCACACGGCACCTCCTTCTCCCAAGTAGGTGTGTGAATATATGGAGTGTCCTCTGACTGGTGGGCCATACTCTGTTCCACCGAAATGCCCTGTAGGGTCTCAGATCTTGTCTCCTTTTCCAACTCTGTGAAGTTGCCAGGAGCCATTGGTGAGCAACTATCTGCTTTCCCTGGAAAGGCCCCTCTTCAGAGCTCTCCTGGCATTTGGCCATCCTCACATCAGTAGGTACCAAGAAAGACTGACCCTATCTTTGGTAAATCCAAACAAGTGAGCCCAATGTGACTGAGACTGGGACTGGCTCTGGATGCCTTGCTTCCTGGATCCCAAGTTCAGAGATTTCAAACACCAAGGAAGTTAGGTAGGTCAATTCCTTCAGAAACTGAAAGAGGTCACTGCCTTGACAACCACTTTGTGCTAACAGTTGTTTCATAGAGTCCCATGAAATGGAGGCTGCCCCTACTTCCTGTGACACTTTCAAAAGTAAGAATGGTATTTCAACCATAGGCACCTGGGAACAGCTCTCCACACAGGCCTGGTTTGGTCCATCTTCTCTATATTAAGAAGAAAGCAGCTGTTTCAGACACATCCCTTCGTCCTGACCAGGGTTTTTGCCATGGAAGATGATTTTTGCTCTCTTAGGTCCTCCATAGCTGCCTACATCTTATCCAGGGATCATTTCTGCATGGACCTTTGAGGTTCTCAGCAGGTGGAAGATCCCCTACATTCTTGTATTGTAAGACCAACTCTGTACCTGCTCTTCTGTAAAGTGAGATTGAGCGAACAGTGTATGGTTAGGGTTAATAACAGGTTCGATTTGGGTTAGGAATCCTTCTGCGAGATGAATAATGGTATTGGAACCAACAGAAATCTAGGTAAGATTTGAAGCCCAGTAAGGCATTAGGCGCTCGAGTGGGATACTTAGTTTTGAATTATATTCTGCACAGACGTCTCAGATGAATCGATATACAATGGCATAGGACCTTGTATCTTCGATGATTGAATGTTGAAGAGAACATCCAGTCAAAAAGGGATAGTAAGTAGGATTAGGATGATAGTTGGTAGGTTTAGAAACAAGAGTGAGTATAGGAGTGGGACCAAAATTTCTTTAGCAATAGGCTTTTGCGTAGAGATTGAATATAAATGTCAGCACATGTGAAGAGTCAATCACAATAATGAACTGGGATAACATCCTCACTCCATGGGTGCATCCTCTGCCAAGTGGAGGGGCCCATGGTGGACGAACCGTTATGGCAAGGGCAGAAGATAGTTGGTCAGAGCTGTTACTCATACTTTTATATAAGAAAGAGAGATCTGTGGGGATGTAAACTTAAGAAATAAGCCTGTGAGAAGGGTAGAACATCCTTTTAAATGTTGGCAGCACGGTCTTCCATCTCCAGACGATGATGGACCTGTATGGGTTTAGAGGCCAAAATATTAATCTGTTCTTTAATAAATTGTACCAGCCTATTTATAATGCAGGGTCCTATGGACCCAATTATAAGGAAACACAACAAAGGGCCTAATAGGGGAAGAAGGTAGGGTAGAAATCCATAAAGCCCAGTCCAGAGGGGATTTTCAAATAGTTCGCGTCATCTCTTTCTAGATCTTATTGAAGGTGCTTAATTTTAGTGCATACTATGCCTGATTTATTGGCATAAAAGCAGCATCGTTCCCCTAAGCCCAAGCAAATACCTCCCTGGTTATCTGTCAGCAAATCTAAGCCTCGTCTTTTTGAAGGAACACTTCTGCCTGGGAGTCTATTTGGTCCTGCAGATCTTTAATGGTTCCTGATAGAGTTTGTACATCATTTATAAGTTGTTGAGACAGGCGATGGTAAGAGTGTATAGCTGTGCCTAAGCCAGTGTACCTGTGCCCACAGCAGCTGTTATTCCAAAGCTGGCAATGAGTGGTAAGGACTGTATTGCCCGCCTGTGTCTTTTGACTAAGGTGTCTAGGCTAGGAATGGGTAGAGGTTCATCTCCTGGGACTATAGTTATATCAGGGAGTAATAAGGCAAGAACAGAGCCACCGGTCCAATTCGCTGGAAGCCTGGGGAAGGCCAAGTTTCCTCCACCCATTAAAACTCTGCCATTGGGAGGACAAAGCGTTGGGGTGGGTGAGGAATAATTTTGTATGTTGAGCAATTTTCAAAGAAAGTAACTCCAACATCAATATCATAGGTGTTATTCTGCATCGCGCCTAAAAGACATAATGTAATAGTGCCTATAAGTTGTACTTAAAAAGGAAATCCGGGTTGGCATGTATTATCATTGTCTATGATAGAATTAATAGGAACTGCCATAGTCATAATTGCCCCTGTTGTCATGCAGAGCCAGCAATCACCAGCAAGGGTGTGGTTGGAATTATTAAGCAAGTAGAAGGTAGTTTCCAAAATATCTAATGTATTGGTATCTAAACCTGGGAGCTGAGATTTAGGCAACATTAAGGGATGATATGTGAGCTCAGGGATTTGGGGTTTCAAAAGTTTGATTATGTGAGGATGTTTGACAGCATCAGTGGTTCTTCCACCATCAGTGACCCCTTTAGGGGCCTTAATGGGCCAGCAGGAGGGTTTACCGACAGGGCCTTGGCAACCAGCTGACTGTAGCTTGGTGTATTTGCTTTCTACTCCCTGGTCAAATAGAACGGAGGTATAATGAATAGTGGTCCCCCCTGCTGCATGAGTTTTAGTTTGGGAGGCTTCAAAAAATTGTTCTCCCTGCTTGTTAACACAAATTGAGGGCGACACATAACAAGAGTCATGCCTCGCCTGGGTATGCGAACAGGTTGCAGAAGAATTTTGGAGAGCTTTACTTGTACTAGGGGGAATAAACTTTGGCTTGTTAACACATACCCATTTAGGCTGATGAACTCCTCCAAGTTTATGGTCAACCTCGGCATGGAGGTAAGCCACCTTAGTCATGCAGTCAGCAGTCTCGGTCCAACTAGTGGGAGCCTGAGTCCAAGATCATCACTTGCATTCACAGGGGGGCCCAAAAACTTACACCATGATGTTGGAACGTGGAGGGCCAAGGCCTCCATGTACAAACCTGTTAAGCAGAAGTGCCTAAATCAGGATCCTCACACAGATTGTTGGCTGCATCTGAAAAAGAACAAAATTTGTCCTCAGGGGGAGGCCCTCCATCCCTGTGTTGAGGTAAGTCATTAACCTGTTTAACCAGGCATTCTGGTAACCATCTTGGGGCTGATCGCTCTTGGTCCAAAAGACAAGCTGAGCCTCGTCCCCAGATGAGAACAGGATCTGGACCTTTCCATTTATTTGTAAGGGAATTGCACCACGTAAGAGGTGGGCGAACAGAATTGGACAAGGGATGCCAGTTTCTGTCTGCGGCCGAATGGCCTTCACTGTCTAGGGTAAGAAAAATAAGGGGAAGTAAGGCATGGTTAAGGCGATGCCTGGGAGTGGTAAATACAAGGGCGGAAGCCTTATGGAGGGTTATCCAAGTCTATAAGGTAAGGTGGGCACGTTCCACAACGCCTTGGCCCTGAGGGTTGTATGGAATTCCAGTAGTATGACGAATTTGCAAGGTAGCACAAAACTATTTAAACTTGGCACAGGTATATGCAGGATAATTATCTGTTTTAATATGTATTGGTTTACCCATTATGGAAAAGGCTGAAGTAAGAGGAGAAAGAACATATTTGGTAGCCTCTCCTGAATGTGGTGATGCAAAAATAAAGTCGCTGAAGGTATATATAGAAACGTGTATATATTTGGTAATTTCAAATTCAGGAAAATGAGTAACATCCATTTTCCAAAACTGATTGGGCAGTAATTCTCGGGGGTTAACTCTCATGTGTTGAATGGGGAGGGAGACAGTGCAACCTGGGCATGCTTTTACTATTTCTCGTGCCTGTTGCATGGTAATTTTACAAAGTAATTGAAGGCTCTTGGAATTTAGATGGTGAAGATTGTGTAACTCTGTGGCCTTTTGAATGGAGCCCACAAAAATTGGAAAGATGGAACGAGTTGCTGCATCAGCTTGGGCATTACCTTGTGTTAGAGGCCTGGGATGATCAGAGTGTGCCCTGATGTGTTCTAAGAAAAATGGGTGTTGTCTGGCCTGAATTAGCTGCTGAAGCTGATGAAAAAGAAAGGCCACATTGGAAGAAGCCTTAATGGTGGGGGAAATGTCAAGCAGGGGCACAGAATGAGCAATGTAGGCACTGTCTGTATAAATATTAACAGGATTATCAAAAAATATTATAAAAACTTGTGTTATGGCAAACAATTCCACAACCTGTGCTGACTGATAGATAGTATCAAAGATGGTAGGCTGGTTATTGACAACAAAGAGCGCTCAGCCATTACTGGAACTGTCTGTAAAGACATTAAGGGCTTGAGGAATGGGAGCCTTTTGAGTAATTTTGGGAAAAATAAATGGATGTAACTGGACAAAATGTAAAAGGGGGTCATTGGGGAGGTGGTTATCAATTGTTCCCCAAAAGCCTGATAGGGCAATACCCCATTCATCCCATGTCTGTATTAAAAATTTGGTTTGGTCCTTCATATATGGAATTAAATTATTATGAGGTTCTTTGCCAAAATGTTGTCGAGAATCAAATGACCTTTAATAATAATAGAAGCTACCTGAGCAAGATTAACAGTAATAACCTTGGAGGATGTGGTGGGTAAATGGACCCAAAGCAAGGGGCAGCCTTTATTTTTAAAATATGGATCTCGCTGCCAAATTATTCCTGTGGGTGTATGAGGAGTTTGTTAAATAACCAGAACCAGAGGAAGGTTATAAGAAATTTGTGTAACAAACTGTTGGGCAATGACTTCTGTGACTTGGTTTAATGCCTGTAATGCCTCGTGTGTAAGCTTTTGAGAGGAGGAGGGGTGGGAATCACCTCTCAAAATATAATTAAGGGACAAAAGTACACAAGTGGGTAATTTTAAATATGTTCTTAGCCATTTAATATCCCCCAGTAATTTTTGAAAATCATTAAGAGTGTGAAGATGGTCCACACGTAGTTGTATTTTAGGAATTTGAATCTGATTATCTTGAAGTTTAAGGCCCAAATGGGTATAACAGTCCTGTGTTTGAACCTTATCAGAAGCTATCTGCAGTCCCAAGGTAGTGAGGGTTTTGTAAAGGTCCAGGTGACAATTATTAACGTCATGGATATTAGGTGCAGCAATTGACAAATCATCCAATTAATGTAAAATATGAATTTGTGAACATTGCTCTCTCACAGGGTCTACTGCTTGAGCAACGTATTTTGGGCTAAGACTAGGGCTGTTGGCCATACCTTGGGGAAGAACCTTCCATTGAAATCTGTGCATAAGGCCCTGAAAATTAATGTGAGGGAGACTAAAGGCAAAATAGGGTCTATCCTCAGGATGTAAAGCAATGGTAAAAAAGCAATCTTTTAAGTCAACAACCATTTTACAATAGTTTTTGGGAATAGCCACTGGTGTGGGAATGCCTGGCTGTAGTGCTCCCATCAGGCATATAACTTTATTAATGACACACAAATCTTGTAAAAGGCGCCACTTGCCTGATTTTTTCTTGATAACAAAAATAGAATTATTCTATGGTGAGCTTGATGGCTCTACATAGCCAGCTGCCAGCTGTTCCTGCACTAACATGGAGGCAGCCTCCAATTTTTCTTGGGTAAGGGGCCACTGATCCACCAACACAGGAGTCTGAGTCTCCCAAATAATTTTATCTGCATGGGGTACAGGAGGGTCAGGGACCAACACTAAAAATCCAAATACCCAAGTCTATATGTATTTGTTTTTTGTAAGGGTTGTATAGGCTCAACCAGTCCTTGTCTCAGTCTCCCCATGCCTGTACCAGGGACAAAATTCATATGAAGCATTTGATGAGTCACCATGGAATTGGGACTGGAAAGAATAACTTACATTTGACTCAAAATATCTCGGACGTATAGGTTAAGATGAAGGTCAGGAACAAAGAAAGGAGTGACAGTTCCCATATTACCCTCTTTATCAGTCCAGCTAAGAGCCCTAGAGCTGACCAGAGGATTTTTTGACTGTCCTATCCCTTTAAGGTCTGTCAAGGATGGGGTGAGGGGCCAACCTGTTGGCCAGTATTTTTGAGAAATAATTGTGACATCAGCTCCAGTATCAAGAATTCCTTGGAATTCCTTTCCTTCAATAAGTAAGATAAGGGTGGGTCTATTGTGAGAAATGGGCTGAACCCAATATACATCAGAGGAGCCCAAGGAGGTAGTCCCCCTCGGTAGGTTTGAGTGGTGGAAGTGCCTCCTGAATCCAAGGGAAGGAGTATTAATTGTGCAAGTCTTGTTCCTGCTGGGATGGCCGCAACTCCATTAATAGCTGTGGCCAGTATTTTTATTTCTCCAGTGAAATCATTATCTTTAATGCCAGGGAAGACAAGAACACCTTGTAAGGTAGTAGAGGCTCTTTCAAGAATAAAGGCACACATATGAGATGGAGTGGGACCCATAATTCCAGTGGGTATTATCTGGGGCCCTTGCATTGAGTCTAATATTGTATCGGTGGCGGCAAAAAGGTCCAATCCTGCGCTGCCTGGGGTGGCTAATTGGAATGAGGCAATTGTGGAGAAGGATTTTGAGATAGGCTGCTGAGGGCATTTGTCTTAGATCTACACTCACTGGCCCAGTGATGACCTTTACCTCATCTAGGGCAAAGGGTAGCTGGGGGCAGTTTAGCCTCAGTTTGAAAAGACACTATTCTTAGGCTTTGTTTGCCTGTCGGACACTCACGTGCAAAATGGCCAGGTTGTTTACAAGTAAAGCAACTACGTGAGCCAGGATTGTGAAAGGCCTTGGTAAAGGCGGCACCGAGGGTGAGACCCATGGCAAGGGCTACACCCAACCCTGCACAGAGTCCAATAAAGTCAGAAAGTTTCACTTTTTTCTTATGTGGTCGAAGAACATCCTGACATGCCAGGTTGGCATTTTCAAAGGCAAGATGTTTTACAAAGGTGCTTTCGCTTTCACTTGGTCCAAGCAAGAATCCCGCAGCTAGTTTAAGCCCGGGAACAAAGTCGCTATAAGGCTTGTCGGGCCCTTGTCGAATTTTTGCCAGGGAAGTCGTAGCAGAGGCCTTTTGAGGGAGGCGTCTCCAAGCATGTAAGCCAGCCATCTGAATCTGTGTCAAAAGTCCAGCAGGGAAACGTGCCAGTTAAGTTTTAGTGTCAAAAGGCGCATTGCCCACTAGCTAAACATAAGTCCAGGAATTAGAGGAGGGCTTAGTTAAATTTTTCTGAGCAGTTACCTGACAGTGCTCTTTGAAATCTGCATTCCATAACAGGAAGTCTGCGGCATTGAAGGTAGCTTCGTCTAAAAATTTCCAATCATTGGGAGTAAGACATTGTGTCATGTAGCTTTCTAATAAAGCCTACGTGTAGGGTGCAATGGGTCCATAGTGAGCACAAGACTTTTTAAGTTTTTTCAAGAAAACGCAGGCTTAATGTTTTGTAGACACTCTGGGTTCCTTCCTGCCTAGGGATGAAGTCCTCATCCTCTGAGTCCTGATCTCCTTGATCCATTTCCCCCGCTTCCGCCTCTTGATCCTCGTCTAAGTCTTTGACATCAACCTGGGCAGGCTTAACTATCTAACTGAGGGTGACTGAAAAGTGAGAACAGTCAAATGGAGCGGCTTAGCCTTTGTATTAGACCACTTTGGGCCAGCTTGTGTTGACTCCATCAATAAGGCTAATGAATAAAGCTCAGAGTCAAGGGATCTTAATTCTTTTTAAACTTGGATCTCTTCCAGTCTATGTTGGACAGACTCTCCCAAGGGAGCCAGGTTAGGCAAGGGAATTGGGGAAAAAATATCTTGTGGGGGGATTTGGCCCCTGAAGGGCCAGAGCACAAAAAGCAGGAGAGATATAGGAGGGAGGTGGATGTGTAAGTCCTATAGGCTGTGGCTGGGACCTAAGCAGTGGCAGGTCTTCTGTATCATAGGGAGTTGCTTCCTTCTCCAAGTTAGCCTTCTCCCCAGGGGTCAATGTGTCTCCAGGATTTAAAACTGGATAAAGGCGGTTGGTAACCATTGGAGCCCTATTCATTAGGGTGGTATTTTGAGGGGGACCAGGAAGGTTTCCAGGGTCCTGGGGAGACTGAGAATGGTATATGTCTATACTAACTGATGGGCATGCGAGGGGGGACGAGAGGTCTTTTGCATAGTCTCTTTCCTAATCCTGAAAAGTTTTAAGGTACCATTGTCAAAGGGTGAACTTTTAAGAAATTCATTAATTAATTTCCAGTAAGAAAAGGTGGGAACAGGCAATTTTTCTGTCCAAAGGATTCATAATAATCTTTTAAACAGTCTCCTACTCTAAGCCATCTTTTAACATTAATGGTCCCTTCAAGGTGAAATCATAGACACAATTCCCCTATGTATGAAAAGAAAAATTTTAAGTCCTTTTTCTTAACACGTGCCCCCCATGTCTTGAAGGAATCCTTGAGGCCCGACAAATACAAATCATGTGACAAAACTGCTTGACCCATGGTGGGTCACTCCCCGTGCGTCATCCCCACTCTCCTCCTGGATCTGTCTCTCTGTGGTGTCTGCTGAGGCAATTGTGAGCTCCGCTTGACCAAGTTTTCCAGGAGGACGGGGTTCCCTATGACTCAAAGGCTCGAGCCCCAGTCAGTGGGTGCCAGATGTCCCGGCTGGCAGGACACATCAACGTGGGCAGCGAACCAAGATAGGGAGGAATGAAGGGACAAGAGACACGAGAGATGACAGCAAGACAGAAGTTCTGATCAACCTTCAAAATACATTGTTCACACAGGGGATTTTATATGCTGGAGATGGGAAAGCTCTCTTATCGGCAGTTCCTGGATGTCTACACAAGGTGAGATAACCTCAGGATATTTCAGGAAGACAGATGGCCACAGGATGTCTCAGGGACACAGATGGCTAAATGATGTCTCCAAGAGATGATGTCTCCCTGGGTGTTGTTTCTTGTAAGTGTCAGGCTATTCTTTGAAGGAGAATTCCTTCTACCCCTGACAGTCAGGGATTCAGTATTTCCAATGGAAAACTGAAAAAAGAATGCAATGTGTATGCAAATATGTGCTACCCAAAAATCTTCCCACTTTCATTCAGAACAATGCCTTGACATTACCTTCACCCCAAGTAAGACACAATTAGAGAAGATTTGAAAATCTGTGAATACACATCTGGAATGGAAAATGCTCAGGAGTTCACAAACTTGAAGGTGGTAGAGGAGTTTCCAAAAGCAAAGAACAGGGTAATAACTCCACAAACATGGAGCTCTGCCGGCACAAAGATTTCTTGAGAAACTGCTTCTGAGGTTGGGCACTTGAAATATATGTTGTTTTCAGGAGCTTTAGCTTGCTTTGTATTGAGACCATCAAATCTGGGTCTGCATCTATGTGACCTGGAGGACATGGTTTCATATTTTCCAATGGATATGAGGCAGCAGTGCTGAATTCTCTCTTTGTAGGTAAACTGCTGCCAATGGGGGCTAAGTGTCTCCAGTGTGGACTGTGAAGACATTTAATCATCCTCCACTTTTGTGGTGTTTCTTGTAGCTGCACTGGGAGTTTGGTATTTGCTTCTCGAAATGCAAGGAGTTCAACTGGGACACAGTGCTTGAGGGAGTTCTGTCATGTGTGGTGGGTAAGGGTCTGCAAGAGAATGCACCAACCAGGCTTCTATCCCACATAGCTTGCCCCCTTGACCATAGCAATCTGATTCTAAACATTGCACTGAAACCTCTCCATATAACAAGATGCCTTTACATACAAGGATCTAGAGGCTACACTATGTCAGTCACAAACCATTTGGAAGCCAATGCAAATCCAAATGACCCCACCACAGATGTTTTAACACACACCTGCACTCCACTGCTCTAGGCCGACTACTCATCAGGTTCCAAATTACTGGCATCTCTCTTCTACACCATTTTCATGAACACCAGTCAATCAAGGCACTGTCTGATACACTCATGATCATCAATAGGACATACAAAGTTTCTCCAGTGCGACCTGGTCATGGGAATTCAAAAATTTAATGGTATTTATCTAGCCATTTTTCAACGATGACATTGGAGGCACAGTGGGATTCAATTCACTCAGGAACCATTAAATGGAGAAAAAGCTCATTTCAATGAAAGCTCTAGAAAACGTTAACAGGCAAGGCTTCCCAAAGACAGGCCAAAAGGTCACATGAAGCCAGGTCCATTGAGGTCTACAATGTGAGGTCCATGTGTGTTTTGACTTGCAACAATGGCTGCCACGTCTTTAAGAATAAAATCATGTAATATCATTCCTGAGATTCCCAGTGCTCTGTGGAAAGCCACCCTGGGCCTAGATCTCAGTTTCCAAGGGCAAATCTCATGCGTGGCCTCCTGAAATCCCAACACAATACACAGCAATACTTCTTGGAGGTCAGTTTCAGAACTCAGTCTCTAGGGGAATCACACCAGTGTTCAAGCCCAGGTGGATCCAGTCAACTCTTCCAACCACGACTTAAATAAAAACAATTAAAACCAAAACACTCCCACATGGCCCTCATCTTCTCCCATATAGACACTCATCATAACCTCTGGCTGGAGTTTTCCATGAGGGTCGCAGGCCAAGACAATGTCCAAAATAATCTCCCTTGCACCTCATTTGCCTAAATTCAGGGAGGCCTGGACACCCTTCCTGTGAACCAGAAGTGATCAAATAGGCCTGCCCTTAATACTGTTCCATTTCTCCAATTTGAGGCCTTCTGACTGTGGGGTTTAGATTCTTTATGTGAATTGGAGTCATGAGAAAACCAAGGTCCTCTGCAGATATTTGAAGAACTCACTTGACCCAAAGGATCCCTATTCTCAATTGATGGATTTTAGGAACCTAAAAGGGGTAGGCAATAGAATTCATTAACAATGACTAAACTTTTTGCCATTTTGGTTTTGGATGCTCACATGGGATCTTTCTTTAGATCCATCAGGTGCTGAAAATCTAAGCCACAGCCTCACACAGGGCCAAGAGCCTGATCCAGACACATCCCTTTCCAAAGCAATTAAGCAAAGAGCCACAGGTGATGCCCATTCATTTCCATTTCAAAACTGTTTTCTTCAGGCTTCACAAAGGGGTGGCCTGAGGCAAAGACTTTCCTGACATTCAGGGCAAAAGAACAATAGGTAAGCAAAAGGCCCAAAGCAGGTTTATACACTGAGATTTTCCTGGTCACACGGATATCTGAGTTTTTTGATATGCTGGCCATTCCCTTCAGCTATCCAGTACATGGTCATGTAACAGACCTTGGAGTTGGTACATACCTTGGACAGAAAACCATGAGTGTATTCTGGAGAGTGGCCAGAATTCAGGAAGAAAACAGGGACTTATGAAGGTAGTAGGTGTTGCCCATCCATAAGGCAAGGCACACTCCATTCATAAATTGGGCAGGATGAATGCTGGGAAGCTTTCTACTGGACAGGACACATCCATTGTTGCATTCTCTTTTCTAATGTCTACAACCAGGGACACAGTGGGATATACAGACATAGAAACACTCACCTTGTAAAAGAATCTACTAGAAACAGTTCACTCCAAACCAAACAAACCACCTCTCTGATCTGGTTTCTTTGGCTAACTCTGTGAAGTTGTCAGGAACAAAGTGTTGAGCCACTACCTGCTTTCTCAGGAAATGTCCCTCTTCAGAACTCTCCTGGCATTTGGCTATCCTCACAGCAGTAGTTACCGAGAAAGACTGACTCTGTCCTTGGAAAATCCAAACAAGTGAGCCCACTGGGACTGGGATTTGGACTGTCTCTTGGTGCATGGCTTCTTGGATACCAAGTTCAGAGAGTTCAATCACCAAGGAAATGAGGCATGTCACTTTCTTTGGAACTGAATGAGGCCACTGCCTTGGAAACCACATTGTCCTAAGAGTTGCTTCCAAGGGTCCCATGAGATGGAGGCTTCCCCTACTTTCTGTGACACTTTCACAAGTTAGAATGATATATCATCCATAGGCACCCAGGAACAGCTCTCCACACAGGCTGGTTTGATCCATCTTCTCTACAATAAGAAGAGAAAAGCTGATTCAGACACATTGCTTCATCCTGACCAGGTTGCTTGCCATGGAATATGACTTTTGCTCTCTCAGGTCCTTCGTACCTGCCTACAACTTCTCTGGGTATCATTTCTGTATGGACCTTTGAGGTTCTCAGCAGGTGGAAGGTCCCATACTTTCCTGTATTCTAAGAACAACTCTGTCCCTGCTTTTCAGTAAAATGAGATTGAGGGAAGAGTGTATATTTAGGGTTAATAACAGGTTCAATTTGGGTTAGGAAATATTCTCTGTGATGAATTATGTTATTGGGAACCTGCGATATTTACAAAAATATAGAGGTGAAATATAAGAATGAAAACAGAAATCTAGGTATGATTTGAAGGCCAGAAGGGCATTGGGCCCTTGATTGGGATACTTAGCTTTGAATTATGTTCTGCACAGATGTCTCAGAAAATTTGATATACAATGGCATAGGACCTGTACCTTGGAAGATTGAATGTAGAAGAGAACATCCACTCAAAAAAGGATAGTCATTAGGATTTGAAAGATAGTCGGTACGTTTAGGAAGAAGAATGAGTATATGATTTGGACCAAAAGTTCTTTAGCAATAGGGTTTCTTATTTTCCAATAAACATGAGGAAGCAGTGCAGAATCCTCTCTTTGTAGGTCAACTGTGACCACTGGAGACTAAGTGTCTCCCCGTGTGGACTGTGAAGCCATTTGTTCCTCCTCAACGTTTTGTGGTATTTTTGCTGCAGCACTGGGAGTTTGGTATTTGTGTCACAAAATACAAGGAGCTCAACTGGGACACAGTGCTGGAGGGAGTTCTGTCACGAGTGGTGGGTCAGAGTCTGCGAGAGAATGCACCAACCAGGCTCTATCCCTCATATCTTGTCCCATTGCCGCCTTGTCCATATCAACCTCATTCTGAACATTGCCGTGAAACCTCTCCATATAACAAGATGCCTTTACATATAAGGGTCTGCTGGCTGCACCATGTCAGTCAAAAGCCATTTGGAATCCAATGGTAGATCCTCATGGCCCTACCACTGATGTTCTTTCACACACCTTCCCACCACTCCTCTAGGCGCACTACTCAGCAGGCTCCAACATACTGAAATCTCTGTTCTACACCATTTTCATGAAACCCAGTAATTCAAGGCACTGTCTGGTACCCTCATGATCAGCAACAGGACATACAAAGCTTCTCCAATGAATTTTCAAAATTTTATGGTATTTTTCTAGCCATTTTTCAAGGATGAAGTTGGAGGCACTGTTGGTTTCAATTCATTCAGAAAACATTAAATGTTGAGGAAGCTCATTTCAGTGAATGCTCTGGAGAACTCTCACAGGCAAGTCTTCCCAAAGAGTGGCCAAATGAACACATGAAGCCAGGCCCATTGAGGTCTACAATGTGAGGTACGTGTGTGTTTTGACTCTCAACTATGGTACCGAAGTCTTTCAGAATAAAATCATGTGATATCCTGGCTGAGATTCCCAGTGATCTGAGGAAAGCCACCCTGGGCCTAGATCTCAGTTTCCAAGGGCGACTCTCATGCGTGGCCTCCTAAAATCCCAATAAAATTCATGAAAATACTTCTCTGATGTCAGTTCCAAAACCCAGTCTCTAAGGGGAATCACACCAGAGTTCAAGCCCTGGTGGACCAAGTCATTTCTTCCAACCGCCTCACAAATGACCAAAATTAAAACCAAAACTCTCCCACATGGCCCTCATCTTCTTCCATATAGTCACTCATCGTAACCTTTGCCAGGAGTTTTCCATGAGGGCCACAGCCAAAGACAGTGTCCAAAATAAACTCCCTTGCCCCTCATTTGCCAATATTCAAGGTGGCCTGGACACCCTTCCTGTGAACCACGAGTGATCAAATAAGCCTGCCGTTAATACTGCTCTATTTCTCCAATTTGAGGCCTACTGACTTTTAGGTATAGATTATTTATGTGATTTGGAGTCATGAGAAAACACAAGAACCTCTGCGGGACTTTGAAGAACTCATTTGACCCAAAGAATCCCTAATACGTTAATCCCTAATACTCGTTAATACGGCACTGCTTCTCCAATTTGAGGCCTATTGACTGTGGGGTTTAGATTCTTTATGTGAATTGGAGTCATGAGAAAAACCAAGCACCTATGGGCTAGCCTCTGCAGGGTTTTGAGGAACTCATTTGACCCAAATGATCACTAGTCTCACTTGATGAAGGTCAGGAACCTTACAGAGGTAGGCAAGAGACTTCATTCACAATGACTGCTCTTTTGGCAATTTTTGTTTTAGATGCACACATTGGATCTTTTTTTTAGATCCTTCAGGTGCTGAGAATCTAAGACATAACCTCACACAGGGCCAAAAATCTGATTCAGACACATCCCTTTCCAAAGAAATTAAGTAAAGAGCCACAGGTGATGCCCTTTCATTTCCATTTGAAAACTGTTTTCTTCATGCTTCACAAAGGTTTGGCCTGAAGAAAAGACCTTCCTCACATTCAGGGCAACAGAACAATTGGTAAGCACAGAGCTTGGAGGTGGTACAAATCATGGAAACAAAATCGTGAGCCTATTCTGAGAGTGATCATTTTTCAGGAAGAAAACAGGAACTTAGGAAGATAGTAGATGTTGCCCATCCATAAGTCAAGCCGCAGTCCATTCATACACTGGACAAGATAAATCCTGGAATGCTTTCTACTAGACAGGACACATCCATTGATGCATTCTCTTTTCTAATGTCTACAACCACGGACACAGTGGATGCACAGAAAAAGAAACACTCGCCTTGCGAAACGTCTTACCAGAAACAGTTCACTCCAAACCAAACAAACCACCTTTCCTAACTATTCTTAGAACATGAGACAAAACCTCAAACCCACACACAAACCCACAAAGGCACCTCCTTCCCCCAAGTAGGTCTGTAACTATCGGGAGTGTCCTCTGAATGGTGGGCCATACTATGTTCCGCTGAAATGGCCTGTCCTGTGTCAGATCTGGTCTCCTTGGCCAACTCTGTGAAGTTTTCATGAGCCAGCGGTGATCCACTACCTGGTTTCTCAGGAAAGGCCCATTTTCAGAGCTTTCCTGACATTTGGCCATCCTCACATCAGTAGGTACCAAGAAAGACTGACTCTGTCCTTGGTAAATCCAAACAAGTGAGAACACTGAGACTGGGACTGGGACTGGCTCTTGGTGCCTGGCTTCCCGGATCTGAGACTTCCATCACCAAAGAAGTAAGGTGAGGTTACTTCCTTCAATATCTTAATGAGATCACTGCTTTGGCAACCACTTTGTCCTAACAGTTCCTTCCAATGGTCCTATGATGGAGGTTGCCCCTACTTCCTGTGATACTTTCACAAGTTAGAATGGTATATCAACCATAGGCATCCGGGAACAGCTTACCACACAGGACTGGTTTGGTCCATCTTCTCTACATTAAGAAGAGAGAGGCTTATTCAGAAGCTACCCTTCATCCTTACCAGGTTGTTTCCCATGGAAGGTGACTTTTGCTCTCTCAGGTACTTCATAGCTGCCTGCATCTTTCCCTGGGATCAAATCTGCATGGACCTTTGAGGTTCTCAGCAGGTGGAAGATCCCCTACATTCCTGTATTTTAAGATGAACTCTGACCCTGCCCTTTTGTAAAGTTAGATTGACGGATCAGTGTATGGTTAGGGTTAATACCATGTTCGATTTGGGTTATAAATCATTCTGCAGGATGATTACTGCTATTGGTAACCTGCAATATTTATAAGATTATAGAGGTGAAATATAAGTACAAAAACAGAAATCTATGTAAGATTTGTAGCACAGAAGGGCATTAGGCCCTTGATTTGGATACTTAGCTTTGAATTACATTCTGCAGAGATGTCTCAGATAATGCGATATACAATTGCAAAGGACCTTGTACTTTGGATGATTGATTGTAGAAGAGAACATTTACTCAAATTGGGAGAGTCAGTAGGATTAGGAAGATAGTCTGTAGGTTTAGGAAGAAGAGTGAGTATAAAATTTGGAACAAATGTTCTTTAGCAATAGGGTTTCGGTTATAGAGTGAAAGTAAATTTCAGCACATGTGAAGACTCAGTCACAATGATGAACTGGAGAAAATATAGGAAAAAAGATATCAATAGAGACATTACAAAATCAGGCAATTATAATGTGAGTGATAGGATTAGACATTTTCAACATGGTTAAGATTGAATGCATAATCTTAGGAAGAAAAAAATATGTAGTTACCAATAGGAATAACATTTGAAAGCATTAGGCAACCTGGACATGGATGTTTTTAGTAATCTATGTTCACTTTCCATTTAGGCTTTGGTACAATCATAAGTGTGACCTTTGCATTTTCTGCCCAGAAAATTATTGTGATAAAATGTATCTGTGGATCATGTGATATGAGTATTTCTTTCACCATTTCTGGGAGCAATATTTGAAGACATATAAATTAGTATTGGGGGTACAAAGTGGTGTACCCTGTGTCAATGAATATAGAGATAATGGATGAATAGAATATACTGTGAATAAATAATCTAACTGGTTCTACTTTAATTAATGGATTGAATTGATATCTGAAAATATATAAGATATCATATATTGACATACAATCATTCATTCCAACCAGTTATATATCTAATGGTAATCTTAGGGTTATTGTTTATCATAAAGTGTGTGTGAGTTTTGCTTCAAAAGTGATTATGGAAATCGAAAATAATGTGTTTGGAAAGAAGTCTCATGAAAAGACCAGTCAAGAAATATGGAGGAATACATGAGTTGTGAAGCAGGAAGTGATTGAAAGTGAAACAAATGCCTATAATTTTGCTAAATTGTGGATGAAATATATATCCAATGATGTGCATAAACTGATGAAATATTAGTGTACCAGTGTTGAATACAAATGAACGGCAAAATACATATCATGTCCCATAGGAATCGACTTGCATTGATGTTAAACTGAGTCAGTTACTGTAGAAATATTAGGATTCGCGTGCATCATTCACTGAATTTAGTTTTCTTTTTTTAAAACTTTTTATTAATGGTTGTTCAAAACATTACATAGTATTGTGGTGAGCGTCACAGGTTGGGGGGCCTGGCTTGAGGAAACAAAAGAGAAGGCCCTAGACACTCAGGATTGGAGATCCGCCCATTCTGGGATAAAGAGTTGCTGCACAGTGATTGCTTCCCACCTATTGAGAGGAGAAGCTTGGCCCAATGCACACAGCTCCACCTACTGGAAGAGAAGTTAATTGAACTCTATTACTGCATGTATTATTATTATTTTTTTCTTTTTATTTTCTTCTTTTTCTTTCATTTTCATTTTTTTGTTGTTGTTCTTTAACTTTTTTTAATGTTTTTATTTTTTAAAATTTTTAAAATTTATTATTTTATGATTCTTTTAAATTTTAATGTTCATTTTTATAATTATCATTATTATTTCTAAAAAATTTTATTTATTTCTTTATTTTCTATTTTTTTTCTTTTGTCTTTTCATTTCTTTTCAATTTTCTTATTCTCCCTTCCTTGAATTCTACCTGCCTACTCTCATTCTCTTTAGTGACTTCTTCCCATCCCTACTACTATCTTTCCTCCCAAGCTTCAAATAAATTTATAAGAGTAAGCAGTAACTCAGCAGTCAAACAGAACAAGAAGTAACATTAGCAGCATAAAAAAGCAAGGATGAAAATGTGTACAAACAATGAAGGACAACATAAATAATCAGGAGGACCTAGAATCATCAGGAAAATGGTCATATAAAGAACTCAAGGAATACCTTAGACAGATGGAATGGAACCTTAAAGAGGATACGAGACAGCAATTCCAAACAGTGAAAGAACACATTGAAAATGAATTACATAAACAGATAAAAGAAGAAGTTAAGCGTCTTTATCAGGAGATAGAGATTATAAAAGAAATCAAACAATAATTCTAGAAATGAAGGAAACGATAAACCAAATTAAAAACTCAATTGAGAGTATCACTAACAGAGTGGAGCAAGTAGAAGCCAGAACGTCAAATAATGAAGAAAAAATATATCATCTTGAAAGGAGTCTAGCCAACTCCGAAAAACTGGTAAAAAAATCATGAGAAAAACATCCAAGAGATATGGGATAACATAAAAAAACAAACTTATGAGTCATCTGGATAGAGGAAGGTACAGAGATTCAAACCAAGGGAATGAGTAACCTGCTGAATGAAATAATTTTAGAAAACTTTCCAGAAATAAAAAAGGAAACGGATATACAAATTGTAGATGCATACAGGACACCGAGCACACAAAATCACAGTAGACCAATGTCAAGACATATTGTTACGAAAATATCCAATAAACAGACCAAAGAGAAATTATTAAAAGGTACATGAGAAAGGAGGCAGATGACATTCAGGGGTAAACCAATAAGGTTAACAACAGATTTTTCATCACAGACGCTGAAAGCGAGAAGATCCTGGAACAATGTATTTCAAATACTGAAAGACAATGGATGCCAACCAATAATTCTGTATCCAGCAAAATTAAGCTTCAGGTACGACAACAAAATAAAAATATTTCATAATTAACAAAAGCTAAAAGAATTTGCAGCCAGAAAACCAGCATTGCAAAGTGTCTTGAGCAAAACACTACATGAGGAAGAAATGAAAAACAACAACCAAAACTAACACTGGGAAGTGCCTCAGTAATAACAGAGGGCGGGGGAAAAGCTAATCATGGAGAAACAAACTAAATTAAAAAAAATAAATAATCAAAATGGCTGGCAGTACAAACCATATATAAATAGTAACTCTAAACCTTAATGGTTGTACTCTCCAATAAAGCGACATAGGCTGGTAACTTGGATTATAAAAACAAATCCAACAATATGTTGCCTCCAGGAGACACATCTGAATGGAAAAGGCATACACAGGCTGAAGGTGAAAGGTTGGGAAAAAATATACCATGCACACGGTCCTCGTAAGCAACCAGGGGTGGCCATCCTCACATAGAATAAAATCGACTTCAAGACTAAGTTATTCAAAAGGGATAAGTATGGATATTATATAACTTTAAAAGGAATCATTCACCAACAAGACATAAAAATTATCAATATTTATGAACCAAATAATGGTGCTGCGACCTTCATAAAACAAATTCTCCTCAAGTTCTGGAATCAAATAGACAACAACACAATAATTATCGGTGACTTCAACACAGCTCTCTCACCATTGGACAGATATTTCAAACAAAAGTTGAATTAAAAAAATATAGAATTCAATATCACAATCAATAACCTAGACTTAACTGAAATATATAGAATATACCAACCATCATCAAATGGATATACTTTTTTTTCAGCAGCACATGGATCCTTCTCAAAAATAGACCATATATTATGCCATAGGGCAACCCTCAGTAAATATAAAGGGGTGGAGATAATAACATGCATTTTTTCTGACTATAATAGAATGAAACAGTAAATCAATGATAAAAGAAGGAAGAAAAAGTCCTACATCACATGGAAAATGAACGATATGTTACGGAATGATCAATGGGTTACAGAAGACATAAAGGTGGAAATCAAAAAATTCTTAGAGATAAACGAAAACACAGACACAACATATCGGAATCTACGGGACACAATGAAAGCAGTTTTAAGAGGGAAATTCATCGCCTGGTGGTCATTCCTCAAAAAAAAAAAAAAAAAGGAAAAACCAACAAATAAATGAGTCACAACACACGTTACAGAACTCTCTCCAGCACTCTGTCCCAGTTGAACTCCTTGTATTTTGTGAAGCAAAAACCATATTCCCAGTGCAGCAGCAAGAAGCACCACAAAATGTGAAGGATGACCAAATGTCTTCACAGTCCCCACCAGGAGACACTTGGCTTCCTGTGGCCACAGTTTACCTACAAAGAGAGAATTCAGCACTGCTGCCTCAGGTTCATTGGAATATAAGAAACCATGTCTTCCAGGTCACATAGATGCAGACCCAGATTTGATGGTCTCACTACAAAGGAAGCTAAAGCTCATGACAACAACATATATTTCAAGTGCCCAACATCAGAGGCAGTTTCCCAAGAAGTCATAGGCCAGCAGAGCTCCATGTTGGTGGAGTGTTTACCCTGTCCCTTACTTTTGGAAGCTCCTCTACCACCTCCAAGGTTGTGAACTCCCGAGCATATTCCATTCAGATACATAATCACAGATTTTCACACTTTTCTCCTCTTATTGTGTCTTACTTGGGGCGAAGGTAATATCATGGCACTTCTCTGGATGTGAGTGGGAAGATTTTTGTGTAGCACATGTTTACATACACATTGGAGTCATTTTCCAATTTTCCATTTGAAATTCTGAATCCCTGACATTAACCCCTACCCTACTGGACTCTGACTAATAATCTTAATATGATGGTGAGAAATAACCCAAAAAGAATAGAAATACAAGCAGTTCAGAGGAGGCATGGTGTGTAGTTGGAATTGCCTTTTGCATTATATAGTGTAGGAGTTATAAATCTAGTCAATTTTTTGTTGAAATAACTCTACATGTGTTTTTAAAGTTAACAAATATGTGAATTCCTGTCTCCCTTTCTCTGTAGCCTATACGGTGCATGTATTTTTATATGCACATAGAAAATCCTATCTGGTATCACACGTATATATTTGTGAGGTGGCTGAATTGGCAGATACAAATTGTGAGAAGAGATCACTCCTCCTAAACGCTGTTGGAACTGAAAATTCTACCTATGGGTGAGCTTCCAAGTTGAATAACATTATACATAAATCCATGTTCAGTAAATGAATATTTTTGCATCTGTGGATTATATATATTTCATGATGAATTTCGATTGGCATATATATTGCTACTTTTTTTCTTTTATTGGTTGTTCAAAACATTACAAATCTCTTCACATATCATATTTCATACATTAGATTCAAGTGGGTTATGAACTCCCATTTTTACCCCAAATACAGATTGCAGAATCACATCGGTTACACATCCACATTTTTACATAATGCCCTATTAGTTACTTTTGTATCCTGCTACCTTTCCAATACTCTACTATCCCCCCTCCTCTCCCCTCCCATCTTCTCTCACTACCCCATCTACTCTAATTCATTTCTCTCCTTGTTTATTTTCCCATTCCCCTCACAACCTCTTACATGTAATTTTGTGTAACAATGAGGGTCTCCTTCCATTACCATGCAATTTCCCTTTTCTCTCCCTTTCCCTCCCACCTCATATCTTTGTTTAATGTTAATCTTTTCTTCCTGCTCTTCCTCCCTGCTCTGTTGTTAGTTGCAATCCTTATATCAAAGAAGACATTTGGTATTTGTTTTTTAGGATTGACTAGCGTCACTAAGCATAATCTGCTCTAGTACCATCCATTTCCCTGCAAATTCCATGATTTTGTCATTTTTTAGTGCTGCGTAATACTCCAGGGTGTATAGAAGCCACATTTTTTTTTATCCATTCATCTACTGAATGACAACTGTGTTGGTTCCACAGTGTAGCAATTGTGAATTGTGCTGCTATGAACATCGATGTGGCAGTATCCCTGTAGTACACTCTTTTAAGGTCTTAAGGGAATAGTCCAAAAAGGGCAATAGCTGGGTCAAATTGTTGTTCCATTCCCAGCCTTCCCCAGAATCTCCATACTGCTTTCCAAATTGGCCGCACCAGTTTGCGGGAACATCTCTCCACACAGGCCTGGTTTGGTCCTTCTTCTCTACATTAAGAAGAGAAAGGCTTATTCAGACACAACCCTTCATCCTTAAAAGGTTGTTTCCCATGGAAGATGACTTTTGCTCTCTCAGGTCCTTCATTGCTGCCTACATCTTCTTCAGGGATCAAATCTACATGGAACCTCAAAGGTTCTCAGCAGGTGGAAGATACCCTAAATTCCTGTATTGTAAGATGAACTCTGTACCTGCTCTTCTGTAAAGTTAAATTGAGGGAACAGTGTATGGTTAGGGTTAATAACATGTTCGATTTGGGTTAGTAATCATTCTGCTGGATGAATAATGGTATTGGAAAACTGCCATATTTACAAGAATATACAGCTGAAATATAAGTATGAAAACAGAAATCTAGGTAAGATTTGAAGTCCACAAGGGGATTAGGCCCTTGTTTGGGATATTTAGCTTTTAATTACGTACTGCAAAATTGTCTCAGATAAATCGATAATCCATGGCATAGGACCTTGGACCTTGGATGACTGATTGTAGAAGAGAACATCCACTCAAAATAGGATAGTCGGTAGGTTTAGGAAGAAGAGTGAGTATAAAATTTGGACCAAATGTTCTTTAGCAATAGGGTTTTGGTTATAGAGTGAATGTAAATGTCAGCACATGTGAAGAGTCAGTCACAATGATGAACTGGAAAAAATATAAGAAAGAAGATATCAATAGAGACAATACAAAATCAGGCAATTATAATGTGAGTGATAGGATTAGACATTTTCAACAGGATTGAGATTGAATACATAATCTTAGGAAGAAAAAAATAGGTAGTCACCAATAGGAATGATATTTGAAAGCATTAGGCAACCTGGACATGGATGTTTTTAGTAATCCATGTTCACTTTCCATTTAGGATTTGGTACAATCATAAGTGTGACCTTTGCATTTGTGCCCAGAATATTATTGTGATAAAATATATATGTAGATCATGTGACATTATTATTTCTTCCACTATTACTGGGAGCAATATTTTAAGACATATAAATTAGTATTGGGGGTACAAAGTGGTGTACCCTGAGTCTATGAATATAGAGATAATGCATGAATAGAACTTACTGTGAATAAATAATATAACTGGTTCCTCTTTAAATAATAGATTGAATTGATATCTGAAAGTATATTAGAAATCATTAATTGACATAAAATCAGTCATTCCAACCAGTTATGTATCTAATGGTAATCTTAGGGTTATTGTTTATCATGAAGTGTGTGTGAGTTTTGCTTCAAAAGTGATAATGGAAATGGAAAATATTGTGTTTGGTAAGAAGTCTCATGAAAAGACCAGTCAAAAAATATGGAGGAATACATGTGTTCTGAAGCAGGAAGTGATTGAAAGTGAAACAAATGCCTATAAATTTGCTAAATTGTGGATGAAATATACATCCTATAATGTGCTTAAACTGATGAAATAGTAGTGTACCAGTGTTGAATAAAAATGAATGTCAAAATGTACGTCATGTCCCATAGGAATCTACTTGCATTGATGTTAAACCGGGTCAGTTACTGTAGAAATATTAGGATTCGCGTGCATCATTCACCTAAGTGAGTTTTCTTTTTTTTTAATTTTTATTTATGATTCTTCAAAACATTATATAGTTCTTGATGTATCATATTTCACACTTTGATTCAAGTGGGTTATGAACTCCTATTTTTACCCTGTATACAGATTGCAGAATCAAATCAGTTACACATCCATTGATTCACATATTGCCTTACTACTGTATGTTGTATTCTTCTGCCTTTCCTATCCTCTACTATCCCCCCTCCCATGCCCTCTCCTCCCCTCTTCTCTCTCTAATCCCACTACTCTAATAAATTTTCCCCCTTGTATTATTTTTCCCTTTCCCCTCACTTCCTCTTGTATGTAATTTTTTATAACCCTGAGGTTCTCCTTCCATTTCCATGCAATTTCCCTTCTCTCTCACTTTCCCTCCCACCTCACATCCCTGTTAAATGTTAATTTTCTTCTCATGCTTTTCATCCCTTCTCTGTTCTTAGTTACTCTCCTTATATTAAAGAAGACATTTGGCATTTGTTTGCTAGGGTTTGGCTAGCTTCACTTAGCATAATCTCCTCTAATGCCATCCATTTCCCTGCAAATTCTATGATTTTGTCATTTTTTAATGCAGAGTAATACTCCGTTGTGAATAAATGCCACTTTTTTTTTATCCATTCATCTATTGAAGGGCATCTAGGTTGGTTCCACCGTCTTGCTATTGTGAATTGTGGTGCTATGAACATCGATGTAGCAGTTTCCCTGTAGCATGCTCTTTTTAGGTCTTTAGGGAATAGAATGAGAAAGGGAATAGCTGGGTCAAATGGTGGTTCCATTCCCAGCTTTCCAAGAAATCTCCATACTGCTTTCCAAATTGGCTACACCAATTTGCAGTCCCACCAGTAATGTACAAGTGTACCTCTTTCCCCACATCCTCCCCAGCACTTGTGTTTGTTTGGCTTCATAAATGCTGCCAATCTTACTGGAGTGAGATGGTATCTTAGGGTGGTTTTGATTTGCATTTCTCTGATTGTTGGAGATGGTGAGTATTTTTTCATGTACTTGTTGATTGATTGTATGTCCTCCTCTGAGAAGTGTCTGTTCAGATCCTTAGCCCATTTGTTGATTGGGTTATTTGTTATCTTATTGTCTAATTTTTTGAGTTCTTTGTATATTCTTGATATTAGGGCTCTATCTGAAGTGTGAGGAATAAAGATTTGTTTCCAGGATGTAGGTTCCCTATTTACCTCTCTTATTGTTTCTCTTGCTGCGAAAAACCTTTTTAGTTTGAGTAAGTCCCATTTGTTGATTCTAGTTATTAACTCTTGTGCTATGGGTGTCCTTTTGAGGAATTTGGAGCCCAACACCACAGTATGTACATCGTAGCCAATTTTTCTTCTATCAGACGCCATGTCTCTGATTTGATATAAAGCTCCTTGATCCATTTTGATATAACTTTTGTCCATGGCGAGAGAAAGGGATTCAGTTTCATTTTGTTACATATGGATTTCCAGTTTTCCCAGCACCATTTGTTGAAGATGCTATCCTTCCTCCATTGCATGCTTTTAGCTCCTTTATCAAATATAAGACAGTTGTAGCTTTTTGGATTAGTCTCTGTGTCCTCCATTCTGTACCATTGGTCCACCTGCCTGTTTTGGTACCAGTACCATGCTGTTTTTTTTTTTTTACTATTGCTCTGTAATATAGTTTGAAATCTGGTATCGCTATACCGCCTGATTCACACTTCCTGCTTAGAAATGCTTTTGCTATTCTGGGTCTTTTATTTTTCCATATGAATTTCATGATTGCTTTCTCTATTTCTACAAGAAATGCCCTTGGGATTTTGATTGGCATTGCGTTAAACCTATAGAGAACTTTTGGTAATATCACCATTTTGATGATGTTAGTTCTGCCTATGCATAAACAGGGTATATTTTCCATCTTCTAAGATCTTATTCTACTTCTCTTTTTAGGGTTCTGTAGTTTGCATTGTATAAATATTTCACCTCTTTTGTTAGGTTGATTACCAAGATTTTTTTTTTTTTTGAGGATATGTGAATGGAGTGTTTTTCCTCATTTCTGTTTCAGAAGTTTTGTCGCTGATATACAGAAATGCTTTTGATTTATGCATGTTGATTTTATATGCTGCCACATTGCTGAATTCATTTATTAGTTCTAGTAGTTTTTTTTGTAGACCCTTTTGGGTTTTCTATATAAAGAATAATGTCATCTGCAAATAGTGATATTTTAAGTTCTTCTTTTTCTATTTTTATGCCTTTAATTTCTTTCGTCTGTCTAATTACTCTGGCCAGTTTCGAAAACTATATTGAATAGAAGTGGTGATAGAGGACATCCCTGTCTTGTTCCAGATTTTAGAGGGAATGCCTTCAATTTTTCTCCATTCAGAATGATACTAGCCTGAGGGTTAGCATAGATAGCTTTTACAGTGTCGAGGTAAGTTCCTGTTATCCCTGGTTTTTCTAATGTTTTGAACATAAAGGGATGCTCTACTTTGTCGAATGATTTTTCTGCATCTATCTAGATGATCATATGCTTCTTATCTTTAAGTATATTTATGTTGTGAATAACATTTATTGATTTCTGTATATTGAACCGTCCTTGCATCTCAGGGATGAATCCTACCTGATCATGATGCACAATTTTTTTGATGTGCCTTTGTATCCAATTCGCCAAGATTTAATTGAGGTTTTTTGCATCTAGGTTCATCAGAGATATTGGTCTGTAGTTTTCTTTCTTTGAGGTGTCTTTGTCTGGTTTCGGAATCAGAGTGTTCTTGGCCTCATAGAATGAATTTGGCAGAGCTCCCTCTTTTTCTATTTCCTGAAATATCTTGAAAATTATTGGTATTAATTCTTTTTTAAAGGTCTTGTAAAACTCCGCTGTATACCCATCTGAACCTGGACTTTTCTTGGTTGGTAGTCTTTTGATTGCTTCTTCTATTTTATCCATTGATATTGGTCTGTTTAAATTGTGTGTATCCTCCTGACTCAGTTTGTGCAAATCATATGACTTAAGAAATTTTTCAATGTCTTCACTACTTTCTATTTTAATGGAATATAGGTTTTCAAAATAATTTCTAATTGTCCTCTTTATTTCTGTAGCATCTGTTGTTATATTGCCTTTTTGATCCCATATGTCAGTAATTTCAGTTCTCTCTTTCTTCGCTTAAATCCAAAACACTCCCACATGACACTCATCTTCTTCCATATAGACACTCATCATACCCTGTGGCTGGAGGTTTCTATGAGAGGCAAGGCCAAGAATGTGTCCAAAATAAGCTCACTTGCCCCTCATTTGCCTAAAATCATGGTGGCCTGGGTACTCTTCCTTTGAACCAGGAGTGATCAAATATTCCTGCTGGTAAAGTGTTCCGCTTTTCCAATTTGAGGCCTACTAGCTGTCAGGTATATATTCTTTATGTGATTTGGAGTCATGAGAAAGCCCAAGCACCTATAGGATAGCCTCTGCAGGGATTTGAAGAACGCATTTGACCTAAATGATCCCTATTCTCACTTGATGTAGGTCAGGAACCCAACCTAAGAAGGCAAAAAAATTTATCCACAATGACTGCTCTTTTGGCCATTTTGGTTTGGAAGCACATGGGATTTTTATTTAGATCTATCAGGTGCTGAGAATTTAAGCCACAACCTCACACAAGGACAAGAGGCTGATTCAAGCACATCCCATTCCAAAGCAATTAAGCAAAGAGCCACAGGTGATGCCCATTCATTTCCATATAAAAACAGTTTTCTTAAGGCTTCACAAAGGGGTGGCCTGAGGTAAAGACCTTCTTGACATTCAGGGTAATAGAAACATAAGTAAGCAAAAGGCCCAAAGCAGGGTTTCTCCACTAAGACTTTCCTGGTCACACTGATATCTGAGTTTTCTGAGATTCTCCCATTCCCTTCAGCTATCAGTACATGGCCATGTCACAGAGCCTTGTGGTGGTACATATGTTGGACACAAAACCATGAGCCTATTCAGGAGAGTGGCCAGAATTCACGAAGAAACAGGAACTTAGAAAGATAGTAGGTATTGCCCATCTATAGGCAAGCCACTCTCCATTCTTAAATTGGGCAGGATGAACGCTGGGACACTTAATATTAGACAGGACACAACCATTGATGCATTCGCTTTTCAAAGGTCTACAACCACGGATACAGTGGGATACACAAACAAAGAAACACTCGCCATGTCAAATGACTTATTAAAAACAGTCCACTCCAAACCAAACAAACTGCCTTTCCTACCTATTCTCATAACATGAGACAAAACCAAACTCACATGCACACCCACAAAGGCACCTCCTTTACCCAAGTAGGTCTGTGACTATCCAGAGTGTCCTCAGACTGATTGGCCATACTATGTTCCCACGAAATGGCCTGTCCTGTCTCAGATCTGGTCTTCATTACCAACTCTGTAAAGTTGTCAGGAGCCATCAGGGAGTCACTACCTGCTTTCTCAGGAAGGCCCCTCTTCAGAGCTTTCCTGGCATTTAACCATCCACAGATCAGTATTTACCAAGAAAGACTGACTCTGTCTTTGGTAAATCCAAACAAGTGAACCCAATGGGACTGGGACTGGGACTGGCCCTGTGTGCTTGGCTTCCTGGATCCCGAGTTCAGCAAATTGCATCAACAAAGAAGTGAGGTGGGTCAATTCCTTCAGGAACTGAATGAGGTCACTGCCTTGGTAACCACTTTGTTCTAACAGATGCTTCGAAGTTTCCCATGAGATGGAGGTTACCCCTACATCCTGTGACACATTCAGAAGTTAGAATTGTATATCGACCATAGGCACCCGGGAACTGCTCTCCACACAGGCTGTGGTGAGCCGTTTCTGCAGATTATGGTCGCCATTGCAAGATGGCGCTGGATCCACTGTGGTCTGTAATAAACAACTCCTTGTTTGGGAGAGTTGGTGCATGGTTTCTCAGCACCCTGTGAGAAAGTTCCACGTGGCAGCTTCGCATTGGGGCTTGGGATGCTTTATTAAGGCTGAGAGGGGCATCCGACGGGGAATTAGAAGAAATATCAAGGACCTGAATAAACTGCTGAAAGAAGATTCCTGAGTTGTGTCTTCCTTGCGGGCAAGGGGTCGCGACAACAGGCCTTGTTTGGTCCATCTTCTCTACAATAAGAAGAGAGAGACTGATTCAGACACATCAATTCATCCTGACCTGGTTGTTTGCTGTGGAAGATGACTATTGCTCTCTCAGGTCCTACATAGCTGCCTACATCTTCTCTAAGGATCATTTCTTCATGGATCGTTGAGTTTCTCAGCCGGTGAAAGATCAGCTACATTACTATATTGTAAGACGAACTCTGTCCCTGCTCTTCTGTAAGTTATATTAAGGGAAGAGTGTATGGTTAGGTTCAATAATAGCATCGATTTTGGTTAGGAATCATTCTGCGGGATGAATAATGGTATTGACAACCTGCGATATTTACAAGAGTATATAGGTGAAATATAAGTATGAAAGCAGAAATTTGGTAAGATTTGAAGCCCAGAAGGGCATTGGGCCCTTGAGTGGGATACTTAGCTTTGAATTATGTCCTGCACAGTTGTCTCAGATAAATCAATATACAATGGCATAGGACCTTGTAACTTGGATGATTGAATGTTGAACAGAACATCCAGTCAAAAAGCAATAGTCGATAGGATTTGGAAGGTATTCGGTAGGCTAAGAAGAAGAGTGAGTATAGGATTTGGACCAAAAGTTCTTAACAATAGGGTTTCGGGTAGAGAGTGAAGGTGAATGTCAGCACATGTGAAGAGTCAGTCACAATGATGAACTGGGGAAAACATGTATGAAAGCACATATCAATAAAGACATTAGGAAATCAAGTAAAGTATAAAGTGAGTGATAGGATTACACATTTTCAACAGGCTGGAGCTTGAATTTATAATCTTAAGAGGAAACAAATATGTAGTCACAAATAGAATTGACATTTGAGAACATTAGGCAACATGGACATGGATGATTTTAGTAATCCATGTTCACTTCCCATTTAGGCTTTGATACAATTGTACATGTGACCTTTGCTTTTTGTGTCCAGAATATTTCTGTGATAAAATGTATATGCAGATCTGGTGACATGAGTATTTCTTCCACCATTTCAGGGAGCAATATTTTGAAGACGTATAAATTAGTATGGGGGTACAAATAGGCGTACCCTGTGTCTATGAATGTAGAGATAATGCAAGAATACACCATTCTGTGAATAAACAATATAACTGGATCCACTTTAAATAATGGATTGAATAGATATCTGAAAATATATCAGAAATGTTATATTGATATACAATCATTCATTCCAAGCAGATATATATCTAATGGTCATCTTAGGGTTATGGTTTATCATGAAGGGTGTGTGAGATTTGTTTCAAAATGATTATGGAAATTGATTATAATGTATTTGGAAAGAAGTCTCATTAAAAGACCAGTCAAAAAACATAGAGAAATACATGTGTTCTGGAGAAGAAAGTGATTAAAAGTGAAACAAATGCCTATAATTTTGCTAACTAGTGGATGAAATATGTATCCTATGATGTGCAAAAACTGAAAAATAGTAAGGTACCACTGTTGAATAAAAATGAACATCAAAAGATGCATCATGTCCCATAGGAATCTACTTGCATTGATGTTAAACTGGGTCAGTAACTGTAGAAATATTAGGATTTGTATGTACCTTTCACTGAAGTTAGTTTTCAGTACTAGGAAACAAATATATATTTCAGGTGAATGAATATTTCTGAGAATAATGTTGTGAAAAGTTGATTATTAATCCACATACATGAACATGAATGAATTTAGGGAGTGTATATAAGACACATACATTTCATATTATGAAAATTCTGGAGAGTGTGTGTGTGTGTGTGTTTATATATATATATACACACACACACACAAACACACACACACACACACACACACACACACACACACACACAAACAACCACAGACAATAAACATTCCAATTCATATGCCAAACAAAATTCACCATGAAATATATATCATCCACAGATCCAAAAACATTCATTTCACTGAACATGGATTTATGTATAATGTTGTTCTACTAGGAAGCTCACCTATAGCTTGAAATTTCAGTTCCAACAGCTTTTAGGAGGAGTAATCTCTTCGCACAATTTGTAACTGCCAAGTCAGGCACCTCACAAAAATTTACTTGTGATATCACGTAGGATTCTATATGTGCATATAAAAATACATGTGCTGAATAGGCTACAGAGAAAGGGAGACAGGAATACACATATTTTTTAACTTTAAAAACACATGGAGAACTATTTCAATTAAAAATTGACAAGATTAATAACACCTACCATTTATCTTGCAAAAGGCAAGACCAATATACACCATGTCTCCTCTGAACTGCTTGTATTTCAATTTTGTTTCGGTTATTTTTCTCCATCATATTAGTATTAGTTGTTAGAGTCTCATAGAGTATGGGTTATTGTGAGGGATATAGTATTTTGAATGGAAAATTGAAAAATGAATCCAATGAGTATGCATATATATGGTATACAATAATCTTCCCACTCTCATCCAGAACAATGCCTTGACATTACCTTCGCCCCAAGTAAGACACAATTAGAGGAGTAGAGTTAAAATATCTGTGAATACATATCTGGGATAGAAAATGCTCAGGAGTTCACAAACATGGATGTGGTAGAGGAGTTTCCAAAAGTAAACGACAGGGTTGATCTCCCAACCTGATCTTTCAATAAAATTGGGAGTCATCTTGCCACACAGCCATGAGAAGATAATTTTTTCTTTACTATAAATTAGTGCAAATTCCAAACCTACTTGGAATTCCTTCCCATGCCTTGAACTCACCCATATCTGGCTTTCTCACCAGATTGCAGCCCTCTCTGAAACTTTAGTGACACCTCATAAATATTGGCCTTCCCTGGCCAAAGACCCTCTCTAGGCTCTAATGGTCCTCATAATTTTTGATGCTGGGGCCAGCAAATAAAAAATGTAACCTATAATTAGTGTGATGCTTGTCAAAGTTCTGTTTTCTGTAACTCCCCTTTTGTGTAACTTTCTGGGGTATAAAGCTGGGCTGTAGGAAATGTGGGAATGCTGTCTTGTTTCCGCTGTTTGAGAGGGAGAGGCAGCCCACCCAGATGAAATAATAAGCTTGCTTTAATTTGATTTTAATTGGAGTCAGTGGTCTTTTCTTGCATCCTGGTCTAATATTTTAGAGTTCCCCAGTGAGATGACCCGACCAGATCACAAGACCAGACTCCTGGAAATTCTGAAGGTGGCCTTTCCTCCAAGGCTCCGGGCTGGAGAGCCAAGTTCAAAGGCCTTGGAGTGAGCCTTCAGTCCGGGGAGCACTGCAGTGAACCATCGCACTATAACTATTAGCAAGCACCTGGTGGAGGAGGCCTCCATAGGTAAGTGGTATCTTTATTACATCTGATATCCGGTAAAGGGACATCTCTTCTGATGACAGAGAGGTGGCATGGGGAGGCTCACATATACTCCTGTCCGGGACAGTAACAAGAATCATTCTGTCCTCTGTTCTGTTCTGTAGGGAATTCCTCTGAAAGGGTAGAGAGGTGCCAACGGGCACGCAGGAGCTCCTTCCCCGGAGCTTTAGCAAGACGTTGTATTGCTCCTCTGTTTTTCTGTTTCTTCACCGGTTTTCTGTTTCTTTGTGTTTTTTTCTGTGTTCTGTATGTTTTTGGTTTGTTAGTTTTTGTGCGTTTTGTTGTGTGATTTCTTTGGTAAAAACATAATGATATTGGACGTGAAAATGGGTAATAAAGCAAGTAAGCCTGACACCCCTTTGGACTGTGTTTTAAGGAACTGTGATGAACTTTCCCCCCCTTTGTCAAGCAGGATGAGAGAAGCCCCTAGCTGGTTGCCTGGAGCACACCCACTGCAGAGGGCAATGCCTGCTGGTGACCTAAGAACTGAGTATCTCTTAGGTGAAAAAGTGAAACTCCTTTAAAACCTCTTGTCCCTCCAGATCAAGAGAGTCACAACCTTTCGGCAGAATCCCCTGTGTTTCTCCTTTGTTAGCAAAGCAGTAAACCTCCCTTTTTCTTTTTCTCAAACGCTGTCCTCATTATTAAATTGGTATTAATTGGCTTCAACATCAGGAACCAAAATTTAAGTTACAAATTTTGATACCCTCCCCCGGACCCTGGGACTTTTTGAGAGCTGACTACTGAAATATTAGGAGACGGAGCGTGCTCGGGGTCTAACTGAACCAGAGGAGCTAATCCTGTAAGTAAAAGGAGGGACTGAAAGACTCCCAGCAGCTGCCAAAGCCCTGTTGCTTCAGAGAATTCCCTCCCTCCGTCCCTGCACTGTAAGAATTATGCCACCTCTGTCTTATTAAAAAAGAGAATAAGAAAAAGGGGACACTAAATGCAGTAAAGTCACCATGGAGACCCTTGATTTCACATTTCAGGTTGCTCCTCTTTGAAAACATCTGTTCCCCTTGTGGGGACATCTATCGTGCTACAGGTGTAGGAGATTTTTCTCTTATCTGTTATGTTTTAAAGGCTTCTGTCTGTCAGCCGTAGTCTGGAGCTCCTTTCTGTCTGTCTTGTGTCTTTGTTTCTGGCCCTTAAAGACATGTGCAATAATGTGTTCATATTATAAATTGTTTCTTGGGAATGATCTTAGCTCAATGTGTGTCTAAATGATGACGTTTTATTGTAACAATCTGGTATCTGAATGGGTTTTTGAAGCATTGTACAATCTTGCAGTTAAAAGTCTGGTTCATATAATTGTTTAGTTTATGATTTTAGATAATTCATGCAAGAGAACTTAAATACTTAGCATGGAAAACTAAATAACTCTATTTCCAAGTTGGCAAGTAACTTCCCATTCAGTCTTATTTTTCACCAGTTTTGAATTGGGTAGACTGGGAAAATATCACAGTGTGTACCAGTGCATTAATTTGGAAAAGGATAGTAAATCATAGTATGGTATCTGTTGACAGAACAAGATGTAAAGATATAAAATTTTGTGAATTGTAACTTAAAATTGTACCATAATTTTCAACATCCAAACCTGAAAATTATGGTTAAAATGCCTTAGGCCTGAGGTGTCTGCTCAGAATAGCAGTTTTTCCCTGCTCCTTCCAGACCTCAGCCAGGCCTTATGTTGAAATGCAAATGAAAGAAGCCTACTAGCTAAGTAGGAGACTGATCTGAGGCCTAAGGGGGGGGGGGAGAAAAAATTACATTGTATGGTATTTACTAATAACTGCCCAGCCACTTTTTCTAGGACTCTTATTTTTTTCCTTAGATTCTGTATTGTTTTTAACTCATGATTTTTATCCTACAGACCTAGGTTAATGTTTTTCTGATCAGTTCTATCTTTGACCAACAGTGGAGTTTTTGAAACATTGCAATGGAGATTTCACCTGTGAAAAGCTACAAGGCCTTTACTATAATTATGTGTGCACACTCTTGTTATGTGTTGTATGTGTATATATACATATGTCCGTATATCATGTATATTATATACAAATTAACATACATAAGGAGCGCTCATAAAAAAAAAGGAGCACTCACAAAAACAAATTTTAAAAAGCGGATTCAAAGATCTTTAATTTACGTGATTTAAATGGTTCACTTTAAATTGGATGAACAGATAAAAATAAATGTCTTTAAATTTAAGCTTACATGTTTTTCTAGGTGTTCAAAAATCTAATAAAATATTAATGTCGACAAAAGGTCTAATATGCCTTGGTTCTAGGACTTTTCCTTCAACAAAAAATGGTCTACACTGTTCAATACTTTTGTCTAATATTTTGATAAATAAATAAATTAAATTTGATATTTGATTACTCATTCATGAGTATTCTTGTTAGATATGTTATTGATTTACTAAGGTCTGTATAAGTTTGTTCTAAAGTCTGTATAAGATTGTAAAAATCAGTCATGTGTAAAAGACACAAAAATTTCTTAAAACATACGTTTACCAATAACATTGTGTTTATTAAGTTTTATTTTTCTAGAGCAAGCAACCATAAATATTAAACAACTTATTAAATATGATCTGTTATTTTAGAGCACTGTACTGCCATTTCTTTAAAAGCTAAACTTGGTTAATGTAGAAACATCAGTGCAATTGTGATGCTATTAATGTGCTCATATCTTCCAGGAATACAAGTCTCTAAGGTAGAAACTTTAAAAGAGCATTATGTGAAGCTGGTGTTCTGAAGTTGTATGGTAAAAAAAAATATATATTGGGCATTTATTTACCTTTTATCAATAAGATATGTAAACTTTTATGTTACTTTTTACATTGGGGAACAATTTGAATGTATTTTTATGTTAATGAGAGCCTTAGCTATGAAAAGGATAAAACTTTCAGCGTTTATTTTATTCATGTTTTAAATGTTATATTATATGGTGTTAACTAATGTTCATGTGACCTCAAACAATTAATGTTAACTTTTTAAACTGATATTTAAAAACAAAGATCATCTTTAGAACTAAAACACTTAAGATTTATAAAGAGCCCTGCCTTACTTGAGATAAGGCTCTGTGTCCCAACTTACTACATGTGAGAATGACTACGAAAGCAGTGGGTCAGATGTTATTTCATTTAAAGTTACATTCAAAAGTTCTTTTTTTTTTTCATATCAAGATTATTAGGATCTCAAACAAGAAATATAATAAATAACTCAGCCTAAAAATTCAGGGTAGCTATTACACGAACTAAGTATATTTACTCTTGTTAATTTTATTTTGTAATTTCCTTATAAGTGATCTAAAGATTCCCTGTTATTGTTTTACAGAAGTGTTGCTTTAAGAACACAACATGGGTTAATTAAAGATAACAAGTCATCACCAAAAGACAGACAGAAAAATACAGATCCCAATTAATAAAAAGATAAATAATTTTAAATTACAGACATTAAAGCCCAGTACTCTTAATATAAGGCTGCTAAAATTTATTTGCTGGATGTTTAAAATTAGGATTTAAAATTAAAGTTAAATGAAAAGGGCCAAGAAAACCAGTATTTGATTCTTGCCCTCTGAGTCAGTCTGTATCCAGGGAACAGGGGACTTCCCTAAAGAGCTTTGCAACTCTGAGCCACTGGAGAACAGAAAGCAAATCAGTGCATTTTCTATGAAGAAGACAGTCATCAGAGAAGGGAGACATCCCTGATGCTTCCGAGGGAAGCCACAGGGTCAAGCAAGACCTGGACACACCTAGCGAAAATGGCACTAGCAGAACTGAGAAGCTGCTCTCAAGTTTCCCCAGGAATGACTCCCGTAAAAGCTCAGCTGACTGTTCATAATAGATAGAAACAAAAGTCAGTTTGACTGCTTCATCTTAAACATTTAGGAAAGACAGTTAAACGCAAAATATAGCCATTCCTGGGCATTTTAAATAATAACAGTAATAATAATATTTTAAGGTATACAATTTATGTTAGCCTCCCAAAATAAATAAGACTGGAGGCTACAAAGAAGGGTTCTCAGAGAGGAATGCCTGATAACTATAAAAAGAGACTATCAAGAGGAGCTGCCAGAGGCAGAAGTTTTTAGTTTAAGGCCTACAGATATTCCTAACCTACACAGGTAATATTGGAGTTTGCTAGTACAATTATCCAGCCTTGAGTAACAGAATTAAGGGTTTCTCTATTAGACACAGAGGTCATACTAGTAAAAGAATTTTGCAGGATCAGATGGTATTAAATTATAACACTGTATTTTATGGGGAGGGACAACTGTAACCCTAAATGTTAAATATTAAGTTGACAGTCCTGATAACTGGGGATATTTAAGACTGGTGAGGGAACTTCTATACAGTGACATGTTCCAGCTGCTGCAACATTTATTCAGTACTCATGTATTTTGTTTCTCTCATAGAAGAACCCATCCCCAGATGACTTTACAACCTGTACTTCCCCAACCAGACTTCAAACCGAACTGACTTCGAAAAGGCAACTCATGTCTCTCAGACCGTACCCCCTCACGTCACCCTCTCTCAGCTCAGAAGAAGTCAAAATGAGTGACGCCTCGCTTCTTACTACAATGGAGCCAAAAATAAATAGACTATCAATATAAGTAATTAATTAAGTCAGTAAAATCAGGGAGACCGGTTTTGGGTGAGTTCAAAAAATGGGGAGACTGTTACCTGAGGAATTAAATTTCCCTCAGTGCTCGCCCCCTACCCTATCAAAGATTTGAAAGGGACACATTAGAAAATGGGGGAATGATAGACCCAACCTGATATTTTATTTAAATTGGAGCCATCTTGACACAAAGCCATGAAAAGATAATTTTGGCTTAACTATAAATTACAGCAAATTCTGAACCTGCTTTGAATGCCTGCCCATGCCTTGAACTCACCCATGCATGGCTCTCTGACCAGATAACAGCCCTCTCTGAAACTTTATTTACACCTCATAAATATTGGCCTTCCCTGGCCAGACGACACTCTCTGAGGCTCTAATGGTTCTCATAAATTCTGATGTTGGGGCCAGCAAAAAAAAAAAAAAATGTAAACTATCATTAGTGTGATGCTTGTCAGAGTTCTGTTATCTGTAACCACCCTTTTCTGTAACATTCTGCGCTATAAAGCCATTCTGTAGGAAAGGTGGGGTTGCTCTCTTGTTCCCACGGTTTTGGGAGGGAGACACAGCCCGGGTGGTGGAAATAATAAGTTTGCTTTAATTTGATTTTAATTGGAGTCAGTGGTCTTTTCTTGCATCCTGGTCTAAAAGGTAAACACTCCACCAACATGGAGCTCTGCCTGCCTAAAGACTACTTGAGAAACTGCCTCTGAGGATGGGCACTTGACATATATGTTGTTGTCAGGAGCTTTAGCTTCCACTCTAAGGAGACCATTAAAGCTGAGTCTGCATCTATGTGACCTGGAGGACATTGTTTCTTATTTTCCAAATAACAAGAGGCAGCAGTGCTGACTTCTCTCTTTGTAGGTAAACTGTGGCCACTGAAAGCTAAGTGTCTCAGCATGTGGACTGTGAAGCCATTTGGTCATCCTCCACTTTTCATGTTGTTTCTTGCTGCTGCACTGGGAGTTTGGTATTTGCTTCACGAAATACAAGGAGTTCAACTGGGACACAGTGCTGGAGGGAGTCCTGTCACGTGTGGTGGGTCAGGGTCTGCAGGAGAATGCACCAACCAGGCTTCTATTCCACATAGCTTTTCCCCTTAACCATAGCAACCTGATTCTGAACATTGCCCTGAAACATCTCCATATAACAAGATGCCTTTTATGGAGAGGATTCAGACATATACGTGATTCCTGTCTGCACCATGTCAGCCACAAGCCATTTGGAAGTCAATGACAGATCCACATGGCTTGACAAGAGATGCTTTATCACACACCTGCACATCACAGCTCTGGGCCCACTACTCAGCAGCCTCCAACATACTGGTATCTGTGTTATACACCGTTTTCATGAAACCCAGTCAATCAAGGCACTGTCTGGTACCCTCATGATCAGCAACAGGACATCCAAAGATTCTCCAGGGCCACCTGGTAATGGGAATTTCAAAAATTTCATGGTATTTATCTAGCCATTTTTCAAGGATGAATTTGGGGAAACTGTGGGTTTAAATTCATTCAGGAACCATTAAATTTTGAAGAAGCACATTTCAAGGAAAGCTCTGGTGAACTCTCAGAGGCAAGGCTTCCCAAAGAGTGGCCCAAAGGACACATGAAGCCAGGCCCATTGAGGTCTCCAATGTAAGGTCCATGTATGTTTTGACTCTCAACTATGGCGGCCAATCTTTCAGAATAAAGTCATGTGATATCCAGGCTGAGTTTGACAGTACTCTTTGGAAAGCCACCCTTTTCTATATCTCAGTTTTCAAGGGTGAATCTCATGCATGGCCACCTAAAATCCCAACACAATTCATGGCAATACTTCTCTGAGGTCAGTTCCATTACTCAGTCTCTATGGGAAATCACACCATAGTTCAAGCTCAGGTGGACCCAGGCATCTTTACCAACCACCACACAGCTGACCACAATTAAAACCAAAACACTCCCACATGGCCCTAATCTTCTTCCACATATACACTCATCATAACCTCTGGCTGGAGGTTTCCATGAGGGGCGCAGCCCAAGACACTGTCCAAAATAAGCACACTTGTGCCTCATTTGCCTAAAGTCAGCTTGGCCTGGACACCCTTCCTGTGAACAAAGAGTGATCAATTAGTCCTGCTCTATAACTGCTCCGCTTCTCCAATTTGAGGCCTACTGACTGTCTGGTATAGATTCTTCATGAGAATTTGTGTCATGAGAAAACTCAAGCACCTATCGGCTAGCCTCTAGAGAGCTTTGAAGAACTCATTTGACCCAAAGAATTCCTATTTTCACTTGACGGAGGTCAGGAAGGTTACAAAAGATGGCGAGACACTTCATCCACAAAGACTGCTCTTTTGGTCATTTTGGTTATGAATGCACACTTGGAAACTTTCTTTAGATGCATCAGATGCTGACAATCTAAGCCACTGCCTCACAAAGGGCCAAGAGGCTGATTCAGCCACATCCCTTTCCAAAGCAATTAAGCAAAGAGCCACAGGTGATGCCCATTCATTTCCGTTTGTAAACTGTTTTCTTCAGGCTTCACAAAGGGGTGGCCTGAGGCAAAGACCTTCCTGACATTCAGGACAACAGAACAATAGGTAAGCAAAAAGCCCAAAGCAGTGTTTCTCCACTGAGACTTTACTGGTCACACAGAATTCTGAGTTTTTGAGATGCTCTCATTCCCTTCAGCTATTAAGTACATGCCCATGTCAGAGAGCTTGGAGGTGGTGCATATCTTGGAAACAAAACCATGAGGCTATTCTGGAGAGTGGCCCGTATTCAAGAAGAAGAGAGAAACTTAGGAAGGTAGTAGGTGTTGCCCATCCATAAGGCAAGCCACTCTCCATTCTTAAATTGGGCAGGATGAATGCTGGGAAGCTTTCTACCAGACAGGACACAACCATTGATGCATTCTCTTTTCAAATGTCTATAACCATGTATACAGTGGGATACACAGACATAGAAACACTCATGTTGTCAAACAAATTTCTAGAAACATTCCACTCCAAACAAACAAACCGACTTATTCTCAGAACATGAGACTAAACAACAAACTCATAGGGACACCCACAACAGCACCTCCTTCCCCCAAGTATGTCTGTGACTATCCTCAGTGTCCTCTGACTGGTGGGCCATACTATGTTCCCCGATGTGGCCTGTTCTGTCTCAGATCTGGTCTTCTTTGCCAACTCTTTGAAGTTGTCAGGAGCCATGGTTGAGCCACTACCTGCTTTCTCAGAAAAGGCTTCTATTCAGACCTCTCCTGGCATTTGGCCATCATCACTTAAGTAGGTACCAAGAAAGACTGACTCTGTCCTTGATAAATCCAAACAATTGAGACCACTGGGACTGGGACTGGGACTTCTCTGGGTGCCTGGCAGTCAATCACCAAGGAAGTGTGGTAGGTGACTTCCTTCAGGAAATGATTGAGGTCACTGCCTTGGCAACCACTTTGTACTAACAGTTGCTTCCAAGGGTCCCATGAGATGGAGTCTGCCCCTACTTCCTGTGACACTTACACAAGTTAGAATGGTATATCAACCACAGGCACCCAGGAACAGCTCTCCACACAGGCCTGGGCCTGGTTTGGTCCATTTAATCTACATTAAGAAGAGAGAGGCTGATTCAGTCCCATTCCTTCATCCTGACCAGGTTGTTTGACATGGAAGTTGACTTTTGCTCTCTCACATGTTTCATAGGTGTCTACATCTTCTTCAGGGATGATTTCTGCATGGAACTTTGAGGTTCTCAGCAGGTGGAAGATCGCCTACATTCCTGTATTGTAAGATCAACAATTTCCCTGTTCTTTTGTAAAGTTAGATTGAGGGAAGAGTGTATGGTTAAGGTTAATAACAGGTTCGATTTCGATTAGGAATCATTTTGCAGAATAAATAATGGTATTGGAAAACTGTGATATTTACATGAATATGCGGTGAAATATAAGTATGAAAACAGAAATCTAGGTAAGATTTGAAGTCCATAAGGGCGTTGGGTGGCATGGACCCCATCCTTTGAAGCAGAAATGATCAAATAGCCCTGCTGCTAATACTGCTCTTCTTCTCCAATTTGAGGCCTACTGACTGTCAGGTATATATTCTTACTGTGATTTGGAGTCATGAGAAAACCCAAGCACCTATGGGCTAGCCTCTTCAGGTCTTTGAAGAACTCATTTGACTCAAAGGATTGCTATTCTCACTTGAAGGTAGTCAGGAACTGAAAAGGTCATCGAACGTTGGAGGAAAAGACCAACAAGAAACTGTCTCATGCCAAAAGAAATGGTTTATTGGGGGTCCAGCATCTGGGGCTCAGAGCTCACTCCAGAGGAGGAAAGAAAAAAGATCCCCGAGAACAACTTGAGCAGAGTTTTTATACATTCTTTAGAGAGGGCAGGGACTTTACATACATCATAGCCTCCTTTAGGAAATCATCATACGCCGCAGGAAAATCAAATAGCAACTCTAAAACAAGATTAGCACATCCATTGGCGGGAACAGGTCGGGCAGGGGGTGATTTTTTAGCCCTGAGAAGGGGTATACATTTAAACTGGTTGGTTGAAGCCCTGAGATGTATTCGTGCTGAGCTGCAGGGTTTCTGGGAAGGGGTTGTTTAGCTACTAGGTGGTCAGGGAAGATTTCAACACACATCTAATGGGCAGTTCTGGGAATTGTCTTAACTGCCACAGGAATTTCAGGTTCTGAGTGCAGCTTGGAAACTTTACAAAACCTGGTTCTTTACGTTTCAATTTAAATTTCTATTATTCTTTCATTTTCCACTCCTTTTTCTGACTACTTTTAATCTTAAAAGTAATGAATCATAATTATTGCGGGTTCTCAGATTCTATTTCTGCCAGTGGATAGTATTTTTATCTGATTACCATGAGTTTTTTCCTGCCCAAACTGAACCTGGAGAAAGGAAACTATGCAGTTTAGCAAACAAGGTCCCACATTTAGTAACACCATAAGAATGATCAGGGGTCCAGCTAAGTCTGATAAAAGTTTAGTTAACCAAGAGGACTGGGTAAACCATGACTCAAAACACCCTTGTTGAATCTCCCTTTCTCTCTGGTGCTCTTCAAGGCATTTTCTCAATTTACTCATGGATTCTTTAAAACTCCACTATGGTCAGCATAAAAACAGCATTCTTCTCTCAGTGAAGCACAGATGCCCTCCTCCCTCATGAAGAGGAGGTCTAATCCTTGCCTTTTCTGTAAAACAACCTCAGAGAGAGAGGTTAAGGATTCCTGCAAAACTGTGATGGAGGTCTCTAACGTTTTCAAGTCTTGATCTATTGCTGTTTCTAATCGGGCCATTTGTTGTGACCCACGGATCATAGCAGCTGTTCCCGTACCCACTCCTGCAGTAACTCCTATCCCCAGTAGGATGGCTAGAGTAAGAGACACTGGCTCCCGGTGAAATCAGGTTGTTAGTCCCCCTAGTAGACCTTCAAATTATTCTGCATCATCATAGAGCACCCTGGGGAGTATCTGCACCATTACACAATAATTTACAGAGCTATCTAATACCTGGGCTAAAATGCAAGGAGTTCTCATTGTGTGGAGTTCAGTACCATAATGGTTCCTTTAATTAGTTCCCAGGGGGAGGAGTCAGCTGTATTCTGGACTCAGAAAGTAGGCAAAGACCGAAACCAGGAAGTATGAGATGGTAGAGGGGTTCTGGTAGATCTAGGCATGGGAGGCTTAGGAGGTTTAATTCCTGGCTTGAGGGGATTGGGCCCTATTGCTGTGGGCTTTTCTTCCTTTTTAAGCTGTATGGTGAACCAGAGAGCAAAGTCATAACCAGGGCCATAAATATAAAATCGCATTCCCCTAGTATTTCCCATAGGCCATGTTGTTCTGAGGTATCCCCTTCCTTTGGAAGTGAAAGTTATTTGAGGGGGTAACATAGACTATTCTTTCCACAGCGAGTTTTTGACACCGCTTGGCTAGTGGCACATTTCTTGGGATCAATCCAGGTGTCATTTGGTCCTACCTGAATCATACTGTCTGGAGAGTTTGGGTTCCACCATGCACTCCCGTTTGTTCACATCCCCAAGATCTACAATAAAAGTCAATGGGTCCTCCACAGGTTTGGGCCTGTTTGCAACTTCGGAAATCAGCTGGGCACACATAAAAATCAAGACTGGCTAGTTTACACCTCAGTTGGGGAGATGACATCCATAATTCATGGGGTAAGGTGGTCTATGTTGCCCTGGTTTGGGTTTGAGTGGGATATGTGTGGGGTCCTCTATGTCAGGGAGATCCCAGTCAGAGAGGCCTATAACAAGCTGACAAATGTCTCGGTGGAGAGATGGCCACCTAGTCCATAAGGCGGCTGTATGTGAAATAGACCACACTACTTGCCCAGTAGAATTTATAACTTGCCATTGTTGCTGAACAGGCTGATGGGGATTAGGAATGCTGGTGGCCAGGGGAAGAATCCATAGCCCTATCCACACGACAGACACGCAACTTGAGAGGGTTACCAGTCAGTTTCAGTTTCCAGCCGGAATCTGTACAGGGCACAGGCTTGAGATGTGAGGCATGTATCCAGGAAGTGATCCCATCCAATTTCACCACTGTAGGTGTTATAAGAAACACCTGATATGGTCCTTTCCAGCGGGGTTCCAGGGATGACACCTGATGCTGTCTCACGTAGACTAAGTCTCCCACTTGATAACAATGTGGGGTTTCTTTGTCTCCAGGCTGATAAGCAGTGGCCAACTATTTCCACAGGTATCGCTGGGTGCTGGGTTTGTTCAAGGGCTTTAAGTCTGTCAAGCAAGGGTGTGTGAAAGGAATCATTAAGTCTCGAGTTGGGGTTAGGTCCCTTACTGGAGGAGGGGCACCATAGAGAATTTTATAATTGGTGAGGTTACACAAAGAGGCATAGAGGTTATTTCTTGCAGGAAACAGTGCATAAGATAGGAGCATAGTCCAATATTTTATGCCGGTCTCCAGGCTTAATTTCGTTAAGGTCTCTTTGATGGTTCTATTCATCCTTTCTACCTGTCCTTAGCTCTGGGGTCTATAAGCACAATGTAACTCCCAATTAATCCCCAGGGTCCTGGTGAATCCCTGACTTACTTGGGCTACAAATGCCGGTCCATTGTCGGACCCTATTACCTTAGGCAAGCCGGACCTTGGAAAAATGTCTTCTAGGATCTTTTTGACCACCATCTGAGCCGTTTTTTTCTTCATGGGGAAGGCTTCGACCCATCCTGAAAAAGTACCTACAAAGACTAGGAGATATTTAAGTCCATAACTTGCTGGCTTAATTTGAGTAAAGTCCACTTCCCAGAATTGTCCTGGTCTGGTTCCTCGTAAGTGCTTCCTGCAGGAAGCTTGGATGGGTAAGTATTAACTAATTGACAGACTTGACAAGCTCTAGTCACCTGCTCAGCTATTTCTTTCCTCTTTGAGTCAGTCAATAATAAGTCCTTTCTTCGGTCCTTTAAGAGTGCCTACAACTTCTTTGAGTCTAAGTGGGTGAGCTAGTGTAAGTCTTTGACATAAAGGTGGGCTTTTTGAAATTGTAAACTTGGCTCTGTAGGGTCCCAGAGTTCTGTATCTGTCTCCTCAGATGATAAGTTGCCTGAAGGTTCCGGAGCTGCCAAGTCTCCTGATTTTTGTTCCCCCCCCATGTGGAAAAAGTTAACAGAGTCACTTCGTTTAGGGCTGGCAATTAAGTTTCCTCATCTGCCCTTCTGTTTCCAACCACCACGGGGTCGTTTCCCTTCTGGGGCCCTGGACAGTGCCCTATAGCTAGTTCTTTAGGGCCCTGCACTGCTGAGAGAAGGTGGAGGATCTCATCTTCATTCTTTATTTCTTTCCTGGAAGAGGTTACTATTCTCTTTGCTGGTAAATAGCCCTGTGCACATGAGCAGTGGCAAATGCATAGCGGCTGTCAGTGTATATGGTTGCCCTTTTGCTTGTTGCTAGTTCCAATGCTTTCGTAAGAGCAATCAGTTCTGCTTTTTGGACTGATGTCCCTTCTGGGAGACCAGAGGACCAGATGACATTAGTTTTGCTAAGTACTGCTCGTGCAGCCCGCCGCTTACCGTCTTGGAGAAAGCTGCTGCCGTTCGTAAACCATACGACTTCAGGGCGAGGCAGTGGCTGATCCTTCAAGTCTTGTCGTATACTGGTTTTCTCTGCCAGTATGTTTTGACACTCATGAGCGACGGGTCCTGATGATACTTCTGGCAGCAGTGTAGCCGGGTTGACTGGAGCAGGGGGTCCCAGCATTATACTGTCTTTGTCAAGCAAGAGGCTCTGGTAGTGCTTAATTCTGGAGTTTGATAGCCACCTCTCTGGAGGCTGGCAGATGATGCTCTCCAGGGCATGGGGGACTATAATGGTGAGCTTCTGTCCCAACGTTCATTCATGAGCATCTTTTATTAGAAGGGCTGCCACTGCTATAGCTCTTAAGCAAAGGGGCCACACGCTAGCCACTGGGTCCAGTTTTTTTTATAAGAATGCTACTAGCCATTTCCAAGGTCCCAATGTCTGAGTGAGCATTCCCCGTGCTATTCCTTTCTTTTCTTCTATGTAGAGATTGAAGGGTTTATCTACATCTGGTAGTGCTAAGGCTGAAGCAGAGAGCAGCACCTTTTTTTTGACATTATCAATAGCTTGTTTGTACTCAGGGGTACATTGGAAGTGGGCATCCCCTTTTATCAGAGTGTATAAAGGTGCAGCCAGAGATGCGAACACAGGAATCCATAACCTGCAAAAGCTGGCAGTCCCAAAAAATCTCTCTGAGTTGTCTCTTATTAGAAGGGGGAGGTATCTGCACAACGGTTTGTTTTCTGGGCTCAGTGAGCCATCGTTTGCCACCCCTAAGAGAATAACCAAGGAAGATTACTTCTTGCTGACAAAAGTGGACCTTTTGGCAGAAGCCCTATATCCAAGCCGAGCAAGCTCGAATAATAGTGCTTGGGTCCCAGACTCAGAGTTCTCCTTGGTGTCGGCTGCCAGTAGCAGATCATCCACATATTCGAGTGGGGTGACTTCTGGGTGGGCAGTTCTGAAGTCATTGAAGTCCCTGTGGAGGGCTTCATCAAAGAGAGTGAGGGTGATTTTGAACTCCTGTGTTAATCTAGTCCTGGTTAATTGGCCAGATGTTCCAGTTTTTGGGTTTATCCACTTGAAAGCAAACAGCAACTGACTGTCCTTATGTAGGGGCAAGCAGAAGTAAGCATCTTTTAAGTCCAGCACAGTGTACCATTCCCGCTCCGGATTCAGAGTGCTAAGCAAATTATATGGGTTGGGTACTGTGGGGTGAATGTCCTGCACTCTGTTGTTGATCTCTCTTAGGTCTTGAACAGGATGGTAGTCCCCAGTTCCTAGCTTTCTAACTGGTAGCAGCGGCGTATTCCAGGCTGATTGACAGAGCCTTAAGACCCCAAGAGTCAGGTATTTCTGAATATGGGGCCTTATCCCATCCTTAGCTTCTTTGCTTAGGGGATATTGTTTAACACTGATTGAAGAGGCAGAGGCTTTTAATTTTACTGCTATTGGAGGTTGTTTAAGGGCTAGACCTAACCCAGCAGTTTCTGCCCAGACATTAGGATAATCTTTTATCCATTTCTGTGCGAGTTTGCTTTGTTGATCAGTCCTAGGGGACACGAAGAGTGATGTTCACCTTCTACGGACATAGTCAAAGCCGTGACTATGGGAGCTTTTACTGAAGGCTTTAGAAACTCCACTTGGGGACCATCAGGGATAAAGGTTATTCTAGACCAGAGTTTGGTAAGCAGATCCCTGCTCATCAATGGGGCTGGACATTCTGGGATTACTAGAAAAGAGTGTGGACTTTTCCATTTACTAGGTTCATAATCCTCTTTTTTGTCCAAGCCTGATATCTACTGCCATTAGCCCCTTGAACTAGGGACCATTTATTTATTTATAGGGGGCCCAGTGGGGTCTTAAGGGCTGAGTATACTGCTCCTGTATCCATTTCAAAGTTCACTGGAATCCCCTCCACTTCAAATGTTACCCTGAGATCGGGGAGGGGATCCAAGCCCCGACTTTCTTAGTCCTCTTCTAGAGTCAGCATGGCGGGCTCGTGTGGCTGCTCCTTTTTGGGCCACTCTTTGGCTCAGTGTTCTTTTTCTTTTCACTAGGCACATTGATCTGATGCCAGGGGCAGCCTTTGGCGTGGGCCCAGGTATCCCTTTCTGTCTCCCTGCATTTAACCTTCTGGAGTATTTTTTGCTGTGAACAAAACCTAAGCCAATGCTTTAGTCTGCCTTTTGCTCCTTTCATCCTTCTTTTGTTCCCTTTCCTTCTCTCTCCTCTGTTCCTTCTCCTCCTCAATTTCTCTTTTATAATATACTGTCTCAGGTTCTCTGACTAAATCTCTTAACATCATATCTTGTAATCCATCTAGACATTGTAACTTTCTCTTAATATCTAGGGCAGCCTGCTCGATAAAGGCCATTGCAACAGATGCCTTTTGGTCCTCTTCCTGAGGATCAAAAGAAGTATATTTCCTTTATGCTTCCATAATTCTCTCCTGAGACATACAGGGAGACTCATTAGGCCCTTGGATAATCTCTCTTACATTGGCCAAATTAGTCGGCCCTCTAGCGGTCGCTTGGTGACCCACTATACCCGCTATTAGAGCCCGGCGATAAGTGGACAGATGCTACCTACCTTCAAAGTTGTTGGGTTCCCAGTTGGGACGGTTCATTGGCCCGTAGGGACGGAGAGGGAGAATCACAGGGGATTCTGAGTTTTCTATTATCCATCACCGCCGGGTTCCTTTAGGTGGCCCAGCTTCCTCCAGGGGAGGAGGGGCTGCTGCTGCTGCAGGGAAGTCCCCTGGAGGGCTTGAGTCTGGCCCAATTGCCTCTAGCAGCTGAGAGGCTGAGTCAGTGGCGGGAGGATCATCTGAAACATGTTGGGGGTTGGGGAGCGAGGGTAGAGAATGAGGAGGGGGAAGAGTATCCAGTCTTGTGACTCAGGGAGAATGGTGGGGTGAGCGGGAGTTGTGGAAGGTTTGAATGATATAATCATGAGGGAAGGGGTATATGTCTGTTGATCTGGGTGGCCACGTGGCCCCAGCTAAAAGACAATATCTCTGACTTTTCGCATTAGAGGGAAGTGGAAGGATCCTTCTGGTGGCCATCCGACTCCCAGGATGGGCCATTCTGAAGCTCAGAGAGTCTGCCAGCTCTGGCGTTTTACTGAAAAAGAAAGATTCTGGGCCCTTGAGCGGACATCAGTCCAATGATCAAGGGTCAGGGACAGAGGCATAGAAGTGCTTTGTCCCATAATGGAAGTTACTCAAACAGGGACAGTGAAGACACAAACTCGACACACACAATGACAAACAGTAAACGTTTACCATGAGTCCAAGACAACGATTAGAACTGAGTAACTGGCAAAACCTGATGGGGTTAGACAATAAATACAGACAGTAAACTCAACCTGAGTTCAGGACAATGAACAAAACTGAGTAGCTGGCAAAACCTTTTGGGCTGGAAAACCGAATCCTGAAGCAAAATATAACCCAGTTGAGGAAACTACTATTCCTTGATTTCCCTAGTCCTCTGGAGTGCCCCCAGGGACGTGACCTTTGGCTCTGTGACACTTCTGTCAGCCAACATAGGAGAGACCTAATGCCCTCACCCACAGCAACTTTGCCACGCCTTAAACGGAAACCCAAAACAAGAAACAGGCGCCTTACTTACCCTAAGAGAAGTCAGTTGGCGTCTTTGGTCTGCTGCTGCCGAATATCTCACCTGGGGCCTCCAGATGAAAAGGTGGGGCGAAGGTCGGAGAAAAACACCACCAAGAGACTTTCTCATGAAACAGAAAAGGGTTTATTGGAGGTCCAGCATGCTGGGGCTCAGAGCTCACATCAGAAAAGCAAACAACAAAGAGCCCAGAGAACAATTTGAGCAGAGTTTATATACATTCTTTAGAGAGGGCAGGGACTTTAAATACATCATAGCCTCCTTTAGCAAATTACCATGTACCCTGGGAAAATCAAATAACAACTCCAAAACATGATTAGCACATTCATTGGCGGGAACAGGTCGGGCAGGGGGTGATTGGTCAGCCCTGTGAAGGGGTAGACATTTAAACTGATTGTTTGAAGCGTGAGATGTATATGTGCTGAGCTGCACGGTTTCTGGGAAGGGGTTGTTAAGTAACAAGGTCGTCTGGGAAGATTTCAACTCACATCTAATGGACACATCAAAGAATTGTCTTTACTGACTCAGGAATTTCAGGTTCTCAGTGCAGCTTGTAAACTTTACAAAACCTGGTTCTTTACGTTTCAATTTCAATTTCTTTTATTCTTTCTGAACTTTACAAAGGAAGGCCAGAGACTTCATCCACAATGGCTGCTCTTTTTGCCATTTTGGTTTTGGATGCATGCATGGGATCTTTTTTAGATCCATTTTGTGCTGATATTCTAAGCCACAGCCTCACACAGTGTCAAGAGGCTGATTAAGACACATCCCTTTCCAAAGCAATTACTTCTCTGAGGTCAGTTACAGAACTTAGTCTCTGAGCAGAATCACACCAGAATTCAAGCCCAGATGGACCCAGTCATCTCTTCCAACCGCCACACAAATGACCACAATTAAAACCAAAACACTCCCCCAAGGCCCTCATCTTTTTTCATATATACACTCATCATAACGTCTGGCTGGAGGTTTCCATGAACGGTGCAGTCCAAGAGAGTGTCCAAAATAAGCTCACTTGCCCCTCATTTGCCTAACCTCAGGGTAGCCTGGACACCCTTCCAGTGAACCAGAATTGATCACATAGGTCTGCCGTTAATACTGCTCTGGTTCTCCAATTTGATGCCTACTGACTGTCAGGTATAGATTCCTTATGTGATTTGGAGTCGTGAGAAAACTGAAGCACCTCTGCAGGGCTTGGAAGAACTCATTTGACACAAAAGATCACTATTCTCACTTGATGGACATCAGGAAAATAACAGAGGAAGGTGAGAGACTTCATCCACAATGACTGATATTTTTGCCATTTTTCTTTTGGATGCACACATTGGATCTTTCTTTAGATCCATCAGGCACTGAGAATCTAAGCCATAGCTTCACAAAGGGCCAAGAGGCTGATTCAGACACATCCCTTTCCAAAGTAATTAAGCAAAGAGCCACAGGTGATGCAAATTTATTTCCATTTTAAAACTGTTTTCTTCAGGCTTCACAAAGGGTGGCCTGAGGCAAAGACCTTCCTGACACTCAGGACAACAGAACAATAGGTTAGCAAAAGGCCCAAAGCATGGTTTCTCCACTGAGACTTTCCTGGTCACACTGATATCTGAGTTTTCTGAGATGCTCGCCATTCCCTTCAGCTAACCAGTACATGGCCATGTCACAGAGCTTGGAGGTGGTACATATCTTTGACACAAAAATATGAGCCTATTCTGGAGAGTGGCCAAAATTCAGGAAGAAAACAGGAAATTAAGAAGGTTGTTGGTGTTGCCTTTCTATAAGGCAAGCCACAGTCCATTCATAAATTGGGAAGAATGAATGCTGGGAAGCTTTCTACTAGACAGGACACATCTATGGATGCATGCTCTTTTCTAATGTCTACAACCACAGACACACTGGGATACACAGACCTAGAAACACTCACCTTCTCAAAGGACTTTCTAGAAACAGTTCACTCCAAACCAAACAAACAGCCTTTCCTACCTATTCTCAGAACATGAGACAAAACCACAAACTCACAACCACAATCAAAAAGTCACCTCCTTCCCCCAAGTAAGTCTGTGACTATCCGAAGTGTCCTCTGACTGGTGGGCCATACTATGTTTCCCCAAAATGGCCTGTCCTGTCTCAGATCTGTTCTCCTTGTCCAACTCTGTGAAGTTGTCAGGAGCCTGTGCTGACCACTACCTGCTGTCTCAGGAAAGGCCCATTTTCAGAGGTCTACTTGAATTTGGCCATCCTCAAATCTTTAGGTACCAAGAAAGACAGACTCTGTCCTTGTTAAATCCAAACAAGTGAGCCTACTGGGAATGGGACAGGTACTGGCTCTTTGTGCCTGGCTTCCTGGATCCCAAGTTCAGAGAGTTCCATCCCCCAAGAAGTGAGGTAGGTCAATTCCTTCAAGAACGGAATGAGGTCACTGCCTTGGCAACAACTTTGTCCTAACAGTTGCATTCAAGGGTCCCTTGAGATGGAGGCTGCCACTACTTCCTATGACACATTCAGAAGTTAGAATTGTATATCAACCATAGGCACCCAGGAGAAGCTCTCCACACAGGGTTGGTTTGGTCCATCTTCTTTATATCAAGAGGAGAGAGGCTGATTCAGATACATCCCTTCATCCTGACTAGGTTGTTTGCCTTGGAAGATGACTTTTGCTCTCTAAGGCCCTTCATAGCTGCCTAAATCTTCTCCAGGGATCATTTCTGCATCAACCTTTGAGGTTCTCAGCAGGTGGAAGATCCCGTACATTCCTGTATTGTAAGACCAACTCTGTCCCTGCTCTTCTGCAAAGTTAGATTGAGGAACAGTGTATGGTTAGGGTTAATAACATATTCTATTTGGGTTAGAAATTATTCTGCTGGACAAATAATGGTATTGGGTACCTGCGATATTCACAAGAATATATAGGTGAAATATAAGTATGAAACCAAAATTCTAGGTACGATTTGAAGCCAGAAGGACATTGGGCCCTTTAGTGGTATACTTAGCTTTGAATTATGTTCTGCACAGATGTCTCAGATAAATCAATATGCAATGGCATAGGACCTTGTACCTTGGATGATTGAATGTTCAAGAGAACATCCAGTCAAAAAGGAATAGTCGGTAGGAATAGGAAGATGGTCAGTAGGTTTAGAAAAAAGAGTGAGTATAGGATTTGGACAAAAGGTTCATTAGCAATAGGGTTTCCGGTAGAGAGTGAAAGTAAATATGAGCACATATAAAGAGTCAGTCACAATGATGAACTGGGGAAAAATATGTAGGAAAGCAGATATTAATAGAGACATTAGGAAATCAGACAAAGTATAATGTGAGTGATAGGATTAGGCATTTTCAATATGGTTGAGGTGGAATATATAATCTTAGGAAGAAAGAAATATGTAGTCACCAATAGGATTGATATTTGAGAGCATTAGGCAACCAGGACATGGTTGTTTTTAGTAATCCATGCTCACTTTTCATTTTGCTTTGGTGAAAGGTTAATAAAATAGGTATTTGTCACTTCCTGTTTTTCTTTATGCTTAACAAAACACTGTTGAAATCTTGAGAACTGTTTGCTAATTTTGTTCCCAAAATGTGCTGTCCCCAACTGCCAAACTGCAGAGTGTACTCCCTCACCCGGTTGCACAAAAACTGCCCACTTGCCCTGACCCATCAATTAATTTCCCTCCCTGCCCTCTCCAAAAAATTATATAAGCTCTGTTTAAGTTGTTCTCAGGGCTCTCTGCTCTAGTCAAGTGAGCTCTGAGCCCCAGCATGCTGGAACCCCAATAAACACTTTGCTGTTGCTGAGTGAAAATGGTATACTGTTCTGTACTTAAAAGATGCTTTCTTTTGCTTGCCTCTGCATAAAGATAGTCAGTTGCTGTTTGCTTTCGAGTGGGTAGACCCAGATAACGGAACTTCTGGTCAACTAACTTGGACTAGACTCCCACAGGTGTTCAATACCTTCCCCAGTCTCTTTGATGAAGCCCTCCACAGAGATCTCAACAACTTCAGAATTACGGACCCCAAAGTCACCCTGCTTCAATATGTGGATGTCCTGCTACTGGCAGCTAACAACAAGGAAAACTGTGAGTTTGGGACCCAAGCACTATTATCCAAGCTTGCTCAACTCGGGTATAGAGCTTCTGCCAAAAAGGCCCAAATTTGCCAGAAAGAAGTAATCTTCCTGGGTTATTCCCTTAGGGGCGGAAATGATGGCTCACTGAGCCCAGAAAACAAACCGTTGTGCAGATACCACCTCCATCTAACAGGAGACAACACAGAGAGTTTCTTGGGACTGCTGCCTTTTCAGGTTATGGATACCTGGGTTTGTGTTCTTAGCTGCTTCTTTATACCCGTTGTTAAATAAGGATGCCCAATTCCAATGGACCCTTGAGCACCAGCAAGCTTTTGATAACATTTAATAACACTGACACTGAACTCCTCAACTTCACTGAGCCCAGCCTGCAATTTCAGAAAGCCCTACACTACGTTGAAAATGTACATCAACTTACTCACCTTGGTTCAAAGAAACTGCAGGCATTCCTGAAAGATCAGGAACAGAGATTTCGACTAACTTACTCACAGTGAAAAAAAATAACTGAACCGGTAACAAAAGCCTGTCGGTTCTGTCAATTGGTTAATGCTTACCCTTCCAAGCTTCCTGCAGGAAAGCACCTACAATGAACCAGACCAGGACAATTCTGGGAAGTAGACTTTACTGAAATTAAGCCAGCAAGGTATAGACTTAAATATCTCCTAGTCTTTGTAGATAAATTTTCAGGATGGATTGAATCCTTTCTCACAAAAAAAAAAAAAAAAAAAAAAAAAAAAAAAAAAAAAAAACCGGCTCAAACGGTGGTCAAGAAGATTCTGAAAGATATTAAGATATTTTTTCAAGACAAGGCCTGCCTAAGGTAATATGGTCTGATAATTGAACGGTGTTCATGGCCCGGGTAAGTGAGGGCTTAGCCAGGACCCAGGAGATTAATTGGAAGTTACATTGTGCTTCTAGACCCCAGAGCTCAGGACAGGAAAAAAAAATAAATTGAATCATTAAAGAGACCTTAACGAAATTAAGCTTAGAGACCGGCATAAAATATTAGACTATGCCCCTGCCTTATCCACTGTTTCATGCAAGAAATACTCCCTCTGTTTCTTTGTGTAAACTCACCCCCTATGAATTTCTCTATGGTGCACCTCCTCCAGTAAGGCATGTAACCCCAACTCTAAGACCTAACGATGCCTTCCACACCCCCTTGCTTGACAGAATTAAATCTCTTGAAAGAACTCAATGATACCGGTGAAAACAGCTGACAACTGCCTTGCAACCTGGGGACAAGGGGACTCCACATTGATATCAAGTAAGGGACTTCATCTACATAAGACAACATCAGGTGTCATCCCTGGAACCCTGCTTGAAAGGACCATACCAGGTGCTAATTATAACACCTACAGCGGTAAAAGTAGACGGAAACACTTCCTGGATCCATGCCTCTTATCTCAAGCCTGCACCCTGTCCAGACTCTGTCTGGAAACTGGGAAAGACTGGTAACCATTTCAAATTGCATATTCGCTATGTGGATAAGGCTGTAGACTCTCCCCTTGGCCACCAGTACACCTAACGCTCATCAGCCCGTTCAGCAGCGATGGCTTATCACAAATCCTACTAGACAAGAAGTATGCTCTAACTCGTATACAGCTCCCTTAGGGACCTGGTGGCTAGCTCTCCACCCAGACATTTGTCAGCTGGCTATAAGTCTTTCCTATTAGGATGTCGCTGATGAAAATCCCACTAAAATTCAATGAAATCCCTTCCATACCATAGATAATGGAAACAAACATTAGGGATTTAGGGACACGTGAGCCAGATGCAGGTTGGCTAGACTAGATTAGTATGTTTGCCCAGCAGACTATCAAAGCCACAAACAGCCATGGCTGTGTGGAGGGAAAGCCAACTTCTTCTGTAAGTGATGGGGATTTGAGCATACAGGGGCTGCCTGGTGGAACGCAAAATCCTCATCAAATTCAGTACACAGCATTGGCCATATTACCAATTAGACAACCAAAACTGATGGCCCCCAGAGGAGTCTCTAGATCCTCAAATTCTGTGTTACCTTTTTAACTTCTGCAAGTGCTCAAGAGGATGAAAGGAAATTCCCCTATGTGGAGGCCTTTTACCTCCTTCGCTCACTTCCTGAACTATGCATCTCCAATAGATCCTCACCCTCAGGCTTCTGCTCCAGACTCTGTACTGTCAGTCCCACCTCAGCAACCTTATTTCTCTCCTCCAGTTACTAGATCAAAAACCCAAACCTCTGCCAGTTCTCAGATCATTGCTCCCTTGCTGAGGTAGCAGGTACTGAGGTACCCCTCTAAACACTCACTCCTCTCTTCTCCTGTCAGTGCCTACACCCGGTCTCCCCAGGTCCTCTTACCAGGTAACCCAAAGCTCAAACCAGCTGAGAAGAGCCCTCAGACCCCTATCCAAGATGTAATAAAAATGGCCTTTAAAGTTGCTTTGTCATCACTGAAAACAGGTTACTAAGAATTTAAAATCCCTCCCAGGCTTTCTGGGATACTCACTCCCGTCTTCCCCTCTGTTCTACCTGTTCTACTGCTCAAGATTTTGTTCCTAGGAAAATCCCAAACCCCTTTTCCATTATGCTTTTTCATCTCTCTTTTCTCATTCTCAGATCCTCGGTGCTGCTCTCATTCCTCGCCTTCCCCGTCTTTCCCCTCTATACCAGGCCCACAGAAAAATCTTAACTGAACTTCTCCAGAAGTCTTCACCATGGATGACTTTAGAACTTTCAGCAAAAGAGTCCCTATAAAAGAATTCAGTGTAGATAAACTTGCTCTTTTTCTGTTGCCCTGTTATACTTGGCCACTGCTTGGAAAAATCAGCACTTCTAAGCTAGACAACCCCTTAATAGTTTTTCACACAATATGTGAACAAGGCCTCTGGCCTTGAGCTGGGGCTTCACAGAGATGGCTACATTTCTAAAATAAAAAATACCAACTGGGCTTCATGGTAACAGCTGAAGGAGGATAAAAGAAAAGGAAGAAAAAGCTCTCCCCCTCCCAGGTGTCCTTGAAAAGTTAACTTGCCCAGAACAGAGGAAATAACAGAAAAAAAAAATCTTTTTGTGAAGTTCTGCCGACTGTGAACTTCTGAGCCCCTTTTCTTTCATGTTGGGTACAAAATTCTGAAACTACCTAAACTTGGGGTTCAGGGCGTTAATTGATTACAACAGAAGCAATGCACTCTGAATCCGGTTGCAACCAAATAGCACTGTTTCCCTGTTTTCGGTGCTATCTTAGGTGCCTTCCCTTGTCTGTCCCTACAACAGTATAATTCTATATACTTAAACATTGTTTATGTTTTCATGAAATGGTCAACAGATGTGATTAATTGTGTAATGGTGCAGATGTTTCCCAGAGTGCTCTATAATGATGCAGGTTCATTTGAAATTCAAACAGGCGGGCATACAACACGGTTCCGCTGGGAACATATATCCCTAACTTTAGCCATCCTATTAGAAATAGGAGTTGCTGCAGGGGTGGGCACAGAAACCCCTGCCCTAGTCCATGGGACACAACAAATGACCCAATTAGAAGCAGCAATAGAACAAAACTTAAAGATAGTAGAAACCTCCATCACAGCTTTGCAGGAATATTTATCCTCTCTGTCTGAAGTTGTTTTACAGAACAGTCGAGGGTTGGACTGCCCATTCATGAGAGAAGGGGGCCTTTGTGCTGCATTGAGGGAAAAATATTGTTTTTATGCCGACCATACTGGAGTTGTAAAAAAAATCTATGAGTAAATTAAAAAGACACCTTGAAGAGCGTCACTGAGAGAGGCCCAAAAAGGGTGGTTTGATTCTGATCCATACATTCCCTCTGGTTAACTATGTTTTTATCAACCATGGCCGGTCCAATAATAATCCTCATATTACTGCAAAGTATAAAACCCTGTTTGCTCAAACGTGTAATTTTTTTTCTCCAAGCTCAAATTGGACAAGTTAAACTTATGGTAATAACCCACTTGCAGACATAGAATGTGACACCAGCCTTGATCACTTTTATAATTATAAGTAGCCAGAAGAAGAAGTGGGGAATGAAAGGTTAACAAAATAGGTACTTGTAACTTCCTATTTTTCTGTATGCTTAACAAAACACTGTTGAAATATTGAGAACTGTTTGCTAATTTTGTTCCCAGAATGTGCTGTCCCCAACTGCCAAATTGCAGAATGTATTCCCTCACCCGTTTACATGCAAACCGCCCACTCACCGTGACCCATCAATAAACTTCCGTCCCTGCCCTTTCCAAGGAAAGAATATAAGCTCTGCTTAAGCTGTTATCAGGGCTCTCTGCTCTATTTCTGTGAGCTCTGAGCCCCAGCATGCTTGACCTCCAATAAACCTTTTGCTGTTGCATGAGACAGTCTCTTCGTGGTCTCTACCTCTGATGCTCGCAGGAACATTACTTGAATGATTGAATGTATAAGAGAAAATCCAGTCAAAAAGGCATAGCCAGTAGGATTAAGAAGATAGTCGGTAGGTTTGGGAAGAAGACTGAGTATAGGATTTGGAACAAAAGTTCTTTAGCAATAGGGATTCTGTTAGAGAGTGAATATAAATGTCAGCACATGAGAACAGTCACAATAATGAACTGAGGAAAATATGTAGGAAAGCAGATATCAATAAAGACATTACTAAATCAGGCAAAGTATAAAGTGAGTGATACAATTAGACATTTTCAACAGGGTGAGTTTGAATATATAATCTTAGGAAGAAACAAATATGTAGTCACCAATAGGATTGACATTTGAGAGCATAAGGCAACCTTGACATGGATGATTTTTGTAAACCATGCTCACTTTCTATTTAGGCTTTGGTACAATCTAAGTGTGACCTTTGCATTTGTGTCCAGAATTTTACTGTGATAAAATATATATGTAGATCTGGTGACACAAGTATTTCTTCCACCATTTCTGGGAGCAATATTTTGAAGGCATATAAATGGGTATTGGGTGTACAAAGAGGTGTACACTTTGTCCATGAATATAGAGATAATGCATGAATAGACCACACAGTGAATAAATAATATAACTGTTTCCACTTTAAATTATGGATTGAATTGATATTTGAAAATATATAAGAAATCTTATATTGATTTACAATCATTCATTCTAACTAGTTATACATCTAATATTAATATTATGGTTATGGTTTATCATGAAGATATGTTAGTTTTGCTTCAAAAGCGATTATGGAAATCCAAATTAATGTGTTTGGATAGAGTCAGTCACAATGCTGGCAATATGTGAACATGGCCTCTGGCCTCAAATTGAGGCTTCACAGAGATGGCTACATTTCTAAGATAAAGAAGTTACCAACTGGACTCCATGGTAACAGCTGGCAGGGAGAAAAAAGAAAGAGAAGAAAAAAGCTCTCCCCCTCCCAGGTGTCCTTAAAATGTTAACTTGCCCAGAACAGAGAAAAAAAAAACAGAAACAAAAACTGCTTTCTCTGAACTTCTGCAGACTGTGAACTTCTGAGCCGCTCCCTTACATGTTGGGTACAAAATTCTGAAACAACCTAAACTTGGGGTTCAGGGAAGTAACTGATTACAACAGAAGTAATGCCCTTTAAATCTGGTTGCAACCAAATAGGACTGTTTCCCTGTATTCGGTGCTATCTTAGGTGCCTTTACTTGCCTTGTCCATCCCTTTTCTCATTTAAAGACCAGTCAAGAAACATGGAGAAATACATGTGTTCTGAAGCAGAAAGTGATTGATAGTGAAACAAATGCCTATAAATTTCCTAACTTGTGGATGAAATTTATATCCTATGATGTGCATTAATTGAAGAAATACTAATCTACCAGTGTTGAATAAAAATGAACGTCAAAATACACATCATGTCCGATTGGAATCTACTTGCATTAATATTAAACTGGGTCAGTTACTGTAGAAATATTAGGATTCTTATGCACCATTCACTGAAGTTAGTTTTCAGTACTAGGAAACAAATATGTATTTCAGGTGAATGAATATTTCTAAGAATAATCTTGTGAAAAGTTGATTATAAATCCACATACATGAATATGAATGAATTTGATGAGTGTAAAATAAGACACATATTTCATTTGTTGAAAAATCTGGAGAGTGTATATATATATATATATATATATATATATATATATATATATATATATATATATATATATATACACATATATACATACACACACACACACACATTAAAAACAGCAATATATATGCCAATTGAAATTTATAATGAAATATATATCATCGACAGATAGAAAAATATTTATTTTACTGAACATGGATTTATGAATAATATTGTTCAAGTAGGAAGATCACCCATAATTTAAATTTTCGGTTCCAACATCGTTTAAGAGGAGTGATCCCTTACAATTTGTATCTGCCAAGTCAGCCACCTCACAAGAATGTACGTGTGGTACCAGGTAGGATTCTATCTGTGCATATAAAAATACAGGTGGTGAATAGGCTACAGAGAAAGGGAGAAAGGAATTCATAGGTGGTTAACTTTAAAAAAAACATGGAGAACTATTTCAACAAAAAATTGACTAGATTTATAAATCCTACCCTATGTAATGCAAAAGGTAAATCCAACTATACACCATGCCTCCTCTGAAATGGTTGTATTTTCATTCTGTTTGGGTTATTTTTCTCCATCATATTAGTATTAGTAGTCAGAATATAGTAGGGTAGGGGTTAGTGTCAGGGATTCAGTATTTCGAATGGAAAATTGGAAAATGAATACAATGTGTATGTAAACATGTGCTACACAAAAATGTTTCCACTCTTATCCAGAACAATGCCTTGACAGTACCTTCGCTCCAACTAAAACATCATTAGAGGAGAAGAGTTAGAAAATAAGTGAAAACACATGTTGAATGGAATATGCTCAGGATTTTGAAACCTTGGAGGTGGTAGAGGAGTTTGCAAAAGTAAGGGACAGGGTGAACACTCCACAAACATGGAGTTCTGTTGGACTAAAGACTTCTTGAGAAACTGCCTCTGAATTTGGGCACTTGAAATATATCTTGTTGTCACAAGCTTTAGCTTCCTTTGTAGTGAGACCATCAAACCTGGGTCTGCATCTATGTGACCTGGAGGACACGGTTTCTTATTTTCTAATGAAAATGAGGCAGCAGTGCTGAATTCTCACTTTGTAGGTAACCTGTGGACACTGGGGGCTAAGTGTCTTCCAGTGTGGGCTGTGAAGCCATTTGGTCATCCTCCAATTTTCGTGGTGTTTGTTGCTGCTGCATTGGGAATTTGGTATTTGCTTCACGAAATACAAGGAGTTCAACTGTGTCACAGTGCTGGAGGGAGTTCTGTGACGAGTGGTGGGTCAGGGTCTGCAGGAGAATGCACCAACCAGGCTTCTATCCCACATAGCTTGCCCCCTTGACCATAGCAACCTGATTCTGAACATTGCCCTGAAAGCTCTCCATATAACAAGATACCTTTACACAGAAGTATCTACTGGCTGCACCATGTCAGTAACAAGCCATTTGGAAGCCAAATGCAGATCCACATTGCCCCACCACATGTTTTATCACACACCTGCCACGCACTGTTCTAGGCCCACTATTCAGCAGGCTCCAACGTACTGGCATCTCTATTCAACACAATTTTCATGAAACCTAGTGAATCCAGGCACTGTCTGGTGTACTCAAGATCAGCATAAGGACATCCAAAGGTTCTCCAGTGCCACCTGGTCTTGGGAATTTCAAAAATTTCATGGTATCTGTTTAGCCATTTTTCAAGGATGATGTTGGAGGCACTGTGGGTTTCAATATATTCAGGACCTGTTAAATGGTGAGGAAGCTCATTTCAATAAAAGCTCTGGGGAACTCTCAAGGGCAAGGCTTCCCAAAGAGTGGCCAAAAGGTCGCATGAAGCCAGGCCTATTGAGTTCTACAATGTGAGGTCCATGTGTTTTTTGACTCTCAACTATGGCTGCCAAGTCTTTCAGAATAAAATAATGTGATTTCCTCACTGAGATTCCCAGTGATCTGTGGAAAGTCAATCTGTGCCTAGATCTCAGTTTCCAATGGTCACTCTCATGTGTGGTCTCCTAAAATCCCAAAACAATTGATGGCAATACTTCTCTGAGGTCAGTTCCAGAACTCAGTCTCTAAGGGGAATCACACCAGAGTTCAAGCCCAGGTGGACCCAATCATCTCTTGCAACTGCCACACAAATGACCACAATTAAAACCAAAACACTCCCACATGGCCCTCATCTTCTTCATAACCTTTGGCTGGAGTATTCCATTAGGGGCGCAGTCAAAGACAGTGTCCAAAATAAGCTCCCTTGTCCCTCATTTGCCTAAAATCTCAGTGGCCTGGACACCCTTCATGTGAACCACGAGTAATCAAATAGGTCTGCCATTAATACTTTTCCACTTCTACAATTTGAGGCTTTCTGACTGTGGGGTTTAGATTCTTTATGTGATTTGGAGTCATGAGAAAATCCAAGCACACATGGGCAAGCTTTGCAGGGATTTGGAGAATTCTTTTGACCCAAAGGATCCCTATTCTCACTTGATTGAAGTGAGAAACCTTACAGAGGAAAGCTAGAGACTTCATCCACAATGACTGCAATTTTTGCCCTTTGATTTTGGATGCACACATGGGATCTTTCTTTAGATTCATCAGGTGCTGATAATCTAAGCCACAGCCTCACACAGGGCCAGGAGGCTGATTCCGACACATCCCTTTCCAAAGCAATTAAGCAAAGAGCCACAGGTGATGCCCATTCATTTCCATTTGAAAACTGTTTCTTAGGGCTTCACAAAGGGGTGGCTGTAGGCAAAGACCTTCCTGACATTCAGGGCAAAAGAAAAATAGGTAAGCAAAAGGCCCAAAGCAGGGTTTCTCCACTGTGACTTTTCTGGTCTAACTGATATCTGAGTTTTCTGAGGTGCTCGCCAGTCCCTTCAGCTATCCAGTACATGGCCATATCACAGAGCTTGGAGGTGGTACATATCTTTTACTCAAAACCATGAGCCTATTCTGGAGTGTGGCCAGAATTCAGGAAGAAAATAGGAAATTAGGAAGATAGCAGGTGTTGCCCATCCATAAGGCAATCTTCTGCCTAATCATAAATTGGGCAGGATGAATACTGGGAAGCTTTCTACTAGACAGGACACATCCATTGATGCATTCTATTTTCTATTGTCTACAACCACGGACACAGTGGGACACACAGACATAGAAACACTCGCCTTGTCACATGACTTACTAGAAACAGTCCATACCAAACCAAACAAACCGCCTTTCCTATCTATTCTCAGAACATGAGACAAAACCAAAAACTCACACCCACAACCACAAAGGCACCTCCTTCCCCCAAGTAGGTCTGTGACTATCCAGAGGGTGGTCTGACTCGTGGGCCATAATATATTCCCCCAACATGGCCTGTCCTGTCTCAGATCTGGTCTCCTTAGCCAACTCTGTGAAGTTGTCAGGAGTCCGCGATGAGCCACTACCTGCTTTCTCTGGAAAGGCCAGTTTTCAGAGCTTTCCTGGCATTTGGTCATCCTCACAACAGTAGGACCAAAAAATAATGTCTCTGTCCTTGTTCAATCAAAACAAGCGAGCCCAATTGGACTGGGACTGGGACTGACTCTGGGTTACTGGCTTCCTGGATCAAAAGTTCACAGTGTTCCATCACCAAAAGTGTGAGGTGTGGTCATTTCTTTAAGGAACTGAATGAGGTCACTGCCTTGGCAAACACTTTGTCCTCACAGTTGCTTTCAATTGACCAATGAAACGGAGGCTGCCCCTACTTCCTTTGAAATTTTCACAAGTTAAAATGGTAGATCAACCATAGGCTCCTGGAACAGCTCTCCACACAGGCCTGGTTTGGTCCATCTTCTCTACATTAAGAAGAGAGAGGCTGATTCAGACATATCCTTTCATCCTGACCAGGATGTTTGCCATGGAAGATGACTTTTGCTCTCTCAGGTCTTTCATAGCTGCCTACATCTTCTCCAGGGATCATTTCTACATGGACCTTTGAGGTTCTCAGCAGGTGGAAGATCACCTACATTTCTGTATTGTAAGTCAAACTCTGTCCCTGTTCTTCTGTAAAATTAGATTGAGGGAACGGTGCATTCTTAGGGTTAATAACATGTTCCATTTGGGTTAGGAATCATTCTGTGAGATGAATAATGGTATTGGAACATGCAATATTTATAAGAATATATTGGTGAAATATAAGTATGAAAACAGAAATCTAGGTAAGACTTGAAGCCCAGAAGGGCATTTTGCCCTTGATTGGGATACTTAGCTTTGAATTACATTCTGAACAGTTGTCTCACATAATTCGATATCGAATGGCAAAAGACCTTGTACCTTGGATGATTGAATGTAGAAGAGAACATCCACTCAAACTGGGATAGTCAGTAGGTTTAGGAAGAAGAGTGAGTATAGGTTTTGGAACAAATTTCATTAGTAATAGGTTTTTGGTTAGAGAGTGAACGTAAATGTCAGCACATGAGAAGAGTCAGTCACATGATGAACAGGGGAAAATATGTAGGAAAACAGATATCAATAGACACATTAGGAAATAAGGCAAAGTATAATGTGAGTGATAGGATTAGACATTTCCAACAGGGTTGAGTTTGAATATATAATCTTAGGAAGAAACAAATATGTAGTCACCAATAGGATTGATATTGAGCATTAGACAACCTGGACATGGATGTTTATAGTAATACATGTTCAATTTCCATTTAGGCTATGGTACAAACATAAGTGTGAGCCTTGCGTTTTGTGTCCAGAATATCACTGTGATAAAATATATATGTAGATCAGGTTACATGAGTAATTCTTCCACCATTTTTTGAAGCAATATTTTGAAGATGTATAAATTAGTATTGGGGGTACAAAGAGATGTACCATGTGTATATGAATCTAGAGAAAATGCATGAGTATACCACACTGTGAATTAATAATATAACTAGTTCTACATAAAATAATGGATTGAATTGATATCTTAAAATATATAAGAAATCTTATATTGAAATACTATCATTCATTCCAACTAGTTATACATCTAATGGTAATATTATGGTTATGGTTTATCATGAAGGGTGTGATTTTTGCTTCAAAAGTGATTATGTAATTCAAAAATCATGTGTTTAGAAAGTAGTCTCATGAAACGACCAGTCAAGAAACATGGAGGAATACATTTGTTCTGAAGCAGGAAGTGATTGAAAGTGAAACAAATGCCTATAAATATGCTAACTTGTGGATGAAATATATATCATATGATGTGCATAAACTGAAGAAATAGCAACGTACAAGTCTTGAATAAAAATGAACGTCAAAATACATGTCATGCCCCATAGGAATCTACTTGCATTGATGTAAAACTGAGTCTGTTACTGTAGAAATATTAGGATTTGTATGCATCGTTCACTGAAGTTAGTTGTCTGTATTAGGAAACAAATATGTATTTCAGGTGGATGAATATTTCTGAGTATAATCTTGTGAAAAGTTGATTATACATCCACATATATGAACATAATAGAATTTAGAGAGTGTATAATAAAACACATATATTTTGAAAAATCTGGTTAGGAGATATATATATACAAAAAAAAAACAAAGACATTAAAAAGTAGCAATATGTATGCCAATTGAAATTCATAGTGAAATATATATCATCACGGATGCAAAAATATTTATTATACTGAACATGGATTTATGTATAATGTTGTTCAACTAGGAAAATTAATCCAAAGTGTATGCAAAATTGTGATACAAAAAATCTTTCCACTCTCATCCTGAACAATGCCTTGACTTACCCTCACCTTAAGTAATTCACAATTATATGAAAAAAGGTAAAAAATCTGTGAGTACATATCTGGAATTGAATATGCTCATGATTTCACAACTTTGCAAGTGGTTGATGAGTTTCCAAAAGTAAGGAACAGGGTAAACACTTCACAAACATGGAGCTCTGCTGGACTAAAGACTTCTTGAGAAACTGCCCCTGAGGTTGTGCACTTGAAATATATGTTTTTGTCAGGAGCTTTACCTACCTTTGTTGTGAGACCATCAAAGCTGGGTCTGCATCTATGTGACCTAGAGGACATGGTTTCTTATTTTCCAATGAACATGAGGCACCAGTGCTGAAGTCTCTCTTTGTAGGTAAACTGTGGCCACTTCGGGCAATGTGACTCCCCGTGTGGACTTTGAAGCCATTTGGTCATCCTCCACTTTTCGTGGTGTTTCTTGCTGCTACACTGGGAGTTTGGTATTTGCTTCATGACATACAAGGAGTTCAACTGGCACACAGTGCTTGAGGGAGTCTTGTAACGTGTGGTGGGTCAGGCTCTGCAGGAAAATGCACCAACTAGGCTTCTATCCCACATTGCTTACCGCCTTGACCATAGAAACCTGATTATGAACATTGCCCTGAAACCCCTGCATATAACAAGATGCCTTTTCATATAATGGTCTCCTGGCTGCACCAAGTCAGTCACAAGCCATTTGGAAGCCAATGGCAGATCCACATGGCCACAACACAGATGTATTACCACACATCTGCCCACCACTGCTCTAGGCCCACTATTCAGCAGCCTCCAACTTACTGGCATCTCTGTACTACACAATTTTCATGAAACCCAGACAATCAAGGCACTGTCTGTTATACTTATGATCAGCAACAGGACATCCAATGGTTCTCCAGTGCCACCTGGTCATTGGGAATTTCAAAAATTTCATGGTGTTTATCTATGCATTTTTCAAGAATGAAGTTGGAGGCACTTTGGGGTTTCCATTCATCTAGGAACCATTACATCGGGAGGAAGCTAATTTCAATGAAAGCTCTGAGGAACCCTCATAGGCAAGGCTTCCCAAACAGTGGCCAAAAGGTCACATGAAGCCAGGCCCATTGAGGTCTACAACGTGAGGTCCATGTGTCTTTTGACTCTAACTATGGCTGCCAAGTTTTTCAGAATAAAATCATGTGATATCTTTGCTGAGATTTTCAGTTCTCTGTGGAAAGCCAACCTGGGCCTAGATCTCAGGTTTCAAGGGCAACTCTCATGTGTGGCCTCCTACAATCCCAACACAATTCATGGCAATACTTCTCTGTCGTCAGTTCCCAAACTCAGTCTCTAAGGGAAATCACACCAGAGTTCAAGCCCATGTAGACCCAGTCATCTCTTCCAACCGCCACACAAATGACCACAATTAAAACCAAAACATTTCCACATGGCCCTCATCTTCATCCATATAGACACTCATCATAAACTCTGGCTGGAGGTTTCCATGAGGAGCGCAGCCCAAGACAGTGTCAAAAATATGCACCCTTGCCCCTCATTTGTCTAAATTTAGGGTGGCCTGGAAACCCATCCTGTGAACAAGGAGTGATCATATAGGCCTGCTGTTAATACTGCTCTGCTTCTCCAATTTGAGGCCTACTGAATGTCAGGTATAGATTGCTTATGTGATTTGGCATCATGAGAGAACCCAAGCACTTCTGCAGGACTTTGAAGAACTCATTTGACCCAAAGGAATCCTATTCTCACTTGATGGAGTTCAGGACCTAACACAGGAAGACAAGAGACTTCATCCACAATGACTGATCATTTTGCCATTTTGGTTTTGGATGCACACATGGGATCTTCTTTAGATTTATCAGGAGCTGAGAATCTTAGCCACCCCCTCAATCAGGGCCTAGTGTCTGATTAAGACACATCCCTTTCCAAAGCAATTAAGCAAAGAACCACACGTGATACCCATTCATTTAAATTTGAAAACTGTTTCTTCAGGCTTCTAAAAGGGGTGGCCTGAGGCAAAGACCTTCCTGACATTCAAGGCAACAGAACCATAGGTAAGCAAATGGACCAAAGCAGGGTTTCTCCACTGAGACTCTACTGCTCACACTAATATCTGAGTTTTCAGAGATGTTCCCATTCCCTTCAGCTATCAAGAACATGGACATGTCACAGAGCTTGGAGGTGGTACATATCTTGGACAATAAATCATGAGCTTATTCTGGAGAGTGGCCAGAATTCAGGAAGAAAACAGGAACTTAGGAAGTTAGTAGTTGTTTCCTATCCATAAGGCAAACCACAGTCCATTTATCAATTGTGAACGATGAATGCTGGGAAGCTTTCTACTAGACAGGACACCTCCATTGATGCATTCTCTTTTCTAATGTCTAAAACCACGGACACAGTGGATACACAGACATAGAAACACTTGCCTTGTCAAACGAGTAACTAGAAACAGTCGACTCCAAACCAAACCAACCACCTTTTCTACCTATTCTCAGAACATGAGACAAAACCATAAACTCACACCCACACACATAAAGGCACCTCCTTCCCAAAAGTGGGTCTGTGACTATCCAGAGTGTCCTCTGACTGGTGGGCTATACTATGTTCCTCTCGAAATGGCCTTTCCAATTTCAGATCATGTCTCCTTGGCCAACTCTGTGATGCTGTGAGGAGCCTGCAGTTAGCCACTACCTGCTATCTCAGAAAAGGCCCCTATTCAGAGCTCAACTGGCATTTGGCCATCCTCACATCAGTAGGTACCAAGAAAGTCTTACTTGTACTTGGTAAATCCAAACAAGTGAGCCCACTGGGAATGGGACTGGGACTGGCTCTCGGTGCCTGGCTTCTTGCATCACAATTTCAGAGAGTTCCATCACCAAGGAAGTTAGCTAGGTCACTTCCTTCAGAAACTGAATGAGGTCCCTCTCTTGGCAACAACTTTGTCCTAACAGTTTCTTCCAAGGGTCCCTTTAGATGGAGGCTGCTCCTACTTTGTGTGACAATTTGACTAGTTTCAATGGTATATCAAAATAGGCACCTGGGAACAGCTCTCCACGCAGGCCTGGTTAGGTCCATCTTCTCTACACTAAGAAGAGAAAGGCTGATGCATACACATCCCTTCATCCTGTTCAGGTTGTTTGCCATGGAAGATGGCTTTTGCTCTCTCAGATCCTTCATAGCTGCCTACATCTTCTCCAGGGATCATTTCTGCATCAAACTTTGAGGTTCTCAGCAGTTGGAAGATACCCTACATTACTGTATTGTAAGATGAACTCTGTCCCTGCTCTTTTGTAATTTTAGATTGAGGCAACAGTGTATGGTTAGGGTTAATTACAGGTTCGATTTGGGTTAGGAATCATTCTGCGGGATGAATAATGGTCTTGGGAACCTGCAATATTTATAGGAATATAGAGATGAAATATAAGTATGAAAACAGAAATCTAGGTAAGATTTGAAGCTCAGAAGTGCATTGGGCAACTGATTGTGATACGTAGCTTTGAATTACGTTCTGCATACATGTTTCAGAAAAATCGATATAAAATAGCATAGGACCTTGTACCTTAGATGATTGAATGTAGTAGAGAACATCCACTCAAAAAGGGATAGTTGATAGGATCAGGAAGATAGTCAGTATGTTTCGGAAGAAGAGTGAGTATAGGATTTGGACCAAAATTCATAAGCAATAGGGTTTCGGTTAGAGAGTGAATGTCAATGTCAGCACATGTGAAGGGTCAGTCACAATGTTGAACTGGGGAAAATATGTAGGAAAGTAGATATCAATAGAGACATTAGGAAATCAGGAAAAGTACAAAGTGAGTGAAAAAATTAGACATTTTCAATGGTATTGAGGTTGAATATATAATCTTAGGAAGAAACAAATATGTAGTCACCAATAGGATTGACATTTGAGAGCATTAGGCAACCTGGTCATGGATGTTTTTAGTAATCCATGTTCAGTTTCCATTTAGGCTTTGGTACAGTCATACGTGTGAATTTTGCATTTTGTGTCCAGAATATTACTGTGATACCATGCATATGTAGATCAGGTGATATGAGTATTTCTTCCACCATTTCTGGGAGCAATATTTTGAAGATGTATAAATTAGTATTGGGGATACAAAGAGGTGTAACCTGTGTCTATTAATATAGAGATAATGCATGAATAGACCATACTGTGAATAAATAATATAACTGGTTCCACTTTACAAAATGTATTGAATTGATATCAGAAAATATATAAGAAATCTTTTATTGATATAAAATCATTCATTCCAACCAGTTATACATCTAATAGTGATATTATAGTTATGGTTTATCATAAAGTGTGTGTCCGTTTTGCTTTAAAAGTGATAAAGGAAATCGAAAATAATGTGTTTGGAAAGAAATCTCATGAAAAGATCAGTCAAGAAACATGGAGGAAAACATGTGTTCTGAAGCAGGAAGTGATTGAAATTGAAACAAATCCCAATAATTTGCTAAATTGTGGAGGAAATATATATCCTATGATGTGCATAAACTGAAGAAATTGTAATGTCCCAGTGTTGAATAAAAATGAACGTCGATATACACATCATGTCCCATAGGAATCTACTTGCATTGATGATAAACTGTGTCAGTTACTGTAGAAATGTTAGGATTTGTATGCACCATTCACTGAAGTTAGTTTTCAGCACTAGGAATCAAATATGTATTTCAGGTGGATGAAATTTTCTGAGAATAATCTTGTGAAACGTTGATTATAAATCCACGTTCATGAACATGAATGAAAATAGGAAGTGTATATAAGACACATATATTTCATATTTTGAAAAATATGGAGAGAGTGTGTGTATATATATATATATATATATATATATATATATATATATATATATATATATACACACACACACACACACACACAGAGAGAGACATTAAAAATAGCAATATATGCCAATCAAAATTCACCATGAAATATATATCAGCCACAGATCCAAAAATATTCATTTTACTTAACAAAGATTTGTGTATAATTTTGTTCTCTAGGAAGCTCACCCATAGGTTGAATTTTCAGTTCCAACGGCGTTTATGAGGAGTGATCTCTTCTCTCAATTTGTATCTGCCAAGTCAGCCACCTCACAAGAATGTACGTGTAGTACCAGGTAGGATTCTCTATGTGCATATAAAAATATATGTGCTGAGTAGGCTACAGAAAAAGAGAGACAAGAATTCACATATTTGTTATCTTTAAAATCACATGGACAACTATTGCAACAAAAATTGTCTAGATTAATAGCTCCTAACCTTTATAATGCAAAAGGCAAGTCCAACTATACACCATGCCTCCTCTGAACTGTTTGTATTTCGATTATGTTTGGGTTATTTTTCTGCCTCATATTAGGATTAGTAGTCAGACACTAGTAGGGTATGGTTTAGTGTCAGGGATTCAGTATTTCAAATGGAAAATTGGAAAATGAATCCAATATGTATGCAAATATGTCCTACACAAAAGTCTTCCCACTCTCATCCAGAAAAATCCATTGACATTATCTTCACCCTATGTAAGATGCAATTCGAATAGAAGAGTTAGAAAATCTGTGAATACATATCTGGAATGGAAAATGCTCAGGAGTTCACAACCTTGGAGGTGGTAGAGGAGTTTCCAAAAGTAAGTGACTGCGTAAACACTCCACAAACATGGAACTCTGCTGGCCAAAAGCCTTCTTGAGAAACTGCCTCTGAGTTTGGACACATGAAATATATCTTGTTGTCCGGAGCTTTAGCTTCATTTCTGGTGAGACCATCAAAGCTGGATCTGCATCTATGTGACCTGGAGGACATCGTTTCTTATTTTCCATTGAACATTAGGTATCGGTGTTGATTTCTCTCTTTGTTGGTAAACTGTGGCCACTGGAAGCTTAGTGTCTCCCTGAGTGGACTGTGAAGCCATTTGGTCATCCTGAACTTTTTGTGGTGTTTCTTGCTGCTGCACTGGGAGTTTGGTATTTGCTTCACAAATACAAGGAATTCAACTAGGATATAGTGCTAGAGGGAGTTCTGTGACGTGTGTTGGGTCAGGGTCTGCAGGAGAATTCACCAACCAGGGTTCTATCCCACATAGCTTGCCCCCTTGACCATCGCAACCTGATTCTGAACATTGCCCAGAAACCTCTCCATATAACAAGATGCCTTTTCATATAATAGTCTGCTGGCTGTACCAAGTCAGTCACAAGCTATTTGGAAGCCAATGGCTGATCCACATGGCCACACCACAGTTGTATTATCACACACCTGCCCACCACTGCTCTAGGCCCACTACTCAGCAGGCTGCAACTTACTGGCATCTCTGTTCCACACCATTTTCATGAAACCCAGCCAATCAAGGCACTGTCTGTAACACTAATGATCAGCAAGAGAACAACCAATGGTTCTCCAGTGCCACTTGGTCATTGGGAATTTCAAAAACATCATGGTATTTATCTATCCATTTTTCAAGAATGAAGTTGGAGGCACTTTGGGGTTTCCATTCTTCCAGGAACCATTACATGGGGAGGACTCTCATTTCAATGAAAGCCCTGAAAAACTCTCACAGGCAAGGCTTCCCAAACAGTGGCCAAAAGGTCACATGAAGCCAGGCCCATTGAGGTCTACAACGGGAGGTCCATGTGTCTTTTGACTCTTAACTATGGCTGCCAAGTTTTTCAGAATAAAATCATGCGATATCCTTGCTGAGACTTTCAGTTCTCTGTGGAAAGCCACCCTGGGCCTCGATCTCAGGTTTCAAGGGCAACTCTTATGCATGGCCTCCTAAAATCCCAACACAATTCATGGCAACACTTCTCTGAGGTCAGTTCCAGAACTCAGTCTCTAAGAGGAATCACACCAGAGTTCAAGCCCATGTGGACCCTGTTATCTCTTCCAACCGCCACACAAATGACCACAATTAAAACCAAAACATTCCCACATGTCCCTCATCTTCATCCATATAGACAGTCATTATAAACTCTGGCTGGAGGTTTCCATGAGGGGCGCAGCCAAGACAGTGTCCAAAATATGCACCCTTGCCACTCATTTGTCTAAATTCATGGTGGCCTGGACACCCTTCCTGTGAACCAGGAGTGATCAAAAAAGCCTGCCGTTAACGCTGCTCTGCTTCTCCAATTTGAGGCCTACTGACAGTCAGGTATAGATTCATTATGTGATTTGGCATGATAAGAGAACCCAGGTACTTCTGCAGGACTTTGAAAAACTCATTTGACCCAAAAAAATCCCTATTCTCACTTTATGGAGGTCAGGAACCTATCGGAGGAAGGCAGGAGACTTCATCTACAATCACTGATCTTTTTGCCATTTTGGTTTTGGATGCACACATGGGATCTTCTTTACATCTATCAGGAGCTGAGAATCTTATCCACAGCCTCAAACAGAGCCTAGTGTCTGATTAAGACACATCCTTTTCCAAAGCAATTAAGCAAAGAGCCACAGGTGATGCACATTCATTTCCATTTGAAATCTGTTTCTTCAGGCTTCACAAAGGGGTGACATGATGCAAAGACCTTCCTGACATTGAAGGCAACAGAACCATAGGTAAGCAAATGGACCAAAGCAAGGTTTCTCCACTGAGACTTTACTGCTCACACTGATATCTGAGTTTTCTGAGATGTTCCCATTCCCTTCAGCTATCAAGAACATGGACATGTCACAGAGCTTGGAGGTGGTACATATCTTGGACAATACATCATGAGCTTATTCTGGAGAGTGGGCAGAATTCAGGAAGAAAACAGAAACTTAGGATGTTAGTAGGTGTTTCCTATCCATAAGGCATACCACGGTCCATTCATAAATTGTGCAGGATAAATGCTGGGAAGCTTTCTACTAGACAGGACACCTCCATTGATGCATTCTCTTTTCTAATGTCGACAACCACGGACACAGTGGATACACAGACATAGAAAGTCGCCTTGTCAAAAGACTTACTAGAAACAGTCGACTCCAAACAAAACCAACCACATTTCCTACCTATTCTCAGAACATGAGACAAAACCGCAAACTCACATCCACAAACAAAGGCAACTCCTTCGCAAAAGTAGGTCTGTGACTATCCGGAGTGTCCTCTGACTGGTGGGCCATACTATGTTCTCCACAAAATGACCTCTCCTGTCTCAGATCTTGTCTCCTTGGCAAACTCTGTGATGATGTGAGGAGCCAACGGCTAGCCACTACCTGCTATCTCAGGAAAGGCTTCTCTTCAGAGCTCTCCTGGCATTTGGCCATCCTCACATCAGTAGGTACCAAGAAGGTCTGACTCTGTACTTGGTAAATCCAAACAAGTGAGCGCACTGGGACTGGGACTGGGACTGGCTCTCGGTGCCTGGCTTCTTGCATCAAAATTTCAGAGTGTTCCATCTCCAAGGAAGTTAGGTAGGTCACTTCCTTCAGGAACTGAATGAGGTCACTGCCTTGGCAACAACTTTGCCCTAACCATTGCTTCCAAGGGTCACATTGGATGGAGGCTGCCCTTACTTCCTGTGACAATTTGACTAGTTTCAATGGTATATCAAAATAGGCACCTGAGAACAGCTCTCCACGCAGGCCTGGTTAGGTTCATCTTCTCTACCTTACAAAGAGAGAGTCTGATGCATACACATTCCTTTTTCCTGTCTAGATTGTTTGCCATTGAAGATGGCTTTTGCTCTCACAGGTCCTTCATAGCTGCTGACATCTTATCCAGGGATTATTTCTGCATCGAACTTTCAGGTTCTCAGCAGTTTGAAGATACCCTACATTCCTTAATTGTAAGACGAACTCTGTCCCTGCTCTTTTGTAATGTTAGATTGAGGCAACCGTGTATGGTTATCGTAAATAGCAGGTTTGATTTGGATTAGGAATCATTCTGCAGAATGAATAATGATCTTGGGAACCTGCAATATTTATAGGAATATAGAGATGAAATATACGTATGAAAACAGAAATCTAGGTAAGATTTGAAGCTCAGAAGTGCATTGGGCAACTGATTGCGATACGTAGCTTTGAATTACGTTCTGCATACATGTTTCAGAAAAATCGATATACAATGGCATAGGACCATGCACCTTGGATGATTGAATGCAGTAGAGACCATCCACTCAAAAAGTGATAGTCGATAGGATCAGGAAGATAGTCAGTATGTTTTGGAAGAAGAGCTACTATTGGATTTGGACCAATGTTCATTAGCAATAGTGTTTCCGTTAGAGAGTGAATGTCAATGTCAGCACATGTAAAGGGTCAGTCACAATGTTGAACTGGAGAAAATATCTAGGAAAGTAGATATCAATAGAGACATTAGGAAATCAGTCAAAGAGTATCAAGTGAGTGAAAAAAATTAAACATTTTCAACAGTTTTGAGGTTGAATATATAATCTTATGAAGAAACAAATATGTAGTCACCAATAGGATTGACATTTGAGAGCATTATCAACCTGGTCATGGATGTTTTTAGTAATCCATGTTGAGTTTCCCTTTAGGCTTTGGTACAATCATACGAGTGACTTTTGCATTTTGTGTCCAGAATATTACTGTGATAACATGCATATGTAGATCAGGTGACATGAGTATTTCTTCCACCATTTCTGGGAGCAATATTTTAAAAATGTATAAATTAGTATTGGGGGTTTTATCAGTTTTGCTTCAAAACTGATAAAGGAAATCGAAAATAATGTGTTTGGAAAGAAGTCTCATGAAAAGACCAGTCAAGAAACACGGAGGAATGCATGTGTTCTGAAGCAGGAAGTGATTGAAAGTGAAACAAATGCCTATATATTTGCTAACCTGTGGAGGAAATATATATCCTATGATGTGCATAAACAGAAGAAATTGTAATGTGCCAGTGTTGAATTAAAATGAACATCAATATACACATCATGTCCATTGGAATCTACTTGCTTTGATGATAAACTGTGTCAGTTACTGTAGAAATATTAGGATTTGTAAGCACCATTCACTGAAGTTAGTTCTCAGGACGAGGAAACAAATATGTATTTCAGGTGGTTGAATGTTTCTGAGAATAATCTTGTGAAAAGTTGATTATATATCCACATACATGAATATGAATGAATTTAGAGAGTGTTTAATAAGACACATTTTTTTCATATTTTGAAAAATCTAGAGAGTGTATATATATATATATATATATATATATATATATATATATATATATATATATGTAAAACTCATGGAGAAATATTACAATTAAAATTTGACAAGATTTATAATACATACCCTTGATAAAGCCGAAGGCAAATCCAAGTATATACCATGCCTCCTATGAAAGGCCTGTATTTCTATTCTGTTACGTTTCTTTTTATCCATCATATTAGCATTAGTAGTCAGAGTCTATTAGGGTATGTGTTAGCGTCAGGGATCATTATTTCAAATGAAAATAGAAAAATGAATCTAATGTGTATGCAAATATGTGCTACACAAAAATCTTGCCACTCTCATCCAGAACAATTCCTTGACATTTACTTCGCTCCAAGTAAGACACAATTAGTGGAGAGGAGTTCGAAAACCTGTGATTACATATGTGGAACTGAAAATGTTCAGGAGTTCACAACATTGGAGGTGGTAGAGCAGTTTCCAAAAGTAAGGGAGAGGTTAAACACTCCACAAACTTGGAACTCTACTGGCCTAAAGAATCTTTGAGAAAATGCCTCTCAGGTTGGGCACATGAAATATATGAAGTTGTCAGGAGATTTAGCTTCCTTTGTTGTGACACCATCAAATGTGGGTCTGCATCTATGTGACCTGGAGGAAATGGTTCCTTATTTTCTAATGAACATGAGACAGCAGTTCTGAATTCTCTTTTTCTTGGTAAACTGTGGCCACTGGGAGTTAAGTTTCTCCCCGTGTGGTCTGTGAATCCGTTTGGTCATCCTCCATTTTCGTGGTGTTTCTTACTGCTGCACTGGGAGTTTGGAATTGGCTTAATGAAATACAAGGAGTTCAACTGGCACACAATTCTGGAGGGAGCTCTGTCACGTGTGATTGGTCAGGGTCTTCAGGAGAATTTTCAAATCATGGATCTATCCCACATAGCTTTCCCCCTTGACTATAGCAACCAAATTCTGAACATTGCCCTGAATCATCTCAATATAACAAGATGCCTTTACATATAAGGGTCTGCTGCCTGCACCATGTCAGTCACAAGTATTTTGGAAGCCAATGGCCGATCCACGTGGTCCCACAACAGATATTTATTCACAACCATATAGTCCACTGCTCTAGCCCCAATACTCAGCAGGCTCCAACTTATGACATCTCGGTTCTATACCATTTTCATGACAACCAGTCAATCAAGGAACTGTCTGGTACACTCATGATCAGCAACAGGATATCCAAAGTTTCTCCAGTGCCACCTGGTCATGGGAATATTAAAAATTTCATGGTATTTATGTAGCCATTTTTCAAGGATGATGTTGGAGGCACTGTGGGTTTCAATTCATTCAGGAACCATTAAATGGTGAGTAAGCTCATTTCAATGAAAGCTCTGGAGAACTCTCACAGACAAGGCTTCCCGAAGAGTGGCCAGAAGGTCACATGAAGACAGGCTCATTGAGGTCTACAATGTGAGGTACATGTGTGTTTTGAGTGTCAACTATGACTTCCAAGTCTTTCAGTAAAAAAATCATGTGTTATCCTGGCTGAGATTCCCAGTGCTCAGTGGAAAGCCACCCTGGGCCTAGATCTCAGTTTCCAAGGGCTAATCTCATGTGTGGCCTTCTATAATCCCAACACAATTCATGGCAATACTTCTCTCAGGTGAGTTCCAGAACTCAGGCTCTAAGGAGTATCAGAGCAGAGTTCAAGCCCTGGTGGACCAAGTCATCTCTTCCAACCACCACACAAATGACCACAATTAAAACCAAAACACTCCTACATGGCCCTCATCTTCTTCCATAAAGACACTCATCATAACATATGGCTGGAGGTTTCCATGAGGGGCACAGCCCAAGACAGTGTCCAAAATAAGCTCCCTTGCCCCTCATTTGCCTAAAGTCAGGGTGGCTTGGACACCCTTCTTCTGAACCAGGAGTGATCTGTAAGGGTAAAAGAAATTGAAATTAAAGTGTTAAAGTTAAAGTGTAAAAGACCGGGTGTTGTAAAGTTTCTAATCTTCAAGGCCTGGTTTAAAATGTAAAGGACCAGGTATTTTTAAGTTTCCATGCTACACGCAAAACCTGAAATTCCTGTAAATTGTAGGACAATTTCTGGACTGCCCAGTAAATATTCCCCCTGACCGCCTGGTTGTTTAATAACCTAGGACCCTGTGTGGCCTACCACATATGCATCGCAGGGCCTAAATCAATCAATTTCAATGTGTACCCCGCTTTAGAATTGACCTATCACTCCCGCCTTACGTGTTCAAGCCAATGAATGAACTAATCATGTTTAGGATTTGTTGTTTCATTTTCCCACAGTGTATGATGATTTGCTAAAGGAGACTGTGATATATGTAAAGTCTCACACTCCCCAAATCGTGTACTTAAGCACTGCTCATCCCCTGCTCGGGGATCTGAGCTGCTCTCCCTTCTTGAGTGAGCACAGAGCACCAGTATGCTGGATTGGATCCTCAATAAATGTCTTTTGCTGTTGCATGAGCCTTGGTCTCATACATGAACATGAATGAAATTAAGGAGTGTATAATAAGACACATATATTTCATATTTTGAATAATCTATAGAGTGTAGATTTTTCACAAAACACATACAGAGATATTAAAAAGTAGCAATATATATGCCAATCAAAATTCATCATGAAATACATATCATACACAGATCCAAAAATCTTTATTTTACTGAACATGGATTTATGTGTAATGTTGTTCAACTAGGAAGCTCACGCAAATGTTGAATTTTCAGTTCCTACAGCGTTTAGGAGGAGTGATCTCTTCTCAAAATTTGTATCTGCCTAGTCAGCCACCTCACAATAATGTACGTGTGGTACCAGGTAGGATTCTATTTGTGCATATAAAAATACATGTGCTGAATAGGCAACAGAGAAAGGGAGACAGGAATTCACATATCTGATACCTTTCAAAACACATGGAGAACTATTTCAATTAAAAATTAACCAGATTTTTAACAACTACCCTTTATCATGCAAAAGGCAAGTCCAACTATACACTATGCCTCCTCTGAATTGCTTGTATTTCTATTCTGTTTGGGTTATTTTTCTCCATCATATTATCATTAGTAGTCAGAGTCTAGTAGGGTATGCTTTAGTGTCATGGATTCAGTAATTCAAATGAAAATAAAGGAAAATGAATCCATTGTTTACGCAAATATGCACTACAAAAAATCTTTCCACTCTCATTCAGAGCAATGCCTTGACATTACCTTCACCCCAAGTAAGACACAATTAGAGGACAAGAGTTAGAAAATCTGTGAATACATATCTGGAATGGAAAATGCTCAGGAGTTCACAAGCTTGGACATTTTAGAGGAGTTTTCAAAATTAAGGGACAGGATAAACAGTCCACAATCATGGAACTCTGCTGGCCTAAAGACTTCTTGAGAAACTGCCTCTGAGGTTGGGCACTTGAAATATATTTTTTTTCAGGAGCTTTAGCTTCCTTTGTAGTGATACTATCAAAGATGGGTCTTCATTTATCTGACCTGGAGGACATGGTTTCTTATTTTCCAAAGAACATGAGGCAGCAGTGCTCAATCCTACCTTTGAAGGTAAACTGTGGCCACGGAGGGCTAAGTGTCTCCCCGTCTTGACTGTGAAGCCAATTGGTCATCCTACAATTTTCGTGGTGTTTCTTGCTGCTGCACTGGGCTTTTGGTATTTCCTTCATGAAATACAAGGAGTTCAACTGGGACAGAGTGCTGGAGCGAGTTCTGTCACGTGTGGAGGGTCAGGGTCTACAGGAGAATTCACCAACCAGGCTTCTATCGCACATAACTTGCAACATTGTCCATAGCAAACTGATTCTGAACATTGTCCTGAAACCTTTCCTTAAAACAAGATGCCTTTACATATAAGGGTCTGCTAGCTGCACCATGTAAGCCACAAGCCATTTAGAAGTTAATGGCAGACTCACATGGCCCCACCACAGATATTTTATTATACACCTGCACACCACAGCACTGGGCCCACTTCTCAGCACTCTCCAACTTACTTACATCTCTCTTCTACACAATTTTCGTGAAACCCAGTCAGTCAAGGCACTGTCTGGTACACTCATGATCAGCAACAATACATCCAAAGGTTCTCCAGTGCCACCTGGTCAGGGGAATTTCAAGGTATTTATGGAGCAGTTTTTCAAGGATGAAGTTGGAGGCACTGTGGGTTTCAATTCATTCAGGAACCATTAAATGTTGAGGAACCTCATTTCAATGAAAGCTCTAGAGAACTCTCACAGGTAAGGCTTCCCAAAGAGTGGCCAAAATATACATATATTTCATATTTTGAAAAATCTTGACAGTGTATATCTATATCTATATCTATATCTACACACACACACACACACAAACACACACAGACATTAAAAACTAGCAATATATATGCCAATCGAAATTCATTATGAAATATATATCATCCACGTATTCAAAAATATTCATTTTACTGAACATGGATTTATGTATAATGTTGTTCAACTCGAAAGCTCACCCATAGGTTGAATTTTCAGTTCCAACAGCGTTTAGGAGGACTGAACTTTTCTCACAATTTGTATCTGCCAAGTCAGCCACCTCAGAAGAATATATGTGTGATACAAGGTACAATTCTATATGTGCATATAAAAATATATGTGCTGAATAGGATACAGAGAAATGGGGGAGACAGGAATTCACATATTTGATAAGTTTAAAAATACATGGACAACTCTTTCAACAAAAAAATTGACTAGATTTATAACTCCTACCCTATTTAATGGAAAAGGCAATTCCAACGGTACACCATGGCTCCTCTGATGTGTTTGTATTTCTATTCTGTTTGGGTTACTTTTCTCCATCAAGTTAGGATTAGTTGTCAGAGTCTTGTAGGGTATGGGTTAGTGTCAGGGATTCAGTATTTCGAAAGGAAAATTGGAAAATCAATCCAATGTGTATGCAAATATGTGCTACACAAAAATCTTCCGACTCTCATCCAGAACAATGCCTTGACCTTAACTTCGTCCCAAGTAACACATGTAGAGAAGATGAGTAAGAAAATCTGTGAGTACATATCTGGAATTGAATATGCTCAGGAGTTCACAACCTTGCAGGTAGAAGGGGAGTTACCAAAAGTAAGGGACAATGTAAACACTCCACAAACATGGAGCTCTGCTATCCTAATGACTTCTGGAAAAACTGCCTCATATGTTGGGCTCTTGAAATATATGTTGTTGTCAGGAGCTTTAGCTTCGTTTGTAGTGAGACCATAAAAGCTGGCTCTGCATCTATGTGACCTGGAGTAGATGCTTTCTTATTTACCAATGAAAATGAGGCAGCATTGATGAATTCTCTCTTTCTGGGTCAACTGTGGCCACTTGGGGCTCAGTGTCTCCTCATGTGGACTCTGAAGCCATTTGATCATCCTCCAATTTTTGTGATGTTTTTTGCTGCTGCACTGGGAGTTCAGTATTTGCTTCACGAAATACAAGGAATTTAACTGGGACACAGTGCTGGAGGGAGTTCTGTCACGTGTGGTGGAACAGGGTCTGCAGGAGAATGCACAAACCAGGCTTCTTTCCAACATAGCTTGCCACCTTGACCATAGCAACCTGATTCTGAACATTGCCCTGAAACTTATCCATATAACAAGAATCATTTACATATAATGGTCTGCTGGATACACCATGTCAGTCACAAGGCATTTGGAAGCCATTGGCAAATCCAGATAGAAGCACCACAGATGTTTTATCTCACACATGCCCACCTTTGCTCTAGGTCCACTATTCAGCAGGCTCCAACTTACTGGCATCTCTGTTCTACACCATTTTCGTGAAACCCAGCCAATCAAGGCACTGTCTGGTACACTCATGATCACCAACAGGATATCCAATGGTTCTCCACTGCCTCCTAGATATGGGAATTTCAAAAATTTAATGGTATTTATCGAGCCCATCTTTCAAGGTTGAAGTTGGAGTCACTGAGTGTTTCATTTAATTCAGTAATCATTAAATGGTGAAGAAGCTCATTTCAATGAAAGCTCTGGAGAACTCTAACTGCTAAGGCTTCTAAAAAAGTGGCCAAAATGCCACATGAAGCCAGGCCCATTGAAGTCTACAATGTTAAGTGCATTTGTGTTTTGACTCTCAACTATGGCTGCCAAGTGTTTCAGAATAAAATTATGTGATACCCTGGCTGAGATTCCCAGTGCTCTGTGGAAAGCCACCCTGGGAATAGATCTCTGTTTCCAATGGCGACTCCCATGTGTGGCCTCCTAATATCCCAACACAATTCATGGCAATACTTCTCTGAGGTCAGTTCCAGGACTCAGTCTCTATGGGGTATCACACCAGAGTTCAAGCCCAGGTGGACCCAGTCATCGCTTCCAACTGCCACACAAGTAACCACAGTTAAAACCAAAACACTCCCACATGGCCCTCATCTTCTTCCATATAGACACTCCTCATAATCTCTGGCTGGATGTTTCCATGAGGGGCGCAGCCCAACACAGTGTCCAAATAAGCTCGCTTGCCCATCATTTTCAAAAGTCAGGGTGGATGGTACACCCTTCCTGTGAACCAGGAGGGATCAAATATGCCTTCCAGTAATACTGCTCTGCTTCTCCAATTTGAGGCCTACTGACTGTCGGTATAGATTTTTTATGTGATGTCGAGTCATGAGAAAACACAAGCATGTATGCAATTGCCTTTGCAGGGCTTTGAAGAACTCATTTGATTCAAAGGATCCCTATTCTCACTTGATGGTGGTAAGGAACCTAACAGAGGAAGGCGAGAGACTTCATCAACAATGACTGATCTTTTTCCCATTTTGGTTTTGGATGCATACATGGGATCATTCTTTAGATCCATCAGGTGCTGAGAACCTAAGCCACAGCCTAACACAGGGCCAAGAGACTGATTCAGACACATCCATTTCCAAAGCAATTAACAAAGAGCCACAGGTGATGCCCATTTAATTCCATTTTAAAACTGTTTTCTTCAGGCTTCACAAACTGTGTCCTGAGGCCAAGACCTTCCTCACATTCAGGGGAAGAGAAGAATTGGTTAGCAAAAGGCCCAAAGCAGAGTTTCTCCACTGAGGCTTTCCTGGTAACACAGATATCTGAGTTTTTTGAGATGCTAGCCATTCCCTTTAGCTATCCACTACATGGCCTTGTCACAGAGCTTGGAGGTGGTACATATCTTGGACACAAAACCATGAGCCTATTCTGGAGAGGGCCAGATTTAGGAAGAAAACAGGAACTTAGGAAATTAGTAGGTGTTTTCCATCCATAAGGGAAGCCACAGTCCATTCATCAATTGGGCAGGATGAATGCTGGGAAGGATTCTACTAAACAGGACACATCCATTGATGAATTCTCTTTTCAAATGTCGACAACCACGGACACAGTGGGATACACAGACATAGAAACACTCACTTTGTGAAACGACTTACTAGGAACAGTCCACTCCAAACCAAACAAACCACCTTTTTTACCTATTCTTAGAACATGAGACAAAACCACAAACTCACACTCACACCCACAAAGGCACCTCCTTCCCCCAAAGAGGTCTGTGACAATCCGGAGTGTCCTCTGACTTGTGGGCCTTATTATGTTCCCAGAAATGTCCTGTCCTGTCTCAGATCTGGTCTCCTTGGAAAAATCTGCGAAGTGGTCAGGAGCCAGCTGTGAGCAACTACCTGCTTTCTCAGGAAAGGCCCCTCTTCTGAGCTCTCCTGAAATTTGGCCATTCTCACATCAGTAGGTACCAAGAAAGACTGACTCTGTTCTTTGTAAATCCAAATAAGTGAGCCCACTGGGAATGGTACTGGGACTGCCTCTGGTTGCCTGGCTTCCTGGATCCCAAGTTCAGAGAGTTCTATCACCAAGGAAATGAGGAAGGTCACCTCCTTTGTGAACTGAATGAGGTCACTGCTTTGGAAACCACTTTGTCCTAAAATTTGCTTCCAAGGTTCCCATGAGATGGAGGCTGCCCCTATTTCCTGTGATACTTTCACAACTGAGAATTGTATATCAACCATAGGCAGCCGGGAACAGCTGTCCACACTGGCCTGGTTTGGTCCATCTTCTCTACATTAAGAAGAGTGAGGCTGATTCTGACACATCCCTTCATCCTGACCGGGTTGTTTGCCATGGAAGATGACTTTTGCTCTCTCAGGTCCTTCATAGCTGCCTAAATCTTCTCCAGGGATCATTTCTGCATGGAACTTTGAGGTTCTCAGAGGTGGAAGATCCCCTACATTCCTGTATTGGAAGACCAATTCTGTCCCTCCTTTTCTGTAAAGTTAGATTGAGGGAACATTGTATGGTTAAGGTTAATAACAGGTTCCATTTTGGTTAGGAATCATTCTCTGGGATGAATAATGGTATTGGGAATTTGCGATATTTTCAAGAATATATAGGTGAAATATAAGTATGAAAAAAGAAATCTAGGTAATTTTTGAAGGACAGAAGGGAATTGACCCCATGATTGGAATTCTTAGCTTTCAATTATGTTCTGCACAGGTGTCTCAGATAAATTGATATACAGTGGCATAGGATCTTGTCTTTTGGATGATTGAATGTCGAAGAGAACATCTGGTCCAAAAGGGATAGTTGGTGGATTAGGAAGATATTCGGTAGGTTTAGAATGAAGAGTGTGTATAGAAATTGGACCAAAAGATCTTTAGCAATAGGGTTTTGGGTAGAGACTGAAAGTAAATGTCAGCACATGTGAAGAGTCAGTCACAGTGATAAACTGGGGAAAAAATACAGGAAATCAGATATCAATAGAGACATTAGGAAATCAGGACAAGTATAAAGTGAGTGATAGGATTAGAAATTTTCAACAGGGTTGAAGTTGAATATGTAATTTCAGGAAGAAACAAATATGTAGTCACCAATAGGATTCACTTTGAGAGCATTAGGCAACCTGGATATGGATTTTTTTTTTTAATCCATGCTCACTTTCCACTTAGGATTTGGTACAATCATAAGTGTGACCTTGCTTTTTGTTTCCACAATATTACTGTGATTAATGTATATATAGATCAGATGACATGAGTATTTCTTCCACCATTTCTGGGAGCAATATTTTGAAGACATATAATTTAGTATTGTGGGTACAAATAGGTATAGGCTGTGTTATACGAATATAGAGATATTGCATGAATAGACATACTGTGAATAAATAATATAACTGGTTCCAAATTTAAATAATGGATTGAATTGATATCTGGATATATACTGGAAAACTTATATTGATATTCATACAATCATTCGTACCAGTTATACATCTAATGGTAATATTAGTGTTATGGTTTATCATGAAGTGTCTGTGAGTTTTGCTTCTAAAATGATTATGGAAATCAAAAATAATGTGCTTGGAAAGAAGTCTCATTAAAACAACAGTCACGAAACCTGGGGGAATACATATGTTCTGAAGCAGGAAGTAATTGAAAGTGAAAAAAAATCCTATGAATTTGTGAATTTGTGAATGAAAAATGTATTCTATTATGTGCAAAAACTGAAGAAATATTAATGTACCAGTTTTGAATAAAAATGAACGTCAAAGTACATATCATGTCCCATAGGAATCTACTTGCATTGATGTTAAACTGAGTCATTTACTGTAGCAATATTAGGATTTGTATGCACCATTCACTGAAGTTAGCTTTCAGTACTAGGAAACAAATATATATTTCAGGTGGATTAATATTCCAGAGAATATTCTTATGAAAAGTTTAATAAAAATCCACATTCATTAACATCAATGAATTTAGGGAGTATATAATAAGACACATACATTTCATATTTTGAAAAATCTGGAGAGTTTATACATATATATATGCACACACACACACACACACACATATACATTAAAATGTAGCAATATAAATGCCAATCGAAATACATCATGAAATATATATCATCCACAAATCCAAAAATCTTCACTTTTCTGAACATCAATTTAAGTATAATGTTCTTCAACTAGGAAGCTCACCCATAGTTTGTTTTGTAAGTTGCAACAGCATTTAGGAGGAGTGATCTCTTCTCACAATTTGTATTTGCCAAGTCAGCAACCTCACAAGTATCTACGTGTGATACCAGGTAGGATTCTATATGTGCATATAAAAATACATGTGCTGAATAGGGTACAGAGAAATGGAGACAGGAATTCTCATATTTGTTAACTTTAAAAACACATGGAGAAGGGAGGGGCAGAGCCGCCAACCGCGCCTGTAAGATAGGCGGACCTGCGAGCCACCGGTAGAACAGGCCTAGCGGCCCGCAATCGTACAAAACACATCGCCCTGGTTGGGGGTTGGGCAGAGCCGCTGCGCGCCTGCAAGGAACGCGGACATGTGACCCACAGGGAGAACAGGCCCAGCAACCCGCGGAGGGGCAGAGACACCCCTTGCAACTTCTAGATAGGTGAACCTGTGACCCACCGGAAGAAGAGGCCCAGCTGCCTTCAGAGGGGCAGAGCCGGCCCCCGCGCCTGCGAAGTAGGCAGACCTGCGAACACCGACAGACCAGGCGCTAGGCCCCGCCACGGTGCTAGACACATAACCAGGTTTGGGGAGGGGCCGAGCCACTGCCTGTGCCTGGAAAGCAGGTGTACCTCTCACCCTCTGGCAGAACAGACCCAGCAACCTACCAGCCTGGTAGATATATCGCCCCGGTTTAGGGAGGGCCAGAGCTGCCACTCGCGCCTGCAATGTAGACAGCCCTGCAATCCACAGACAGAAGAGGCCCAGCGGCACGCGTAGGGGCAGAGCCGACACCTGCGCCTGCAAGGTAGGTGGACCTGTGACCCACTGGCTGAACAGGAGAAGCGCCCGAAGAGGGGTAGAGCAACTGCCCGCTCCTGCAAGGTAGGCGGACAGGCTACCGACCGGCAGAACAGGTCCAGAGGGCTGCTGGTGTGGTAGGCACATTGCCCCAATTGGAGGAGGGGCAGAGCCACCACCCACACCTGTGAGGGAGACTTTTCATGAATACAATAGCAATATAAACATTTAGGGGTAAAATTCAATAACACAAAAGTTCCACCAAACAGAAAAACACGCGAACAGTAGGAAAAGACAAGGAAAGAAAGGACCACAAGCAATGCAGGTCAACTCAACATTAGAAGAGGTAATATCTGCAGCAGATGGAATGTCAGATAAAGAATTTAGGATATACTTGCTTCCGATGATCTGAGTCAACAGGGAGACATTAGACAGCAAAATCAGACAATGAAAGATCACTTCAACAATAAATTACATAAACAAATCCAAGAAGCAAAAGATCAACTATACAGGGAGATAGAGGTTATAAAAAAACACAAACAGAAATCATAGAAATGCAGGAAGCAATAAACCAACTTAAAAACTCAATTGAGAATACTACCAGCAGAGTAGATCACGTAGAAGGTAGAACATCAGACAATGAAGACAAAGTATTTCAACTTGAAAAGAACATAGACAGCTCAGCAAGACTGTTAAGAAACCATGAGCAGAAAATCCAAGAAATATGGGATAACATGAAGAGACCAAACTTAAGAGTAATTGGGATACAGGAAGGTATACAGGTGCAAAACAAAGGAATGAACAATCTCTTCAATGAAATAATATGAGAAACCTTCCCAGACATGAAGAATGAGACAGAATCCCAAATCATAGAAGCCTACAGGATGCCGAATGTGCAAAATCATAAGAGATAAAGACCTAGACATATTATAATGAAGATGCCAAACATACAGAATAAAGAGAGAATTTTAAAAGCTACAAGAGAAAGGAAGCAGATTACATTTAGGGGTAAACCAATCAGGATAACAGCTGATCTTTCAACACAGACTCTGAAAGCTAGAAGATCCTGGAATAACATTTTTCAAACACTGAAAGAAATTGGGTTCCAACCAAGAATTGTGTATCCAGCGAATTTAAGCTTCAGGATGGAAGATAAAATTAAAACCTTCCATGATAAACAAAAGTTAAAAGAATTTGCAGCTAGAAAACCCTTTCTTCAAAAGATCCTTGGCAAAACATTATAGGAAGACGAAATGGAAAATAACAATGAAAACCAACAGTGGGAGGTAGTACAGTAAAGGGGGGAAAATAATCAAAGAGGAAAAAAAAAACATGGTTAGTAACATAAATAAACAAATATGGCTGGAATAACAACCCATATCTCAATAGTAACCCTAAATGTTAATGGCTTAAACTCACCAATTAAGAGACACAGGCTAGTAGAATGGATCACGAAAGAAGACCCAACAATTTTCTGCCTGCAGGAGACGCATTTGATAGGAAAAGAGAAACATAGACTGAAGTTGAAAGGTTGGGAGAAATCATATCACTCATATGGACTTCGGAAACAAGCAGGAGTGTCCATACTCAGATCAAATAAAATAGATGTCAAGCCAAAGTTAAGCAAAAGAGATAAAGAGGGACACTACATACTGCTCAAGGGAACCATACACCAACAAGACATAACAATCATAAATATATATGCCCCAAACAATGGTTCAGCTATGTTCATCAAAAAAACTCTTCTCAAGTTCAAGAGTCTGATAGACCACAATACAATAATCATGGGAGACTTCAACACACCTCTCTCACTACTGGACAGATCTTCCAAACAAAAGTTGAATAAGGAAACTATTGAACTGAATAACACAATTAATAACATAGACTTAATAGACATATATAGAATATACCACCCAACATCAAGCAGTTACACTTTTTTCTCAGCAGCACATGGATACCTCTCAAAAATAGATCATATATTATGTCACATGGCAACTCTTAGACAATATAAAGGAGTATAGATAATACCAGGCATCTTATCTGATCATAATGGAATGAAACTGAAAAATCAACAATAAAAGAAGGAAGGAAACTTCATGCATCACTTGGAGAATGAACAATACGTACTGAATGATCAATGGGTTATAGAAGACATCAAGGAGGAAAATACAAAATTCTTAGAGATAAATGAAAAAGACAGACGGAACATATCAGAATCTATGGGACACATTGAAAGCAGTTCAAAGAGGAAAATTCATTGCTTGGAGTTCTTTCCTTAAAAAAAGAAAAAAACAACAACAAATAAATGATCTCATAGTTCATTTCAAAATCCTAGAAAAAAAAGAGCAAAACAACAGCAAAAGAAGTAGAAGGCAAGAAATAATTAAAATCAGAGCTGAAATTAATAAAATCAAAACAAAAGAATCAATTGAAAAATTTGACAATACTAAAAGTTGAAAAATAAATAAAATTGACAGACTCTTAGCCATGTTAACAAAGAGAAGAAGAGAGAGAACTCAAATTACTATCATACTGGATGAAAATGGCAATATCACAACAGACACTTCTGAAATACAGAAGATAATCAGAAATTATTTTGAATTCTTATACACCAATAAATTAGAAGATAGTGAAGTCATTGATAAATTTCTTAAGTCATATGATCTGCCCAGATTGAGTCAGGAGGATATAGACAACCTAAGCAGACAAATATTAATTGAGGAAATAAAAGAAACCATCCAATGACTACCGACTAAGAAAAGAACAGGACCGAATGGGTATACAGCAGAGTTTTTCAAAACCTTTAAAGAGGAACTAATACCAGTACTTTTCAAGATATTTCAGGAAATAGAAAAAGAGAGAGAACTTCCAAATTCATTTTAGGAGGCCAATATCACCCTGATTCATAAAACAGACAAAGACACTTCAAAGAAACAAATCTACAGACCAATATCTCTAATGAACCTAGATGCAAAAATCCTCAATAAAATTCTGGCGAATCAGATACAAAAACATATTTAAAGAATTGTGCAACATGATCAAGTAGGATTCATCCCTGGGATACAAGGCTGGTTCAATATACGGAAATCAATAAATGTTATTCACCACATCAATAGACTTAAAAATAAGAACCATATGATCACCCCAATAGATGCAGAAAAAGTATTCAACAAAGTACAGCATCCCTTTATGTTCAAAACTCTAGAAAAACTAGGGATAACAGGAACATACCTCAATATTGTAAAAGCAATCTATGCTAAGCCTCAGGCTAGTATCATTCTGAATTGTGAAAAAATTGAAAGCATTCCCTCTAAAATCTGGAACAAGACAGGGATGCCTTCTCTCACGACTTCTGTTCAACATAGTTCTCGAAACACTGGCCAGAGAAATTAGACAAATGAAAGAAATTAAAGGCATAAAATTAGGAAAAGAAGAACTTAAATTATCACTATTTGCAGATGACATGACTCTATACCAAGCAGACCCAAAAGGGTCTACAAAGAAACTATTAGAGTTAGTAAATGAATTCCGCAAAGTGGCATGATATAAAATCAACAATCATAAATCAAAGGCATTCCTGTATATCAGCAACAAATCCTCTGAAATGGAAATGAGGACTACCACTCCATTCAGAATATCCTCAAAATAAAAATAAAATACTTGGGAATCAACGTAACAAAAGATGTGAAAGACTTACACAATGAAAACTACAGAACAATAAAGAGAGAAATAGAAGAAGATCTTACAAGATGGAAAAATATACCCTGTTCATGGATAGGCAGAATTAACATCATCAAAATGGCGATATTACCAAAAGTTCTCTATAGGTTTAATGCAATGCCAATCAAAATCCCAAGGGCATTTCTTGTAGAAATAGATAAAACAATTATGAAATTCATATGGAAAAATACAAAACCCAGTATATCAAAGACAACTCTAAGCAGAAAGTGTGAATCAGGCGGTATAGAGATACGAGTCCTCAAATTATACTACAGAGCAATAGTAACAAAAAGAGCATGGTACTGGTACCAAAACAGGTGGGTGGACCAATGGTACATAATAGAGGACACAGAAATCAATCCACAAAATTACAGCTATCTTATATTTGATAAAGGAGCTAATAGCATGAAATGAAGGAAGGATAGCATCTTTAAAAAATGGTGCTGGAAAAACTGGAATTCCATATGTAACAAATGAAACTGAATCCCTTTCTCTCTCCATGCACAAAAGTTAACTCAAAATGGATCAAGGAGCTTGATATCAAATCAGAGACACGGCATCTGATGGAAGAAAACTTTGGCTATGATCTACATACTGTGGGGTTGGGCTCCAAATTCCTCAATAGGACACCCATAGCATAAGAGTTAATAACTAGAATCTACAAACTGGACTTACTCAAACTAAATAGATTTTTCTCAGAAAAAGAAACAATAAGAGAGGTAAAAAGGGAGCCTACACCCTGGGAACAAATCTTGACTTCTCACACTTCAGATAGAGCCCTAATATCCAGAGTTATACAAAGAAATCAAAAAAATTAACAATAAGAAAATGAATTACCCAATTAACAAATGGGCCAAGGACCTGAACAGACACTTCTCAGAGGAGGACATACAATCAATCAATAAGTACATCAAAAAATTCTCACCAACTCGAGCATTCACAGAAATGCAAAACAAACCCACCCTAAGATACCATTTCACTGCAGTAAGCTTAGCAGCCTTTATGAAGTCAAACGACAACAAGTTCTGGCGAGGATGTGGGGAAAAGGGTACACCTGTACATTGCTGGTGGGACTGCAAATTGGTGCAGCCAATTTGGAAAGCAGTATGGAGATTTCTTGGAAAGCTGGGAATGGAACCACCATTTGACCCAGCAATTCCCCTTCTCGGTCTAATCCCTATAGACCCAAAAAGAGCATGCTACAGGGACACTGATAAATCTATGTTCATAGCAGCACAATTCACAATAGGAAGACTGTGGAACCAACCTAGATGTCCTTCAATAGATGAATGGATTAAAAAAATGTGGCATTTATACATAATGGAGTATTACTCTGCATTAAAAAATGACAAAATCATACAATTTGAAGAGAAATGGATGGCATTAGAACGTATTATGCTACGTGAAGATAGCCAATCACTAAAAAACAAATGCCAAATGTTTTCTTTGATATAAGGAGAGTAACTGAGAACAGAGTTGGAAGGAAGAGCATGAGAAGATGATTAACATTAAACAGGGGTGAGAGGTGGGAGGGAAAAGGAGAGAGAAGCAAAATTGCATGGAAATGGAAGGAAATCCTCATGGTTATACAAAATTAAATACAAGATGAAGTGAGCGGAAAGGGGACGAAAACAAGGGGAAGAAATGAATTACAGCAGATGGGGTACATTGAGAGGATTGGAGGGGAGGGGATGGGAGATAGTAGAGGACAGGAAAGGCAGCAGAATACAACAGACACTAGTATAGCAATATGCAAAACAGTGGATGTGTAACTGATGGGATGCTGCAATCTGTATACGGGGAAAAATGGAAGTTCATAACCTACTTGAATCAAAGTGTGAAATATGACATGTCAAGAACTATGTAATGTTTTGAAGAACAAACAATAAATATCAAAGGAAAAAAACACATGGAGAACAATTTCAATTAAAAATTGACTAGGTTTATAACACCTACACTTTATCATGCAAAAGGCAAGTCCGACTATACACCATGCCTCTTCAGAACTGCTTGTTTTTCTATTCGGTTTGGGTCATTTTTCTCCATCATATTAGGATTAGTAGTCAGAGTTTTGTAGGGTACGTGTTAGTGTCAGGGATTCAGTTTTTGGAATGGAAAATTGGAAAATGAATCCAATGTGTATACAAATATGTGCTACACAAAAATCTTCCCACTTTCATCCAGAACAATGCCTTGACGTTACCATCTCCCCAAATAAGAAACAATTAGAGGAGAAGAGTTAGAAAATCTGTAAATACATATCTGGAATGGAAAATATTTAGGAGGTCACAAACTTGGAGGTGGTAGAGGAGTATCCCAAAGTAAGGTACAGGGTAAACACTCCACAAATATGGAGGTGTGCTGGCCTAAAGACTTCTAGAGAAACTTCCTCTGAGGACGGGCACATGAAATATATGTTGTTGTCAGTAGCTTTAGCTTCCTTTGTAGTGAGATCATCAAAGCTGGGTCTGCATCTATGTGACCTGGAGGACATTCTTTCTTGCTTTCCAATGCACATGAGGCAGCAGTGCTGAATTCTCTCTTTGTATGTAAACTGTGGCCACTGTGGTCTAAGTGTCTCCCCGTGTGGACTGTGAAGCCTTTTGTTCATCCTCCACTTTTCGTGGTGTTTCCTGCTGCAGCACTGGGAGTTTGGTATTTGCCTCACGAAATTCAAGGGGTTCAACTGGAACACAGTGCTGGAGGGAGTTTTGTCACTTGTGGTTTTTCAGGGTCTACAAGAGAATGCACCAACCAGGCTTCATTCCCACATAGCTTGCCCCCTTGTCTATAGCAACCTGATTCTGCACATTGCCCTGAAAACTATCAATTTAACAAGACACCTTTACATATAAGTGTCTGGTCACTGCACCATGTCAGTGACAAGCCATTTGGAAATCAATGTCAAATCCACATGGCGCAACCACAGATGATTCATCACACACCTGCACACCACAGCTCAGGGCTCACTACTCAGGAGGGTCCAACTTAATAGCATCTCTGTTCTACACCATTGTCATAAATCCCAGTCAATCAAGGCACTGTCTGGTACACTCATGATCAGTAAAAGTGCATCCAAATGTTCTCCAATACCATCTGGTCATGGGAATTTCAAAAATTTCTTGGTATTTATCTAGCCTCTTGGTAAATCCAAACAAGTGAGCCCACTTGTACTGGGACTGGGACTGGCTCTGGGTGCCTGGCTTCTTGGATCACAAAATTCAGAGATTTCCATCACCGAGGAAGTGAGGTGAGGTCACTTCCTTCAGAAAATGAATGAGGCCACTGTCTTGTCCACCACTTTGTCGTAACAGTTGCTTCCTAGTGTCTCAGGAAAAGGAGGCAGCCTCTATTTCCTGTGACACTTTCACAAGTTAGAATGGTATAGAAACATAGGCACCTGGGAACAGCTCTCCACACATGCCTGGTTTCATACATCATCCCTACATTAATAAGAGATAGGCTGATTGAGACACATCCTTTCATCCTGATCGGGTGGTTTGCAAAGGAAGATGACTTTTGCTGTTTCAGGTCCTTCATAGCTGCCTACGTCTTCTCCAGGGATCATTTCTGCATGGATTTTGAGGTACTCAGCAGGTGAAAGATCTCCTAACTTCCTGTATTGTAATACTAACTTTGTCCCTGCTCTTCTGTAAAGTGAGATTGAGTGAACAATCTCAGTTTACAGAATGGTTAGGGTTAATAGCATGTTCGATTTGGGTTATGAATCATTTTGCTGGATGAATAATGATATTGGGAACCTGCGATATTTATAAGAATATGGAGGTGAAATATAAGTATGAAAACAGAAATCTAGGTAATATTTGAAGCCCAGAAGGACTTTGGGCCCTTGATTGCGATACATAGCTTAAATTATGTTCTGTGTGACCTTTGCATTTTGTGTCCAGAATATTACTGTGATAATATGTATATGTAGCTAAGGTGACATGAGTATTTCTTCCACCATTTCTGTGAGCAATATTTTGAAAACTTATAAATTAGTACTGGGGATACTAATAGGTTTACCCTGTTTTGATGAATATAGAGATGATGCATTAATAGACCCTACTGTGAATAAATTATATAACTGGTTCCAAATTTAAATAATGGATTGTATTGATATCTGAAAATATATAGGAAATCTTATATTGATATACATACATTCATTCCAACCAGTTATATATCTAATGGTAATGTTAGGGTTATCATTTATCATGAATAGTGTGTGAGTTTTGCTTCAAAAATGATTATGGAATCGAAAATAATATGTTTAGAAAGAAGTTTAGTAAAAAGACCAGTCAAGAAACATGGAGGAATATATGTCTTCCAAAGGAGGAAGTGATTGAAAGTGAACCAAATGTTTATAAATTTGTGAACTTGTGAATGAATGGATATATCTAATGATGTCCATAAACTGAAGAAATAATTACGTACCAGGTTTGAATAAAAATGAACTTTAACAAACACAATAGAAACATTAGGAATTCTGGAAAAGTATAGTTCGCAGTGAAAGGTTAATAAAATAAGTACTTGTCACTTTCTGTTTTTCAGTATGCTTAACAAAACACTGCTGAAATCTTGAGAACTTTTTGATAGTCTTATTCCCAGAATGTGCTGTCCAAAACTGCCAAACTGCAGAATGTACTCCCTCAACCGGTTGCACACAAACCGCTCACTTGCCCGGACCCATCAATAAACTTCCCCCCCTGCCCTCTCCTAGGAAAATATATAAGCTCTGCTTAAGCTGTTCTCAAGGCTCTCTGCTCTATTCAAGTGAGCTCTGAGCCCCAGCATGCTGGACCCCCAATAAACCCTTTGCTTTGCATGAGACAGTCTCTTGGTGGTCTCTTCACCCGATTGTCACCGGACCTTTACATATGGAGGTTCCACCGAGATCAGGCAGCCATGGACAAGCGACCCCAATGAACTCCTCTCGGGGTAAGTAAGGTGCCTCTTTCTGGTTTCAGGTTTCAGGTCAGGGCTTGGCAAAATGGATGTCGATGAAGAGCGTGAGCTCTCTCCGATGGTGGCTGACAGTCATGTCACAGAGCCACAGGCCAAGTCCCTGGGGGACGTCATAGAGGACTCAGAAAATCGAGGAACAATAGTCTCCATGACTCAGTGATATTTTGTTTCAGATTCGGTATTGCCAACCCATCGGGTTTTGCCAACTACTCAGTCCTGGTCTCAGTGTTGGACTTCCATATCCTGTCTTTATTGTCTTGTCTTGTCTGTGTCATGTGTTGTTGCTTTTACTGTTTGTGTATCTTTCATTATGGGACAGAGCACTTCAATGCCTCTGTCTCTGACCCTTGTTCACTGCAACAAAGTTTCCTTAAGGGATCAGAATCTTTCTTTTTCAGTAAAATGCTGGACCTGGCAGACTCTCTGTGCCTCAGAATGGCTCACCTTTGGATTTGGATGGACCCTAGAAGGATCTTTCTACTTCCCACTAATTTAAAAAGTTAGAGATATTGTCTTTCAGCCAGAGCCACATAGATACCTGTGAAGACACATGGACACTGCCTACCAACCCGGTGACGAGGGGAATCAACATCAATATCAAGAAAGAGACTTTGTCTACATTAGACGACATCAGGTGTCATCCCTGAAACCCTGCTGGAAGGGACCATAGCAGGTGCTACTTATAACACCTACAGCAGTAAAGGTAGACAGAATCACTTCCTGGATCCATACCTCTCATCTCAAGCCTGTGCCCTGTCCAGACTCTGGCTGGAAACTGTAAAAGACTGGTAACGCTTTCAAATTGTGTATTTGCCATGTGGATACGGCAATAGACTCTCCCCTTGACCACCAGTAGTCCTAACCCTCATCAGCCCATTCAGCAGCGATGGCTGATCACAAATCTTACTGGACAAGAAGTATGGTCTATCTCGCATACAGCCCACTTAGGGACATGGTCGCCATCTCTCCACAGAAACATTTGTCAGCTGGCTATTGGTCTTTTCCATTGGGATATCCCTGATGAAGTGGATCCCACTAAAATTCCATTAAATCCCTTCTCTACCATAGATAATGGAAACAAATATTATGGATGTAGGGACACGCGAGCCAGACGCAGGTTGGCTAGCCTAGATTACTATGTTTGCCCGGGGGACTATCAAAGCCACAAACAGTCAAGGCTGTGTTGGGGGAAAGCCGGCTTCTTCTGTAAGTCATGAGGATGTGAGCATACAGGGACTGCTTGATGGAACCCAAACTCCTCATCAAATTCTGTACACAACATTGGCCATATTACCAATTAGATAACCAAAATTGATGGCCCCCAGAGGGGTCTCTGGATCCTCAAATTCTGCGTGACCTTTTTAACTTCTGCAAGTGCTGAAAAGGGTAAAAGGAGATTCCCCTATGTGGAGGCCTTTTCCCTTCTTTGCTCACATCCTGAACTATGCTTCTCCAATAGATCCTCACCCTCAGCCTTCTGCTCCAGACTCTCTGCTCTTACTCTCACCTATGCAACCTGATTTCTCCCCTCCAATTACTAGATCAAAAACCCAAACCTCCGCCTGTTCTAAGACCGTTGCCCCCTTCTTGAGGTAGCAGGTACTGAGGTACACCTCAACCAACTCACTCCTCTCTTCTCCTGTCATTGCCCGCACTGGGTCCCACCAGGTCCTCTTACTACCTAACACAAAGCCCAAACCAGCTGAGAAGAGCCCTCACACCCTTATCCAAGATGCAATGTAAATGGCCTTTAAAGTTGCTTTTTCATCACTGAAAACATGTTACTAAGTATTTAAAGTCCCTCAAATGCTTTTTGGGATACTAACTCCCATCTTACCCTCTGCTGTACCTGTTGTACTGCTCAAGATTTGTTCCTAGAAAAATCCAAAACCCCTTTTCCATTATTCTTTTACATTTCTCCTACCTCATTCTCAGATCCATGGAACTGCTCACAGCCATGCCTTCCCCGTCTTCCCCCTCTGTACCAGGCCCACAGAAAAGTCTTAACTGACCTTCTCCAGAAATCTCCAACATAGCTGAATTTAGGAATTTCAGCAAAAGAGTCCCAATAAAAGATTTCTAAGTAGATAAAATTCCACTTTTCATGTTGCCCTATTCTACTTGGCCACTGGCTAAAAAAATCTGCAATCCTAAGCTAGACACCCCCATACTAATTTTTCACAAAATATGTGAACAAGGCCTTGGCCTTGAGCTGAGGCTTCACATAGATGGCTACATTTGTAAGATAAAGTAGTTACCAACTGGGCTCCATGGTAACAGTTGGCAGGGGGAAAAATAAAGGGAATATAAAGCTCTCCCTCACCCAGGTGTCCTTGGAAGGTTAACTTTCCCAGAACAGAGGAAAAAAAAAAGAAGACAAATGGCTTCTTGTGAACTTCTTAAGACTGTGAACTTCTGAGCCCCTTCCCTTATATGTTGGGTACAAAATTCTGAAACTACCTAAACTTGGGATTCCGGGGATTTAATTGATTACAACAGAAGTAATGCCCTCTGAATATGGTTGCAAACAAATAGGACTGTTTTCCTGTCTTTGGTACTATCTTAGGTGCCTTGCCTTGTCCATCCCTACAACAGTATAATTCTATATACTTAAAACATTGTTTATGTTTTCATGAAGTGGTCAAAAGATGTGATTAATTGTGTAGTTGTGCAAATGTTTCTCAGAGTGCTCTATCATGACACAGGTTCATTTGAAGATCAAATAGGGGGGCATAAAACCTGGTTCCACTGGGAACATATATCCCTCACTTTCGCCATCCTATTAGGAATACATGTTGCTGCAGGGGTGGGCACAAGAACCACTGCCTTGGTCCATGGGACAAAACAAATGACCCAAATAGAAGCAGCAATAGGCCAAAACTTAAAGATATTAGAAACCTCCATCACAGCATTGCAGGAATCTTTAACCTATCTCTCTGAAGTTGTTTTACAGAACAGTCGAGGATTGGAATTTCTCTTCATGAGAGAAGAGGGCCTTTGTTTTGCATTGATGGAAGAATGTTGTTTTTATGCCAACCATACTGGAGTTGTAAAAAAATCTATGAGTAAATTAAAATGACGACTTGAAGAGCGTCAACGAGAGAGAGAGGCCCAAAAAGGGTGGTTTGAATCTTGGTTCACAAAGTCCCCCTGGTTAACTACGCATTTATCAACCCTGGCGGGTCCAATAATAATCCTCACATTATTGCTAACTATAAAACCCTGCTTGCTCAACCATGTAATTTATTTTCTCCAGGCTCAAATTGGACAAGTTAAACTAATGGTAATACCCCACTAGCAGACATGGAATGTGACACCACCCAATGATCATATTTATGATTAAAAGTAGCCAGAAAAAGAAGTGTCGAATGAAAGGTTAATAAAATATGTAGTTGTCACTTCCTGTTTTTCTGTACACTTAAAAAAACACTGTTGAAATCTTGAGAAATTTTTGCCAATATTGTTCCCAGAATGTGCTGTCCACAACTGCCAAACTGCAGAATGTACTCCCCCACCAGGTTGCATGCAAACTGAACACTCGCCCTGACACATCAATTAACTTCCCTCCCTGCACTCGCAAGGAAAAGTTTATAACATCTGCTTAAGCTGTTCTCAGGGCTCTCTAGTCTTTTCAAGTGAACTCTGAGCCCCAGCATGCTGGACCCCCAATAAACCCATTGCTGTTACATGAGATAGACACTTGGTGGTCTCTTCTTCCGACGCTCGCCCGACGGTTACTTGGATGAGTGAATGTAGAATAGAACATCCAGTCAAAAAGGGATAGTCGGTAGGATTAGGAATATAGTCCGTAGGTTTAGGAAGAAGAGTGAGTATAGGATTTGGACCTAAAGTTCTTTAGCAATAGGGTTTCAGTTAGAGAGTGAATGTAAATGTCAGCACATGTGAAGAATGAGTCACAATGATGAAATGCGGAAAATATGTAGGAAAGCAGATATCAATAGAGACATTAGGAAATCAGGCAAAGTACAAAGTGAGTGATAGGATTAGACATTATCAACAGGGTTGAGTTTCAATATATAATCTTAGGAAGAAACAAATATGTAGTCACCAATAAGATTGACATTTGAGGGCATTAGGCAACCTGGACATGGATGATTTTAGTAATCCATGTTCACTTTCCATTTAGGCTTTTGGGAGAATCCTAAGTGTGACCTTTGCATTTTGTGTCCAGAATACTACTGTGATAAAATGTATGTATAAATCAGTTGACATGAGTATTTCTTCCACCATTTCTGGGAGCAATATTTTGAAGATATACAAATTATTATTGGGCGTACACAGAGGTGTACCCTGTGTCTATGAATATAGAAGTAATGCATGAATTGACAATACTGTGAATAAATAATATAACTGATTCCACTTTAAATAATGGATTGATAGAATTGATATTTAAAAATATATAAGAAATCTTATATTTATATAGAATCATTCATTCCAATGAGTTATACATCTAATGGTAATATTAGGGTTATATTTTATCATGAAAGGTGTGTGAGTTCTGCTTCAAAAGTGAGTATGGAAATGGAAAATAATGTGTTTGGAAAGAAGTCTCATGAAAAGACCAGTCAAGAAACATAGAGGAATGCATGTGTTCTGAAGTAGGAAGTAATTGAAAGTGACAAAAATGCAAATAATTTTGCTAACTTGTGGGTGAAATATAAGTATGGAAAAAGAAATCTAGGTATGATTTGAAGCCCAGAAGGGCATTTGCCCCTTGAGTGGTTTAATTAGCTTTGACTTATGTACTGCACATATGTCTCAGATAAAGCGATATACAATGGAACAGGAATTTGCACCTTGGATGATTGAATAACGAAGAGAACATCCAGTCAAAAAGGATTTGTCGCTAGGATTAGGAAGATAGTCGGTAGGTTTAGGAAGAAGATTGAGTATAGGATTTGGACCAAAAGTTCTTTAGCAATAGGGTGTCGGGTAGAGATTGAATATATATGTCAGCACATGTGAAAAGTCAGTCACAATGATGAACTGGGGAAAATAGTAGGAAAGCAGATATCAATAGAGATTAAGAAATCAGGCAAATTATAAAATGAGTCATAGGTTTAGACATTCTCAACAGGGTTGAGATTGAAAATGTAATCTTCAGAAGAAACACATATGTAGTCACCAATATGATTGACATTTGAGAGCATTAGGCAACCTGGACATGGATGAGTTTAGTAATCCATGTTCACTTTCCATTTAGGCTTTTGGGAGAATCCTAAGTGTGACCTTTGCATTTTGTGTCCAGAATACTACTGTGATAAAATGTATGTATAAGTCAGTTGACATGAGTATTTCTTCCACCATTTCTGGGAGCAATATTTTGAAGATATACAAATTATTATTGGGCGTACACAGAGGTGTACCCTGTGTCTATCAATATAGAGATAATGCATGAATAGACCATACTGTGAATAAATAATATTACTGGTTCCACTTTACATAATGGATTAAATTGATATCTGAAAGTATACAAGAAATCTTATATTGAAATAGAATCATTCATTCCAACCAGTTTTATATCTAATGATAATATTAGGGTTATGGTTTATCATGACGGTTGTGTGAGTTTTGCTTCAAAATTGATAATAGAAATCAAAAATAATGTGTTTATAAAGAAGTCTCTTAAAAAGAGCAGTCAAGAAACATGGAGTAATCCATGTGTTCTGAAGCAGGAAGTGATGGAAAGTAAAACAAATGCGTATAAATTTGCTAAATTGTGGATGAAATATACATCCTATCATGTGCATAAACTGGAGAAATAGTAATGTACCAGTTTTGAATGAAAATGAACGTCAAAATACACATTATATCCCATAGGAATCTTCATGCATTGATGTTAAACTGGGTCAGTTACTGTAGAAATATTTGATTTTTTTTGGTGTCATAATACACTTTATTTTAGCACTAGCATGCCACAGAATGTAGAGGAAAGAGCAATAAATTTTCAGTTATAGCACTAATAATCTAACATTTAATGACTATTTGGGGGAGTCTAGAAATTGCATAAGGCTATGTAACATAATTGTTTTTTATTTAACATTCATAAAAACTTGGAATTTTGGTAATATTTCTCCTTTTTCATTTTTTATTTTTTCAGTTGTTCATAGACCTTCATTTTATTTATTTGTATGTGGTGATGAGAATATAACCCAGTGCCTCACACATGCTAGACAAGCATGTTAACACTGAGCCAGAAACCCAGCTCCTCCACTTTATCTTATCATCAAACACTCCTCACCCTCTTCATTACTCACTTTCTTAATCGTTTTCCCCCTTCTCTCTATTCTTTTTCACTTTCCCTCCTTATGTATTTTTCTCTCATGTCATTACAAACACTAGTATGCTATGAAATTTACATTTAAAACTGATTTTATAGTCATTCTTTTTTCTTAAGAAAATTTAAAAATTATAATCACCTGATTGATATATTACAATACATTTATTATACATATGCATCTATATTCATTCACATGTATTACATATATATATATATATACATATATATTTAAAATTACTTTGATTAGCCTGTTAGAAATAATATATACCAAGTCTTTCTTAATTTTCAAGTCTTCCAGAATTAACATCTTACAGTGAAAATCAAATAAACATGTTTAAGTTAACATGTATCATTCTTATTTATCAATACTGATAATTTAAGGTTTTATATCACATTAAGTTGTAATATGGCATATTAACTCTTATGAATTAGAGAAATTTTTTTTTGAACAACCTATTATTTAAGGACCATATGCACTGACATTTCAAATGGCCTTCTTGTGATTTCAATTTCTATCAATTGTGTGTTAATTAAAAAATACTTATTTTAGTAATTTCCATATTCATAATTGATATAAAGTCAATTGTTTAATCCTTTTTGTAAGTAGTTACTTATTACAGTAGGGGCAGTATTAATAATTCTAAATCTTTATAAGAAAAATGGTACAAAGATATTTTCAGGCAAAATTAAGAATAATTGCGATCTCTAAATGTTTGATTACTGATACATATAATACAGAGCTTTTGATGAGTCTCTTTCCCAGTAAAACATAAAATGCAAAGATACAGTTGGGTATGTATGTCCAAATAAAGATAAGAAAAAATACACATTATCAGTTAGAAACTATTAAATAAAAGATGAAAAGAACAATCCAACACATTGTACCAACTTGTCAGTTGAGTTAGTATTCTGGAAGAATAGCCTAAGACTAGAACTGGTCCATGATAAAATATTCACTAAAAAATGAAATATGAAAAATATAGGAAATACTATGAATTTTTCAGGAGGGTAGGTGGATTAACCTTTAATCTCAATTATGTGCATTTTTAAAACCAGTTTTCTGGTACAATAAAATTGTGATAGATACAACTAAACAAAACAAAGTTTCTGCTTAGCAAAATGAATGCATCTCAACACTTTTTTAGCTGATATCTTCCCACTCAATTTTAAACCTTTATTTATTTATTTTTTATTGGTTGTTCAAAACATTACAAAGCTCATGGTATATCATCTTTCATACATTTGACTCAATTGGGTTATGAACTCCCAATTTTCCCCAAATACGAGTTGCAGAATCACAATGGTTACACATTCATATTTTTACAAAATGTCATATAAGTGACTGTTGTATTGTGCTACATTTCCTATCCCCTACTATCTTCCCTCCCCTCCCCTCCCATCTTCCCTCTCTACCTCATCTGCTGTTTTTCACTTCTCTCCCTATTCCACCCCCCTTTCCCCTCACTACCTCTTATATGTAATTTTGTGTAACATTGAGGGTCTCCTACCATTTCCATATGGTTTCCATTCTCTCTCCCTTTTGCTTTCCTCTCTCGTCTTTGATTAATGTTAATCTTTTCCTCAAGTTCTTTCTCCCTGTTCTATTCTTAGTTGCTCTCTTTATATCAAAGAAGACATTTGACTTTTGTTTTTTAAAGAGTGGCTACCTTCTCTTAGCATAATCTGCTCTAATGCCATCCATTTCCCTACAAATTCTATGATTTTGTCATTTTTTAGTGCTGCATAATACTCCATTGTGTATAGATGCCACATTTTTTTATCCATTCATATATTGAAGGGCATCTAGTTTGTTTCCACAGTCTACCTATTTTGAATTGTGCCACTATGATCATTGATGTGGCAGTATCCCTATAGTACGCTCTTTTAAGATCCTCAGGGAATAGTCTGAGAAGGGCAAAAGCTGGTTCAAAGGGTGGATCCATTCCCAGTTTTCCCAGGAATCTCCATTCTGCTTTCAAAGTTTGCTTCACCAATTTGCAGTCCCACCAGCAGTGTACAAGTGTACCCTTTTCCCCACATCCTCGTCAACACTTGTTGTTCTGTGACTTCATAATAGCTGCAAATCTTACTGGAGTGACATGGTATCTTAGGGTGGTTTTGATTTGCATTTCTCTGACTGCTAGAGATGGTGAGCATTTTTTCATGTACTTGTTGATGGATTGTATGTCTTCCTCTGTGAAGTGTCTGTTCAGTTCCTTGTCCCATTTGTTGATTACATTATTTGTTATCTTATTGTTTAATTTTTTGAGTTCTTTGTATATTCTGGATATTAGGGCTCTATCTGAAGTGTGAGGGGTAAAAATTTGTTCGCAGGATGTAGGCTCTCTATTTACCTCTCTTATTGTTTCTCTTGCTGAGAAAAAACTTTATAGTTTAAGTAAGTCCAATTTGTTTATTCTTGTTATTAACTCTTGGGCTATGGGAGTCTTATTATGGAATTTGGAGCCCGACCCCACAGTATGAAGATCGTAACCAACTTTTTTTCTATCAGACGCAGTGTCTCTGATTTTATATCTAGCTTCTTGATCCATTTTGAGTTAACCTTTGTGCATGGCAAGAGAAAGAAATTCAGTTTCATTTATTTGCATATGGATTTCCAATTTTCCCAGCACCATTTGTTGAAGATGCTATTCTTTCTCCATTGCATGCTTTTAGCCCCTTTATCAAATATAAGAAAGTTGTAATTTTGTGGATTGGTTTCTGTGTCCTCTATTCTGTACCATTGGTCCACCTTCCTGTTTTGGTACCAGTACCACACTGTGTTTGGTACTATTGCTTTGTAGTACAGTTTGAACTCTGATATTGCTATAACTCCAGATTCACACTTACTGCTTAGAGTTGCTTTCGCTATTCTGGGTCTTTTGTTTTTCCATAAGAATTTCATGATTGCTTTATCTTTTTCTACAAGAAATGCTGTTGGGATTTTGATTGGCATCACTTTAAACCTGTAGAGAACTTTGGGTAATATTGCCATTTTGATAATGTTATTTCTGCCTATCTATGTACAGGGTTCATTTTTCCATCTTCTAAGATCTTCTTTTATCTCTCTCTTTAGAGTTCTGTAGTTTTCATTATATAAATCTTTCACCTCTTTTGTTAGGTTGATTCCCAAGTATTTTATTTTATTTGAGGATATTGTGAATGGAGTGGTTTTCCTCATTTCCATTTCAGAAGTTTTGTTGCTGATATACAAAAATGCCTTTGATTTATGTGTGTTGATTTTATATCCTGCCACTTTGATGAATTCATTTATTTACTCAAGCCGTTTCTTTGTAGACCCTTTTGGGTCTGTTAAATATATTATCATGTCATCTACAAATAGCGATAATTTAAATTCTTCCTTTCCTATTTTTATGCCTTTATTTTCTTTTGTCTGTCTAATTGCTCTGGCTAGTATTTCTAGAACTTAATTGAATAGAAGTGGTGATAGAGGGCATCCCTGTTTTGTTCCAGATTTTAGAGGGAATTTCTTCAGCTTTTCTCTATTTAGGATGATGCTAGCCTGATTTTTAGCATATATAGCTTTTACCATGTTGAGGTAAGTTCCTTTTATCCCTAGTTTTTATAGTGTTTTGAACATAAAGGGATGCTGTAGTTTGTCGAATGCTTTTTCTGCATCAATGGAGATGATCATATGGTTCTTGTCTTTAAGTCTATTGATGTGGTGGATTACATTTATTGATTTCCATATATTGAACCAGCCTTGCATCGCAGGGATGAATCCTACTTGATCATGAAGCACAATTTTTTTGATATGCTTCTGTATTCGATTCGCCAGGATTTTATTGAGAATTTTTGCATCCAAGTTCATTAGAGATACTGTCCTGTAGTTTTCTTTCTTTAAAGTGTCTTTGTCTGGTTTCGGGATCAGGGTGATGTTGGCCTCATAGAATGAATTTGGAAGAGCTCTTTCTTTTTGTTTTTCTTGAAATAGCTTGAATAATATTGGTATTAGTTCTTCTTTGAAGGTTTTGTAGAACGCCGCTGTATACCCATCGAGTCTAGGGTTTTTTTTGGTTGGCAGTCCTTTGATGGTTCTTCTATTTCTTCCTTTGTTATTGGTCTGTTTAAATTGTGTGTGTCTTCCTGACTCAATCTGGGCAGATCGTATGACTTAAGAAATTTATCAATACCTTCACTATCTTCAATTTTATTGGAATATAGTGTTTCACAATACTTTCTAACTATCTTCTTTATTTCTGTAGTGTCTGTTGTGATATTGCCTTTTTCATCCCGTATTTTAGTAATTTGAGTTCTCTCTCTTCTTCTGTTCATTAGTATGGCTAAGGGCCTGTTGATCTTATTTATTTTTTCAAAAAACCAACTTTTAGTTTTATCAATTTTTTCAATGTTTTTCTTTGTTTCAATTTTGTTGATTTCTTCTCTAAATTTGATTATTTCTTGTCTTCTACTACATTTGCTGTTGTTTTGCTCTTCCTTTTCTAGGTTTTTGAGGTGTAGCATGAGTTCATTTATTTGCTGGTTTTTCTTTTTTTGAGGACAGAACTCCTATAAATGAATTTCCCTCTTAAAACTGCTTTCACTGTGTCCCATAGATTCCGCTACATTGTATCTCTATTGTCATTTGTCTCTAAGAATTTTTTTATCTCCTCCTTTATGTCTTCTGTTACCCATTGATCATTCAGTAGCATGTTGTTCATTTTCCATGTGATGCAGGATTTTTCCTTCCTTCTTTTATCATTGATTTCCCGTTTCATTCCATTATGATCAGATATGGTGCATGGTATTATTTCCATGCCTTTATATTTACTAAGAATTGCCCTATGGCATAATATATGGTCTATCTTTGAGTAGGATCAATGTGCTGCTACTGAGAAGAACGTGTATCCACTTGATGATTGTTGATATATTCTATATATGTCTGTTAAGTCTAGGTTATCGATTGTGCTGTTGAGTTCTATAGTTTCTTTATTCAGTTTCTCTCTAGATGATCTGTCCAATGCCAAGAGTGGTGTGTTGAATTCACCCATAATTATTGTGTTGTAGTCTATGTGACTCTTGAACTTGAGGGGAGTTTGTTTTATGAACGTTGCAATTCCATTGCTTGGTGCATACAAATTGATAATTGTTAGTCTTGTTGGTGGATGGTTCCTTCTAAAAGAATATAGTGTTCTTCTTTATCCCTTTGATTTACTTAGGTTTGAAGTTGATTTTATTCCATATGAGTATGGCCACTCCTTCTTGCTTCCGAGGGCCGTGTGAGTGGTATGATTTTTCCCAAACTTTTACCTTCAGCCTGTGTATGTCTTTTCCTATAATATGGGTCTCCTGAAGACAACATATTGTTGGATTTTTTTTTTCCACGTTACTAGCCCATGTCTCTTGATTGGTGAGTTTTGGCCATTAACATTTAAGGTTACAATTGAAATATGATTTGTACTTCCAGTCATGTTTATTTATTTATTATATTTTAGTTTGGCTAGTTTTTACTTTTTTGGTTATTTTCCTCCCCCTTTACTGAAATACCTCCTGCTGTTAGTTTTGGGCACTATTTTTCAATTCTTCTTCTTGCAGTATTTTGCTCAAAATGCTTTGCAGTGCTGGTTTTCTGGCTGCATATTCTTTTAGCTTTTGTTTATCATGAAAGACTTTAATTTCATTTTCAAATCTGAAGCTTAATTTTGCTGGGTACAGTGTTCTTGGTTGGAATCCATTATTTTTCAGCATTTGAAATACATTGTTCTAGGATCTTCTCTCTTTCAAAGTCTGTGATGAAAAATCAGTCGCTAACCTAATTGGTTTACCCCTGAATGTAATCTGCCTCCTTTCTCTTATAAGCGTTTAATATTGTCTCCTTGTTCTGTATGTTGGCTATCTTCATAATTATATGTCTTGGATTTGGTCTATTATGTTTTTGAATGTTTGGGGTCCTGTAGGCTTCCAGGATTTGGCAATCCAATCCATCTTTCATCTCTGGGATGTTTTCTAGAATTATTTCATTTAATATGTTGTCCATTCCTTTGGTTTGAATCTCTATGCCTTCTTCTATCCCGATGACTCTCAAGTTTTTTTTTTTTGACATCCCTTATCTCTTGAATAGATTTAAGCATCTTTTCTGTGTTGACTATATTCTTTTCAAGTTGATAAACTTTGTCTTCATTTTCTGATTTTCTGACTTCTACTTGATCTACTCTATTTGTAATATTCTTGTTTGAGTTTTTAATTTGGTTTATAGTTTCCTGCATTTCTAGAATTACTGTTTGAATTTTTTTAAGATCTCTATTTTTTGGTAAAGCTCATTTTTTGCCATTTGAATTTGTTTGTTTAATTCATTTTCAAAATATACTTTTATTCCTTGGACTTGCTGCCTCATGTCTTCTCTAATATTTCTTTCCATCTGAGTTAAGTATGCCTTGATTTCTTTCCCTATCCCTGTTTCTGGTGCCTCTAGGTCCTCCTGTAGAATTAAGTTGTCCTGCATTGTTTGTACTCCTTTTATTCCATTGTTTTTTCATGATGTTCACGTTACTTTCCAGCTCTATTTGATTGCTGTGTTTCTGCTTTATTCTAGAGATTTGTTTTGGTGTTGTATGTCTCTGTTGTCTCTCCTTTGTGTTGGTAGACTATGCATGCTAAAGTGGATTCCGCTTGGAAGAAATTCCGAAGGCCGAGCTCCAGTGACGTCACCTCTCTGTTTTGGCAGGCCCAAGGCTCCTTGCTGAGGTGTCCGTATAGGGGGGTGGGACTGTACTGTCACTTGTTGGTTTCAGCTCCGGGTCACTGGCGGGCAGGCGGTCTCCAGCTGCCCAGTCGTGCGGTCGGTGGCCGGCGGGCAGGCGGTCTCCAGCTGCCCAGTCACTTGTGCAGCAGGTGGGCTGTCACTGGCGGGCGGGCGATCTCTAGCCACCCAGTGGTGCGGTCGGTCGCCGGCGGCAGGGCGTTCTCAAGCCGCCTAGTCACGCGGGCAGCGGGTGGACTGTCGCCTGTGGGCCTGCAGTCTCCCGCTGCCCAGTCACAAGGGCCTGGCCTCTAGTCCTCTGGTTTCTCCTGCTAGTCCTGGTTTTTCCTGCAAGACCAGATTTCCCCTGAGTGATGGCTCTCGGCAGTTCAAACTGTACTCTGGGCCTGCCGTTTGTTGGTTGTGGAGGGTGTCTATTGGGAAGCCAGACACTCTATTGTTTTGATTTTTTCCACTTGCCCCTCCCCCAGCACTGGTTAGACAGGTTTTATTTTCACAGTTGATGAGAGGGGGAGTTGAAGGTCAGTTGCCTCTTGTTTTCACCCATCTTTATGCAGGCTCGCTCTGATAAGCTCTCCCCCGGAAATCCTAGGAGAGATTTTATGCGAATTCCCCGATATATGGGAGATGAGCTGAATAACACACTCCTGTTTTATTGTTGTAATCTGTAGGAGAGTTACTGTGGTTACTTCAGCTCTCCAAGATGATGGCCATTGGTTTCCTTGGAAGAGTTTCCATTGTGGGAGATAGAACTGTACCGCTTCCTTCCCTGTCTGAAATCCTGAACTCAGCTCAGGGCTCAGTGGGGGCTCTACCGGCAGGATTCCACAGAATCCTTATCAACGTTTCTCCCTGCTTATTGGACCCATCTCGGTGGTGCCGCACCGTCTTTAGCCACTGGGTGGGCCGCGCGGATCAGTCAAATGGGATCTCGGGTCGCACATTTGGCTCGTGTTTGAGACTCAATTACCGGACCATGGTGCTAGAAATCCTTCTTCTAGGTTTTGGTGCACCCCCATTTTGCTGTAATTTCCTAACAAGATAGTTTTTTTGTCACTCTAACTCGTTATTCACCTGTGCAGTGGTGCAGTACACTTGGTGTGATGCACTCTATTCGTGGCCATCTTGCAATGATGAAATATTATGATTTGTATGCACCATTTACTGAAGTCAGTTTTCAGTTTTAGAAAACAAATATGAATTTCAGGTGTATGAATATTTCGGAGAATAATCTTGTGAAAAGTTGATTATAAATCCACATACATGAATATGAATGATTTTAGGGAGTGTATAATAAGACACATATATTTTATATTTTGAAAAATCTGGAGAGTATATATATATATACACACACAAACACACACAGACACACAGACATTAAAAAGAAGCAGTATATATGCCAATCGAAATTCATCATGAAATATATATCTTCCACATATCCAAAAATATACATTTTACTAAAAATGGATTTATGTATAATGTTGTTCAACTTGGAAGCTCACACTTAGGTTGAATTTTCAGTTCCAACAGCGTTTAGGAGGAGTGATCTCTTCTCACAATTTGTATGTGCCAAGTCACCCACCTCAGAAGAAGGTACGTGTGATACCAGGTAGGATTCTATATGTGCATATAATAATACATGACCTGAAAAAGGCTAAAGAGAGACAGGAATTGACGTATTTCTTAACTTTAAAAACACATGGTGAACTATTTCAATAAACATTGACTTATTTATAACTCCTATTCTATATAATGAAAAAGGGAAGTCCAAATATACACCATGCCTCCTCTGAACTGCTTGTATTTCTCTTCTGTTTGAGTTACTATTCTCCATCATATTAGGATTAGTAGTCAGAGTCTAGTAGGGTATGGGATAGTGTCAGAGATTCATTATTCCGAATGGAAAATAGGAAAATAAACCCAATGTGTTTTCAAATATGTGCTACACAAAAATCTTCCCACTCTCATCCAGAACAATTCCTTGATATTACCCTCGCCTGAAGTAATGCACAATTAGAGGAGAAGAGTTAGAAAATCTGGGAATACATATCTGGAATGGAATATGCTCAGGAGTTCACAACCTTGGAGGTGGTAGAGGAGTTTCCAAAAGTAAGGGACAGGGTAAACACTCCACAAACATGGAGCTCTGCAGGCCTAAAGACATCGTGAGAAACTGCCTCTGAGTTTGGGCACTTGAAATATATGTTTTTGTCAGGAGCTTTAGTTTCCTATGTAGTGAGAGCACCAAAATTGGGTCTGCATCTATGTGACCTGGAGGACATGGTATCTTATTTTTCAATGAACATGAGGCAGCAGTGCTGAATTCTCACTTTGTAGGTAAACTGTGGCAACTGTGGTCTAAGTGTCTCTCCGTGTAGACTGTGAAGCCATTTGGTCATCCTCTAGTTTTCCTGGTGTGTCTTGCTGCTTCACTGGGAGTTGGGTATTTGCTTCACGAAATACAAGGAGTTCAACTGGGACATAATGCTGGAGGGAGTTCTGTCACATGCGGTGGGTCAGGGTCTGCAGGAGAATGCACCAATCAGGCTTCTATCTCACATAGCTTGCCCCCAGGCCCATAGCAACCTGATTCTGAACATTGCCCTGACCCTCTCAATATAACAAGATGCCTTAACATATAAGGGTCTGCTAGCTGCACCATGTCAGTCACAAGCCATTTGGAAGCCAATGGCAGATCCACATGGCCCCAACACAGATGTTTTATCACACACCTGCCCACCACTGCTCTAGACCCGCTACTAAGCAGGCTCCAACTTACTGGCATCTCTGTTCTACACCATTTTTCATGAAACCCAGTCAATCAACGAATTGTCTGGTATACTCATGATCAGCAAATGGACATCAAAAGGTTCTCCAGTGACACCTGGACATGAAAATTTCAAAAATTCCATGGTATTTATCTAGCCATTGTTCGTGGATGAATTTGGAGGCACTATGATTTTCAATTTATTCAGGAACCATTAAATGTTGAGGAAGCTCATTTTAATGAAAGCACAGGAGAACACACACAGGCAAGTCTTCTCAAAGAGTGGCCAAATGGTCACATGAAGCCAGGCCCATTGAGGTCTACAATTTGAGGTCCATGTGTGTTTTGACTCTCAACTATGGCTGCCAAGTTTGTCAGAATAAAATCATGTGATATCCTTGCTGAAATTCCCCGTGCCTTGTGGAAAGCCTTCCTGGGCACACATCTCAATTCCAAGGGTGACTCTCATGCATGGCCTCCTAAAATCCCAACACAACTCATGGCAATACTTCTCTGAGGTCAGTTCCAGAACTCAGTCCTTAAGGAGAATTACAGCAGATTTCAAGCCCAGGTGGATCCAGTCATCATTTCCAACCGTCAAACTAATAACCACAATTAAAACCAAAACACTTCCGCATGGCCCTCATCTTCTTCCATATAGACACTCATTATAACCTCTGACTAGAGGTTTCCATGAGGGGCGCAGCCCAAGACAGTGTCCAAAATAAGCTCCCTTTCCCCTCATTTGCCTAAAGTCGGGGTGGCCTGAACACCTTCCTGTGAACCAGGAGTAATCGAGTAGGCCTTCCGTTAATACTGCTCTGTTTCTCCAATTTGAGGAATACTGACTGTGGGGTTTAGATTCTTTATGTGAATTAAAAACATGAGAAAACCCAAGCACCTATGGGCTTCCCTCTTCAGGGCTTTGAAGAACTCATTTGACCCAAAGGATCTCTATTCTCACTTGATGAAGTTCAGGAACCTTACAGAGGAAGGCGAGAGACTTCATCCACAATGACTGCTCTTTTGGCCATTTTGGGTTTGGATGAAAAGATGGGATCCATCAGGTGCTGAGAATCTAACCACAGCCTCACACAGGGCCAAGAGTCTGATTCAGACACATCCATTTCCGAAGCAAATAAGCAAAGAGCCACAGGTGAATCCCATTCATTTCCATTTGAAACTGTTTTCTCCAGGCTTCACAAAGGAGTGGCCTGAGGGAAAGACCTTCCTGAAATTCAGGGCAACAAACAAGAGGTAAACAAAAGGCACAAAGCAGGGTTTCTCCACTGAGACTTTCCTGGTCACACTGATATCTGAGTTTTCTGAGATGCTCGCCATTGCCATCAGTTATCCAGAACATGGCCATATCACAGAACTTGTAGGTGGTACATATCTTGGACACAAAACCATGAGGCTATTCTGGAGAGTGGCCAGAATTCAGGAAGAAAACAGAAACTTTGGAAGATAGCAGGTGTTACCCTTCGATAAGGCAAGCCACAGTCCATTCATAAATTTGGCAGGATGAATGCCTGGAAACTTTCTACTAGACAGGACACATCCATTGATGCATTCTCTTTACTAATGTCTACAATCACGGACAGAGTGGGATGCACAGATATAGAAGCACTTGACTTGTCGAACGACTTACTAGAAACAGTCAACGCCAATCCAAACAAACAGCCTTTCCTACCTATTCTCAGGACATGAGACAAAACCAGAAACACACATCCACACCCACAAAGGCACCTCTTTTGCCCAAGTAGGTCTGTGACTATCCGGAGTGTCCTCAGACTGATGGGCCATATTATATTCCCCCAAAATGGCCTCTCCTGTCTCAAATCTGGTCTCCTTGGCCAACTCTGTGAAGTAGTCAGGAGCCATGGGTGAGCCACTACCTGCTTTCTCAGGAAAGTCCCCTCTTCAGAGCTTTCCTGGCATTTGGCCATCCTCACATCAGTAGGAACTAAGAAAGACTGACTCTGTCCTTGGTAAATTGAAACAAGTGAGACCACTGGAACTGGGACTGCGAGTGCCTCTGGGTGTGTCTCTTCCTGGATCACAAGTTCAGAGAGTTCCATCGACAAGGAGGTGAGGTGAGGTCACTTCCTTCCGAAACTGAATGAGGTCACTGCCTTGGCAACCTCTTTGTCCTAACAGTTACTTCTAAGGGTCCCATGAGATGCAGGCTGCCCCTACTTTCTGTGACACTTTCACAAGTTAGAATGGTATATCAACCATAGGCACCTGTGAACAGCTCTTCACACAGGCCTTGTTTGGTCCATCTTCTCTATATTTAGAGGTTGATTCAGACACATCCCTTCATCATGACCAGGTTGTTTGCCATAGAATTTAACTTTTGCTTTCTCATGTCCTTCATAGCTGCCTATATCTTATCTAGGGGTCATTTCTGCATGGACCTTTGATGTTCTCAGCAGGTGGAAGATCCCCTACATTCCAGTATTGTAAGACCAACTCTGTCCCTCCTCTTTTGTAAAGTTAGATTGAGGGAACAGTGTATGTTTAGGGTTAATAACATGTTTTATTTGGGTTAAGAATCTCTCTGCCGGATGAATAATGGTATTGGGAACCTGTGATATTTACAAGAATATATAGCTGAAATATAAGTATAAAGACAGAAACCTAGGTAAGATTTGAAACGAGAAGGGCATTGGGCCCTTGAGTGGGATACTTAGGTTTTAATAATTTTCTGTATATATGTCTCAGATAAATTGAAATACAATGGCTTAGGACCTTATACCTTGGACGATTGATTGTCGAATTGAACATCGAGTCAAAATGCAATAGTCAGTAGGATTAGGAAGATAGTCAGTAGGTTTAGAAATAAGAGTGAGTATAGGATTTGGACCAAAATTTCTTTAGCAATAGGGTCTAGGGTAGACAGTGAATGTATAGGTCACCAAATGTGAAGTGTCAGACACAATGATGAACTGGGGAAAATATGTAGGAAAACAGATATCAATTGAGATATTAGGAAATCAGGCAAAGTATAAAGTGAATGATAGGATTAGACATTTTCAACAGGCTCGAACTATAATATATAATCTTAGGAAGAAACAAATATGTAGTCACCAATAGGATTTACATCTGAGAGCATTTGGCAACCTGGACATTGTTGTTTTAGTAATCCATTCTCACTTTCCCTTTAGGGTTTGATACAATCATGATTGTGACCTTTGCTTTTTGTGTCCAGAATATTACTGTGATAAAAAATATATATAAATATATATATAGATAAGGTGATATGAGTAATTCTTCCACCATTTCTGGGAGCAATATTTTGAAGAGGTATAAATTAGTATTGGGGGGACAAAGAGGTGTACACTGTGTCTTTGAATATAGAGATAATGCATTAATAGACCATACTGTGAATAAATAACATAACTGGTTCCAACATTAAATAATGCATTGAACGGAAATGTGAAAATATACAGAAAATCTTTTATTGATATACATACATTTATTCCAACCAGCTATACATCTAATGGTAATATTAATGTTATGGTTTATCTTGAAGAGTGTGTGAGTTTAGCTTCGAAATTGATTATGGAAATCGAAAATGATGTGTTTGGAAAGAAGTCTCATGAAAAGACCAGTCAAGTAACATGGAGGAATACATGTGTTATGAAGCAGGAAGTGACTGAAAGTGAAACAAATTCCTATAAATTTGTGAACTTGTGGATGAAATATATATCTTATGATGTGCAAAAACTGAAGAAATAGTAATGTACCAGTGTTGAATTATACTGAATGTCAAAATAGAAATCATGTCCAATAGGAATCTACTTGCATTGATGTTAAACTGGGTCATTTACTCTAGAAATATTAGGATTTGTAAGCACCATTTATTGAAGTTACTTTTCAGAACTGGGAAACAAATATGTATTTCAGGTGGATGAGTATTTCTGAGAATAATCTTGTGAAAAGTTGATTATAAATCCACATACATGAACATAAATGAATTTACAGAGTTATATAAGACACATATATTTCTGATTTTATAAAATGTGAAGAGTGTGACTATATATATATATATATATATATATATATATTTGTGTATATATATATATATATTTATATATGTATTTATATATATATTTATATATATTAAAAAACCACAAAAAATACATTAAAAAGTATCAATATCTATATGCCAATCATAATTCATCATGTAATATAAATCATCCACAGATGCAAAATTATTTATTTTACTAAACATGGATTTATGTATAACATTGTTCTACTAGGAAGCTCTCCCATTGTTTGAATTTTCAGTTCCAACAGCGTTTAGGAGGAGAGATCTCTTCTCACAATTTGTTTCTGCCAAGTCAGCCAACTCATAAAAATGTACGTGTGATACCAGGTAGAATTCTATATGTGCATATAAAAATACATGTGCTGAGTAGGCTACAGAGAATGGGAGACAGGAATTCACATATTTGTTAACTTTAAAAACACATGGAGGACTATTTCAATTAAAAATTGACTAGATTTATAAAACCTACCCTTTATCATGCAAGAGGGAAGTCCTACTATACACCATGCCTTCTCTGAAATGCTTGCATATTCATTCTGCTTGGGTATTTTTCTCCATCATATTAGGATTAGTAGTCATATTATAGTAGGGTATGAGTTAGTGTCAGGGATTCAGTATTTCGAATGGAAAATAAGAAGAAGAATCCAATGTTTATCAAATATGTGCTTCACAAAAAATTTTTCTACTCTCATCCAGAACAATGCCTTGACATTACCTTCACCCCAAGTAAGACACAATTAGAGGAGAAGAGTTAGAAAATCTTTAAATACATATCTGAAATAGAAAATGCTCAGGAGTTCACAACCTTGGAGATGATAGAACAGTTTTCAAAAATAAGGGACAGTGTAAAAACTTCACAAACATGGAGATTTGCCTGCCTAAAGACGTCTGGAGAAACTGCCTTTAGGTTGGGGACTTGAAATACATGTAGTTGTCAGGAGCTTTAGGTTCCTTTCTAGTGAGACCATCAAAGATGGGTCTTCATCTCTGTGATTTGGAGGATATGGTTATAATTTCCCAATGAACATGAAGCAGCAGTGCTGAATTCTCTTTGTAGTGAGAGCATCAAAGGTGGGTCTGCATCTATGTGACCTGGAGGACATGGATTCTTATTTTACAATGAAAATGAGGCAGCAGTGCTGAATTCTCTCTTTGTATGTAATCTGTGGCCACTGGGGGCTAAGTGTCTCCCCACGTGGACTGTGAAGCCATTTCATCATCCTCCACTTTTCACAGTGTTTCTTGCTGCTGCACTCGGAGTTTGGTACTTGCTTCAGGAAATACAATGCATTCAACTGGGACACCATGCTGGAGGAAGTTCTGTCAAATGTGGTGGGTCAGGGTCTGCAGGATAATGCACCAACAGGGCTTGTATACCACATAGGTTGCCCCCTTGACCAAAGCAACCTGATTCTGAACATTGCCCTGAAACCTCTCCATATAACAAGATGTCTGTACATATAAGGGTCTGCTAGCTGCACCATGTCAGTCACAGCGATTTGGAAGCCAATAGCAGATCCACATGACCCCACAACAGATGTTTTATTACACACTTGCTCACCACTGCTCTAGTCCCACTACTAAGAAGGCACCAACTTAATGGCATCTCTGTTCTCCACAATTTTCATGAAATCCAGTCAATCAATGCACTGTCTGGTACAGTCATGATCAGCAACAGGACATCCAAAGGTTCTCCAGTGCCATCTGGTCATTGGAATTTCAAAAATTTTATGGTATTTATCTAGTCAATTTTCAAGGATGAAGTTGGAGGCACTGTGGGTTTCAATTCATTCAGGAATCATTCAATGGTGAGGAAGCTGATTTCAATGAAAGTTTTGGAGAACTCTCACAGCCAAGTCCTCCCAAAGAGTGGCCAAAAGGTCACAAGAATCCAGGCCCACTGAGGTCTACAATTGAGGTCCATGTGTGTTTTGACTAGTAAATATGGCTTCAAAGTCTTTCAGAATAAAATTATGTGATATCTTGGCTGAGATTCCCAGTGCTCTGTGGAAAGCCACCCTGGGCCTAGTTCCCAGATTCCAAGGGCGAATCTCATGTGTGGCCTCCGAAAATCGCAACACAATTCATGGCAATACTTCTTTGATGTCTGATCCAGAACTCAGTCTTTCAGGGGAATGACACCAGAGTTCAAGCCCAGGTGGATCCAGTCATCTCTTCCAACTGCCACACGAATGACCACAATTTAAACCAAAATACTCCCACATGGCCCTCATCTTATTAAATATAGACACTCATCATAACCTGTGGCTGGAGGTTTCAAAGCGGGACACATCCCAAAAGAGTGTCCAAAAAAATCTCCCCTACCCCTCATTTGCCTAAAGTCAAGGTGGCATGGACACCCTTCCTGTGAACCTGGAGTGATCCAATAGACCTGCCGTTAATACTGCTCTGCTTCTCCAATTTGAGGCCTACTGATTCTCAGCGATAGATTTTTTATGTGATTTGGAGTCATAAGAAAACACAAGCATCTCTTCAGGGCTTCAAAGAACTCATTTGACCCAAATGATCCCTATTCTCACTTGATAGAGGTCAGGGACCTAACAGAGGAAGGCAAAAGACTAATCAACAATGACAGATTTTTGGCCATTTTGCTTTTGATTGCAAACATGGAATCTATCTTTAGATTCATCATGTGCTGAGAATCTAAGCCACAACCTCATACAGGGCCAAGAGGCTGATTCAGACACATCCCTTTCCAAAGCAATTAAGCAAAGAGCCACAGGTTATGCCCATTTATTTTCATTTGAAAACTGTTTTATTCAGGCTTCACAAAGGGGTGGCCTGAGGCAAAGACCTTCCTGAAATTCAGGGCAACAGAACCAAAGGTAAGCAAATGAACCAAAGCAGGGTTTCTCCACTGAGAGTTTACTGGTCACACTGATATCTGAGTTTTATAAGATGTTCCCATTCTCTACAGCTCTCAAGTATATGGACATGTCACATATCTTGGAGATGGTACATATCTTGGACACAAAACCATGAGCCTATACTAGAGAGTGTCCAGAATTCAGGAAGAAAACATTAACTTAGGAAGTTTGTAGGTGTTGCCCATCCATAAGGCACACCACAGTCCATTCATCAATTAGGCAGAATAAATACTGGAGAGTTTTCTACTAGACAGGACACATGCATTGATGCATTCTCTTGTCTAATGTCTACAACCACAGACACAGTGGGATACACAGACATAGAAACACTACCCCTGTCAAACGACTTATTAGAAACAGTCCACTCCAATCCAAACAAAGAGCCTTTCCTACCTATTCTCAGAAATTGAGAGAAAACCACAAACTCACACCCACACGCAAAAAGGCACCTCTTTAACACAAGTAGGTCTGTGACTATCCAGAGTGTCCTCTAACTGGTGGGCCATACTATGTTCCCCTGAAATGGCCTGTCCTGTCTCAGATCTGGTCTCCTTGGGCAACTTTGTGAAGTTTTCAGGAGCCAGTGGTGAACCAATACCTGCTTTCTCAGGAAAGGTCCCTCTTCAGAGCTCTTCTGGCATTTGACAATTCTCATATCAGTAGGTACCAAGGAAGACTGACTCTGTCCTTGGTAAATCCAAACAAGTGAGACCACTGGAACTGGGACTGGGACTGGCTCTGGGTGCCTGGCTTCCTGGATCTCAAGTCCAGAGATTTCCATCACCAAAGAAGTGAGGTGAGGTCACTTCCTTCAGGAACTGAATGAAGTCACTGCCTTGGCCACCACTTTGTACTTACAGTTGCTTCCAAGGGTCCCATGAGATGGAGGCTGCTCCTACTTCAGTGACACTTTCACAAGTTAGAATGGTATATCAAGCATAGGCACCTGGGAACAGCTTTCCACGCAGGCATGGTTTGATCAGTCTTCTCTACAATAGGAAAGGAGAGGCTGATTCAGACACATCCCTTCATACTGACCAGGTTGCTTGCCATGGAATATGACTTTTGATCTCTTAGGTCCTTCATAGCTGCCTGCAACTTCTCCAGGGTATCATTTCTGCCTGGAACTTTGATGTTCTCAGCAGGTGGAAGACCCCCTACATTACTATTGTAAGACAAACTCTGTCCCGGCTCATCTGTAAACTTAGTTTGAGGGAACAGTGTATGTTTAGGGTAATAACAGGTTCGATTTGGGTTAGGAATCATACTGAGGAACAAACAATGGTATTGGGAACTTGCGATATTTACAAGAATATATTGGTGAAATATATGTATGAACACAAAAATCTAGATAAGATTTGAATCCAAGAAGGGCATTGGGCTGTTGATTGGAATACTTAGCTTTGAATTATATTCTGCATATATGTCTCAGATAAATCAATATACAATGGCTTAAGATCTTGTGCCTTGGATGATTGATTGTAGAAGAGATCATTCAGTCAAAAAGGTATAGTTGGTAGGATTAGGAAGATAGTCAGTAGATTTAGAAAAAAAGAGTGAGTATAGGATTTCGACCAAAAGTTCTTTAGCAATAGGATTTCGGATAGAGAGTGAATGTAAATGTCAGCACATGTGAAGAGTCAGTCACAATGATGAACTCGTGAAAATATGTAGGAAAGCAGATATCAATAGAGACATTAGGAAATCAGGCAAAATACAAAGTGAGTGATAGGATTAGTCATTTTCAACAGGGTTGAGGTTCAATATATAATCTTAGGAAGAAACAAATATGTAGTCACAAATAAGATTGATTTGAGAGCATTAGGCAACGTGGACATGGATGTTTTTAGTAAACCATGCTCACATTCCATTTAGGCATTGGTGAAAGGTTAATAAAATAGGTACTTGTCACTTCCTGTTTTTCGGTATGCTTAACAAAACACTGTTGGAAACTTGAGGACTGTTTGCTAATCTTGTTTCCAGAATGTGCTGTCCCCAACTGCCAAACTGCAGAATGCACACCCTCACCCGTTTGCACGCAAACCTCCCCCTTGCCCTGACCCATCAATAAACTTCCCTCCCTGCCCTCTCCAAGGAAAGTATATAAGCTCTGCTTAAGCTGTTTTCATTGCTCTCTGCTCTATTCAAGTGACCTCTGAGCCCCAGAAAGCTGGTCTCCCAATAAACCCTTTACTGTTGCATGAGACATTCTCTTGGTGGTCTCTTCCTCTGTCGCTCACCCGATCTTTACATCTGGAGGCACCAGCGAGATCCAGCAGCGGCGGACGAAAGACCCCCAAGGGGTTCCTTTCAGGGTAAGTAAGGTGACTCTTTCTGGTTTCAGGTTTCAGGTTAGGGTTTTGCAATATCGCTATCGGTGTTGAGCATGAGCTCTCTCTGACGATGGCTGACAGACGTGTCACAGAGCCACAGGCCACATCCCTGGGGGACGCCCCAGAGGACTCAGGAAATCAAGAAACAATAGTCTCCTCAACTCTGTGATATTTTGTTTCGGATTCGGTATTGCCAGCCCATCAGGTTTTGAGGGCTACTCAGTCCTTGTCTCAGTATTGGACGTCCATTGTCTGTCTTTATTGTCTTGTCTTGTCTGTGTAGTATGTCGTTGCTTTCACTGTTTGTGTATCTCTCATTTTGGGACAGAGCACTTCAACACTTCTCTCCCTGACCCTTGATCACTGGACCAAAGTCTGCTTAAGGGCCCAGAATCTTTCTTTTTCATTAAAATGCTGGACCTGGCAGACTCTCTGTGCCTCAGAATGACACACCTTTGGAGTTGGATGGCCCCCAGAAGGATGTTTCTACTTCCCACTAATTTGAAAAATCAGAGATATTGTCTTTCAGCTGAGGCCACATAGCCATCCAGATCAACATCCATATATCTTAACTTGGCAGGACCTCTGCAAATCTCCTCCTCCATGGGTGAAGCCTTTCCTTGTCCCTGCCTACGCTCCTACTCCTTCCACCACGATTCTATCTCTCAAACCCTCTGCTCCTCCTCCTCCACCCTCTGTTCTCCCTGAGTCTCAAGATTCTACTGCACTCTCCTCCTCCTTCTTATCCCCTGCCCTTGTCCCCAACCCCAAAAACCTCTAAGTGATTCCCCTGCTGACTCTGCTTCTCTGCCATTGGAGGAAGTTAGGCCGGCCCAGTGCCCTCCAGATTACTTCCCCGCGTCACACACAGCCCCTCCTTCCCTGGAGGAAGCTGTCCCGGCTAAAAGAACTCAAAGAACTCCCTGGGGTTTTCACACTTGCTTACTTGGGATGACTGCCAACAAATCCTAGGGACTCTCTTTACGGCAGAGGAATGAGAGAAAAACCTCCTGGAAGCTAAAAAATATATTCTCGGACCAGATGTGTGACCAACACAACTTCCCAACATAATCAAAGCCAGCTTCCCCTTGAATTGACCCAACTGAAACCCCAACACCTTTGAAGGTAGGGAGCATCTGTCCACTTATTGCCAGGCCCTAATAGTGGGTTTCCAATCGGCCGCTAGGGAACCACCTAATTTGGCCAAGGTAAGAGAGATAATTTAAGGGCCTAATAAATATCCCTCTATGTTTCTAGAGAGAATTATGGAGGCATATAGGAGATTTACTCCTATTGATCCTCAGGCAGAGGATCAAAAGGCATCTGTCATGATGACCTTCATTGGGCAAGCTGCCCTGGATATTAAAAGAAAGTTACAACTCTTAGAGGGATCACAAGATATGACTTTGGGAGATTTAGTCAGAGAAGCCGAGAAAGTATACTATATGAGAGAAACAAAGAGAAAGAAAGGGAGCAAAGGGAAGATGAGAGATGCAAAAGACAGACTAAGGCATTGACTAAGGTCCTGGTCACAACAATAAATAGGCCAGAAATTAACAAACAGGAAGACAGGAACGGAAACCTGGGCGCACGCCAGAGGCCACCCCTGGCCTCAGATCATTGTGCCTACTGTAAAGAAAAAGGTCACTGGGCCAAAGAGTGCCCTAGAAAAGAGACAGCCACAACAGCCAGCCATTCTGACTCAAAAGGATGACTAAGAACGTCGGGGCTCAGATCCCTTCCCCGAGCTCAGGGTAACTTTTGAAGTGGAGAGGACCCAGGTAAACTTTGAAGTGGATACAGCAGCAGTATACTCAGCCCTTAAGGCCCCACTGGGCACACTATCAAATAAAATGTCTCTAGTTCAAAGGGCTAATGGCAGTAAATATCAGACATAGACAACTAAGAGGACCATGGACATGGGGAAAGGAAAAATCCATCACTCCTTCCTAGTAATCCCAGAATGCCTGGCCCCATTGATGGGCAGAGATCTGCTCAGTAAGCTCCAGGCCAAAACAACTTTTAACCCAGAAGGCCCCAAAATGAAATTTCTAAATCCTTCAATAAAAACTCCTATAGTCTTGGCTTTATAAATGTCAGTAGAAGATGAACATCCACTCTTCACACCCCCCAAGACTGCTCAAACAAGCAAGCTACCCCAGAAATGGATAACAGATTACCCAGATACCTGGGCAAAAACGGCTAGGTTAGGCCTAGCCGTGAAACAACCTCCAAGAACAGTGGAGTTAAAAACCTCAGACTCCCCAATCAATGTCAAACAATATCCTCTGAGCAGAAAAGCTAAAGATGGGATAAGGCCCCATATTCAGAAATATCTGGCCTTAGGGTCCTAAGGCCCTGTCAATCGGCCTGGAAGACTCCCCTGCTCCCAGTAAAAAAAGCCAGGAACCGGGGACTATCCCCCGTTCAAGACCTAAGAGAGATTAATAACAGAGTGCAGGACATTCACTCCATGGTAACTAATTCGTACAATCTGCTTATCACTCTGAACCCTTAGCAGAAATGGTATACTGTTCTGGACTTAAAAGATGCTATCTTTTGTTTGCCTCTGCATAAAGATAGTCAGTTGCTGTTTGCTTGCTAGTGGGTAGACCCAGAAACTGGAACGTCTGATCAAGTAACTTGGACTAGACTCCAACAGGGGTTCAAAAACTCTCCCACTCTCTTTGATGAAGCCCTCCACAGAGATCTCAACAACGTCAGAACTACACACCCCAAAGTCACCCAGCTTCAATACGTGGAAGACCTGCTACTGGCAGCCAACACCAAAGAAAACTGTGAGTCTGGGACCCAAGCACTATTATATGAGCTTGCTCAACTCGGGTATAGAGCTTCTGCCAAATAGGCCCAAATTTGCCAGCAAGAAGTAATCTTCCTGGGCTATTCCCTTAGAGGCAGTAAACGATGGCTCACTGAGCCCAGAAAACAAACGGTTGTGCAGATACCACCCCCATCTAGCAGCAGACAACACAGAGAGTTTCTTGGGACTACTGGGTTTTGCAGGTTATGGATTTCTGTGTTTGCGTCCTTAACTTCTTCTTTATACCCGCTGTTAAATGGAGATACCCAATTCCAATGGACCCCTGAGCACCAGAACGCTTTTGATAACATCTAACGACACTGGCACTGAATTCCTCAACTTGACTGAGCCAAGCCTGCAATTTCAGAAAGCCCTACACTACGTTAAAAATGTACATTAATTCACACACCTTGGTTCAAAGAAACTGCAGGCATTCCTGAAGGATCAAGAACAGAGTTTTCCACTAACCCACTCACAGCAAAAGGAAATAACTGAACAGGTAACAAAAGTCTGTCCGGTCTGTCAATAGGTTAATGCTTATCTTTCCAAGCTTTCCGCAGGAAAGAACCTATTAGGAACCAGACCAGTACAATTCTGGGAAGTGGACTTTACTGAAATTAAGCCAGCAAGGTATGGACTTAAATATCTCCTAGTCTTTGTAGATATATTTTCAGGATGGATTGAAGCCTTCCCCACAAAAAAAGGCACAATTGGTGGTCAAGAAGATCCTGAAAGATATTTTTCCAAGACACGGCCTGCCTAAGGTAATAGGGTATGATAATGGCTCGGCGTTCATGGCCCAGGTAATTCAGGGGTTAGCCAGGACACTGGGGATAAATTGGAAGTTACATTGTGCTTATAGACCCCATAGCTCAGGACAGGTAAAAAAAATAAATAGAACCATTAAAGAGACCTTAACGAAATTAAGCTTAGAGAGCGGCATAAAAGATTGGACTATGCTCCTGCCTTATGCACTGTTTCATGCAAGAAATACTCCCTCTATTTCTTTGTGTAACCTCACCCCCTATGAAATTCTTTATGGAGCCCCTCCTCCAGTAAGGGACCTAACCCCAACTCTAAGACCTAGTGATCCCCTCCACAACCCCTTGTTTGACAGACTTAAAGCTCTTGAAAGAACTCAGCGATACCTGTTGAAACAGCTGGCCACTGCCTACCAACCTGGTGAAGAGGGGACTCCACATCGATATCAAATAAGAGACATCCTCTACATAAGACAACATCAGGTGTCATCCCTGTAACCCCGCTGGACAGGACCATACCAGGTGCTACTTATAAAACCTACAGTGGTAAATGTAGAAGAAATCAATTCCTGGATCCTAATTCTTATCTCAAGCCTGCGCCCTGTCCAGACTCTGGCTGAAAAACTGGAAAAGACTGGAAACCCTTTCAAATTGCATATTCGCCATGTGGATAAGGCTATAGACTCTCCCCTTGTCCACCAGTAGTCCTTACCCTCATCAGCCCGTTCATCAGCGATGGCTGATCACAAATCTTACTAGACAAGAAGTATGGTCTATCTCGCATACAGCCCCCTTAGGGACCTGGTGGCCATCTCTCCACCCAGAAATTGACAGCTGGCTATACGTCTTTCATATTGGGATATCTCTGATGAAGAGGATCCAACTAAAATTCCATTAAATCCCTACTGTACCACAGATAATGGAAACAAACATTATGGATCTAGGGACACGCGAGCCAGATGCAGGTTGGCTAGCATAGAATACTATGTTTGCCCGGCAGACTATCAAAGTCACAAACAGCCATGGCTGTGTGGGGGAAAAGCGGACTTCTTCTGAAAATAATGGGGATGTGAGCATACAGGGGCTGCCTGGTGGAACCCAAACTCCTCATCAAATTCAGTACACAGCATTGGCCATATTACCAATTAGACAACCAAAACTGATGGCCCCCAGAGGGGTCTCCAGATCCTCAAATTCTGTGTGACTTTTTCAACTTCGGCAAGTGTTCAAAAAGATCCATCAATTGGGAATTTCCTTCCAAGGAAATTCCCCTATGTTTATGCCTTTTCCCTCCTTTGCTCACATCCTGAACTATGCTTCTCCAATACATCCTCACCCCCCGCCTTCTGCTCCAGACTCTCTGCAGTCACTCTCACATGAGCAACCTGATTTCTCCCCTCCAATTACTAGATCAAAAACAAAAACCTCCGCTGGATCTCATACCATTGCCTCCTTGCTGAGGTAGCAGGTACTTAGGTACCCTTCCACCCACTCGCTCCTCTCTTCTCCTGTCAGTGCACGCACCGGGTCCCACCAGGTCCTCTTACCAGCTAACACAAAGCTCAAACCAGCTGAGGAGTGCCCTAAGACGCCTATCCAAGATGTAATGAAAATGGCCTTTAAAGTTGCTTTGCCATCACTGAAAACAGGTTACAAAGAATTTAAAGTCCCTCAAAGGCTTTTTGGGATACTCACTCCCATCCTCCCCTCTGCTCTACCTGTTCTACTGCTCAAGTTTTATTGCCAGGAAAATCCAAAACCCCTTTCCCATTATTCTTTTATATCTCTTTTTCCTCATTCTCAGAACCACGGAGCTGCTCTCACCCCCCACCTTCCTTGTCTTTCCCTCTGTTCCAATCCCACAGAAAAATCTTAAATGGCCTTCTCCAGAAGCCTTGATCATGGCTGACTTTAGGACTTTCAGCAACAGAGGCCCTATACAAGAGTTCAGTGTAGATAAACTTCCTCTTTTTGTGTTGCTTTGTTCTACTTGGTCACTGGCTGGAAAAATCAGCACTCCTAAGCTAGACACCCCCTTACTATTTTTTCACAAAATATGTGAACAAGGCCTCTGGCGTTGAGCTGGGGCTTCCAGAGATGGCTACATTTCTAAGATAAAGAAGTTACCAACTGGGCTCCATGGTAACAGCTGGCAGGAAGAAAAAAAAAGAAGAAAAAAGCTCTCCCCCTACCAGGTGTCCTTTAAAAGTTAACTTTCCCAGAGCAGAGGAAAAAAAACAGAAACAAAAACTGCTTTTTGTGAACTTCTGCAGACTGTGAATTTCTGAGCCCCTTACGTTACATGTTGGGTACAAAATTCTGAAACTACCTAAACTTGGGGTTCAGGGGATTAAAAGATTACAACAGAAGCAATGCCCTCTAAATCTGGTTACAACCAAATAGGACTGTTTCCCTGTCTTCTGTGCTATCTTAGGTGCCTTGCCTTGTCCGTCCTTACAACAGTATAATTCTATATACTTAAACATTGTTTATGTTTTCATAAAATGATCAACATATGGCTGTTGCATGAGACAGTCTCTTGTGGTCTCTTCCTCTGATTAAGTATGTAATGGTGCAGATGTTTCCCAGAGTCCTCTATCATGACGCAGGATCATTTAAAGTTCCAATAGGGGCGCATACAACCTGGTTCCACCAGGAACCCGTATCCCTCACTTTCTCCATCCTATTAGGAATAGGAGTTGCTGCAGCGGTGGGCACAGGAACCACTGCCCTAGTCCATGGGACACAACAAATGACCCAATTAAAAGTAGCAATAGACCAAAACTTAAAGATATTAAAAACCTCCATCACAGCTTTACAGGAATCTTTAACCTCTCTCTCTGAAGTTGTTTTACAGAACAGGCGAGGGTTCGACCTCCTCTTATTGAGAGAAGGGGCCTTTTTCCTGCATTGAGTGAAGAATGTTGTTATTATGCCGACCATACTGGAGTTATAAAAGAATCTATGATTAAATTAAGAAGACGCCTTGTAGAGCATCAACAAGAGAGAGAGGCCCCAAAAGGGTGGTTTGAGTCTTGGTTCACAGAGTCCCTCTGGTTAACTACGCATTTATCAGCCCTGGCTGGTCCATTAATAAACCTCATATTATTGCTAACTGTGAGACCCTGTTTGCTCAACCGTGTAGTTTCCTTTTTCCAAGCTCAAATTGGACAAGTTAAACTTATGGTAATAAGAAAACAATATACCACACTAGCAGACATAAAATGTGACACCCCCAATGATCACTTTAATGATTAAAAGTAACCAAAAGAAGAAGTGGGGAATGAAAGGTTAATAAAATAGGTACTTGTCACTTCCAATTTTTTGGTATGCTTAACAAAACATTGTGGATATCTTGAGAACTGTTTGCTAATCTTGTTCCCTGAATGTGCTGTACCAACTGCAAAACTGCAGAATGTACTCCCTCACCTGTTTGCATGCAAACTGCCCACTCGCCCTGAGCCATCAATAATCTTCCCTCCCTGCCCTCTCCAAGGAAAGTATATAAGCTCTGCTTAAGCTGTTCTCAGGGCTCTCTGCTCTATTCAAGGGAGCTCTGAGCCCCAGCATGCTGGACCCCCATAAACCCTTGGCTGTTGCATGAGACAGTCTCTTGTGGTCTCTTCCTCTGACACTCGCCTGACCATTACATTGGTAAAATAATAAGTGTAACCTTTGCTTTTCGTGTCCAGAATATTACTGTGATAAAATGTACATGTAGATAAGGTGACTTGAGTATATCTTCCACCATTTCTGGGAGCAATATTTTGAAGATGTACAAATTAGTATTGGGTGTACAAATAGGTGTACCCTGTGACTATGAATATAGAGATAATGCAAGAATAGACCATACTGTGAATAAATAATATAATGGGTTCCAAATTTAAATAATGCATTCAATTTATATCTGAAAATATAAAGAAAATCTTATATTGATACACATATATTCATTCCAACCACTGATACATCTAAAGGTAATATTAGGTTTATGGTTTATCATGAAGAGTCTGTGAGTTTTGCTTCAAAACTGATTATGGAAATTTAAAATAATGTGTTTGGAAAGAAGTCTCATGAAAAGACCATTCAAGAAACACGGAGGAATCCATGTGCTCTGAAGCAGGAAGTGATTGAAAGTGAAACAAATGCCTATAAGTTTGCTAACTGGTGGATGAAATATATATCCTATGATGTGCATAAATTGAAGAAATAGTAATGTACCAGTGTTGAATAAAAATGAACATTAAAATACACAACATGTCCCATAGGAATCTACTTGCATTGAGGTTAAACTGGGTCAGTTACTGTATAAATATTAGTATTTGTATGCAACATTAACTGAAGTTAGTTTTCAGTACTGGTAACAAATATGTATTTCAGGGGGATGAATATTTCTGAGAATAATCTTGTGAAAAGTTCATTATAAATCCATATACATGAATATGAATGAATTTACGGAGTGGGTATAAGACACATATATTTCATATTTTGAAAAATCTGGAGAATATATATATATATATATATATATATATATATATATATATATATACTTCTTGTGTGTGTGTGTGTATATACATATATATGTATATACACACACACACACAAACACACACAGAGAGATATTAAAAAGAGCAATATATATGCCAATCGAAATTCACCACGAAATATATATTATCCACAGATCCAAAAATATTCTTTTTACTGATCATGGATTTACATATAGTGTTATTCAACTAGGAAGCTAACCCATACGTTGAATTTTCAGTTCCAACACTGTTTAGGAGCAGTGATCTCTTCTCACAATTTGTATCTGCCAAGTCAGCCACCTCACAAGTATGCATGTTTCATACCAGGAAGGATTCTATATGTGCATATAAATATACATGTGCTGAATAAGCTACAGAGAAACGGAGACAAGAATTCACATATTTCTTAACTTAAAAACACATAGAGACCTATTCCAACAAAAAATTGACTAGATATATAACTCCTACCCTATGAAATGCAAAAGGAAAGTCCAAATATACACCATGCCTCCTCTGATCTGCTTGTATTCCTATTCTGTTTGGGTTATTTTTCTCCCTCATAGTAGGATTAGTAGTCAGAGTCTAGTAGGGTATGTGTTAGTGTCAGGGTTTCAGTATTTCGAATGGAAAATTAGATAAGGAATCCAATGTGTATGCAATATGTGCTACACAAAATTATTCCCACTCTCATCCAGAACAATGACTTGACATTACCTGTGTGGGTAAACACTCCACAAACATGGAGCTCTGTTGGTCTATACACTTTTTGAGAAACTGCCTCCAAGTTTGGGCACTTGAAATATATGCTATTCTCAGGAGCATTAGCTTCCTTTCTAGTTAGACCATCAAAGCTGGGTATGCATCTATGTGACCTGGAGGACATGGTTTCTTATTTTACATTGAACTTGAGGCAGCATTGCTGAATTCTCTCTTTGTAGGTAAACTGGTGCCACTGGAGGCTAAGTTTCTTCCCATGTGGACTGTGAAGCTATTTGGAATTCCTCCACTTTTCGTGGTTTTTATTGGTGCTGCACTGGGACTTTGGTATTCGCTTCATGAAATACAACAAGTTCAACTGGGAGACAGTGCTGGAGGGAGTTCTGTCATGTGTGGTGGGTCAGGATCTGCAGGAGAAAGCACCAACCAGGCTTCTATCCAACATAGCTTGCCCCCTTGTCCATAGCAACCTGATTCTGAAAATTGCCCTGAAATATCTCCAAATAACAAGATGCCTTTACATATAAGGGTCTGCTGGCTGCACCATGTCAGTCCCAAGCCATTTAAAAGCCAATAGCACATTCACATGGCCCCACCACAAATGCTTTATCACACACTTGCACACCACTGCAATAGGCCCACTACTCAGCAGGCTCCAACTTACTGGCATCTCTGTTCTACACCATTTAAATGAAACACAGTCAATCAACGCTTTTGCTGGAACACTCAAGATCAGCAGCAGGACATCCAAAGGTTCTCAAGTGCCACCTGGTCATGGGAATTTAAAACATTTCATGGTATATATCTTCCCCGTTTTTCAAGGATGAAGTTGGAGGCACTGTGGCCTCAAATCATTCAGGGACCATTAAGTGTTGAGGAAGCTAATTTCAACGAAAGCTCTGGAGGACTCTCACAGGCAAGGCTTCCCAAAGAGTGGCCAAAGGTCACATGAAGCCAGGTACATTGAGTTCTACAATGTAAGGTCCATGTGTGTTTTGACTTTCAACTATGGCTGCCAATTATTTCAGAATAAATCATGTGATATCCTGGATGAGATACCCAGTGCTCTGTGGAAAGCCACCCTGGGCCTAGATCTCAGTTTCCAAGGGTGACTCTCATGCGTGGCCTGATAAAATCCCAACAAAATTCATAACAATACTTCTCTGAGTTCAGTACCAGAACTCATTTTCTAAGGGGAATCACTCCAGAGTTCAAGCCCAGATGGACACAGTCATCTCATTCAACTGCCACGCAAATGACCACAATTAAAACCAAAACACTCCTTCATCGCCCTCATATTCTTCCACATAGACACTCATCATTACCTATGGCTGGAGTTTTCCATGAGGAGTGCAGCCCAAGACAGTGTCCAAAATAAGGTCCCTTTCCCCTCATTTGGCTAAAGTCATGGTGGGCTTGACACCCTTTCTGTGAACCAGGAGTGGTCAAATAGGCTTGCCTTTAATACTGCTCTGCTTCTCCAATTTGAGGCCTAATGACTTTCAGGTATAGATTCTTAATGTGATATGGAGTCATGAGAAAACCCAAGCACCTATGGGCTAGCCTCTGCAGGGCTTTAAAGAGCTCATTTGAAAGAAAGGATCCCTATTCTCACTTGATGGAGATCAGTAACCTAACAGAGGAAGGCAAGAGACTTCATCCACAATGACTGAACTTTTTGCTATTTTGGTTTTGGATGTACACATGGGATCATTCTTTGGATCCATCAGGTGCTGAGAATCTAATCCACGGCCTAACACAGGGCCAAGAACCTGATTTAGACAAGTCCCTTTCCAAAGCAATTAAGCAAAGAGCCACAGGTGATGCCTATTCAATTCCATTTAAAAACTGTTTTCTTCACGCTTCACAAAGTGGTGGCTTGAGGCAAAAACCTTCCTGAGATTCAGGGCAACAGAACAATAGGTAAGCAAAAGGCCCAAAGCAGTGTTTCTCCACTGATATTTTCCTGGTCACACTGATATCTGAGATTTCTGAGATGCTCCCCATTCCCTTCAGCTATCCAGTGCACGGCCATGTCCCAGAGCTTGGAGGTGGTACATATCTTGCACACAAAACCATGAGCCTATTTTGGAGAGTGGCCAGAATTCCTGATGAAAACAGGGACTTAGGAAGGAAGTAGGTGTTGCCCATCCCTAAGGCAAGTGACAGTCCATTCATAAATAGGGTAGGATGAATGCTGGGAAGCTTTCTACTAGACAGGACACATCCGTGATGCATTCTCTTTTCTAATGTCTACAACGAAGGACACAGTGGGATACACAGATATAGAAACACTCACCTTGTCATAAGTCATACTAGAATTTGTCCAATCCAAACCAAACAAACCGCCTTTCTTACCTATTCTCAGAACATGAGACAAAACCACAAACTCACACCCACACCCACAAAGGCACCACCTTCCCCCTAGTATGTCTGTGACTATCCAGAGTGTCCTATGACTGGTGGGCCCTACTATGTTTTCCTGAAATGGCCTGTCCTGTCTCGGGTCTGGTCTCCTTGGCCAACACTGTGAAGTTGTCTGGAGCCAGCGGTTAGCCACTACCTGCTTTCTCAGTAAAGGCCCCTCTTCAGAGCTCTTCTGGCTTTTTCCATCCTCACATCAGCAGGTACCAAGAAAGACTGACTCTTTCCTTGGTAAATCCAAACAAGTGAGTCCACTGGGACTAGTACTGCAACTGGCTCTGAGTGCCTGGCTTCCTGGATCCCAAGTTCAGAGAGTTCCATCACCAAGGAAGAGATGTAGGTCACTTCCTTTAGGAACTGAATGAGCTAACTGCCTTGGCAACCACTTGGTCCTAAGAGTTGCTTCCAAGTGTCCCATGAGATGGAGGCTGCCCCTACTTACTGTGACACTTTCACATGTTAGAATGGTATATCAACCATAGGCACCAGGGAACAGCTCTCCAAACAGGCCTGGTTTGGTCCATCTTCTCTATATTAAGAACAGAGAGACTGATACAGACAAAACCCTTCATCCTGACAAGATTGTTTGCCATTGAAGATGACTTTTGCTCTCTCAGGTCCTTCATAGTTGCCTACAACTTCTCCAGAGTTCATTTCTACATGGATCTTTGAGTTTCTCAGCATGTGGAAGATCTCCTACATTCCTGTATTGAAAGACCAACTCTGGGTCTGCTCTTCTGTAAAGTTAGATTGAGGGAACAGTGTATGGTTAGGGTTAATAACAGGTTCGATTTGGGTTAGAAATCATTCTGCGTGATGACTAATAGTATTGGGAATCTGCAATATTTACAAGAATATATAGGTGAAATATAAGTATGAAAATATAAATCTAGGTAAGATTTGAAGCCTAGAAGTGCATTGGGCCCATGATTGGTATACTTAGCTTTGAATTACATTCTGCACAGATGTCTCAGATAAATCGATATAAAATGGGATAGGACCTTCTACCTTGGATGATTGAATGTCGAAGAGAACATCCAGTCAAAAAGGCATAGTCGGTAGGATTAGGAAGATAGCCTGTAGGTTTAGAAAAAAGAGTGATTATGGCATTTGGACAAAAGTTCTTTAGCAATAGATTTTTGGGTAGTGAGTGAATGTCAGTGTCAGCACACGCGAAGGGTCAGTCACAATGATGAACTGGGGAAAATAAGTAGGAAAGCAGATATCAATAGAGACATTAGGAAATCAGGCAAAGTATAATGTAAGAGGGTTAGACATTTTCAACATGGTTGAGGTTGAATATATAATCTTAGGAAGAAAGACATATGTTGCCTCCAATATGATTAACATTTGAGAGCATTAGGCAACCTGGACATGGTTGTTTTTAGTAATCCATGCTCACTTTCCATTTTGCTTAGGTGAAAGGTTAATTAAATAGGCACTTGTCACTTCCTGTTTTTCTGTATGCTTAACAAACCACTGTTAAAATCTTGAGAACTGTTTGCTATTTTGTTCCAGAATGTGCTGTCCCCAACTGCCAAACTGCAGAATATACTCCCTCACCCGGGTGCACGCAAACCGCACACTCGCCCTGACCAATCAATAAATTTCCCTTTCTGCCCTCTCCAAGAAAATTATGTAAGCTCTGTTAAAGCTGTTCTCAGGGCTCTCTGCTCTATTTAAGTGAGCTCTGAGCCCCAGCATGCTGGACCCCCAATAACCTCTTTGCTGTGGCCGAGTGAAAATTGTATACTGTTCTGTACTTAAAAGATGCTTTCTTTTGCTTGCCTCTGCATAAAGATAGTCAGTTGCTGTTTGCTTTCCAGTAGGTAGACCCAGAAACCGGAACGTCTTTTCAACTAACTTGGACTAGACTCCCACAGGGGTTCAAAAACTCCCCCACTCTCTTTGATGAAGCCCTTCACAGACATCTCTACAACTTCAGAACTACACACCCCGAAGTCATTCTGCTTCAATATGTGGATGTCCAGATACTGGCAGCCAACACCAAAGAAAACTGTGAGTCTGAGACCCAAGCACTATTATCTGAGCTTGCTCAACTTGGGTAGAGAGCTTCGGACAATAAGGCCCAAATTTGCCAGCAAGAAGTAATCTTCCTGGGGTATTCCCTTAGGCACGGTAAATGATGGCTCACTGAGCCCAGGAAACAAACCGTTGTGCAGATACCACCCCCATTTAACAGGAGACAACATAGAGAGTTTCTTGGGACTGCTGGCTTTAGCAGGTTATGGACCTGGGTTTGTGTTCTTAGCTGCTCCTTTATACCCGCTGTTAAATGAGAATGCCCAATTCCAATGGACCCTTGAGCACCAGCAAGCTTTTGATAACATCTAAGAACACTGACAATGAACTCCTCAACTTCAGTGAGCCCAGCCTGCAATTTCAGAAAGCCCTACACTATGTTAAAAATGTACATCAACTCAATCAACTTGGTTCAAAAAAACTGCAGGCATTACTGTAGGATCAAGAACAGAGTTTTAGACTAACTCACTCACAGTGAAAGGAAATAATTGAATGGGTAACAAAAGCCTGTCAGTTCTGTCAATTGGTTAATGCTTACACTTCCAAGCTTCCTACAGGAAAGCACCTATGAGGAATTAGACCAGGACAATTCTGGGAAGTGAACGTTACTGAACTTAAGCCAGCAAGGTATGGGCTTAAATATCTCCTAGTCTTTGTAGATACATTTTCAGGATGGATTGAAGCCATTCCCACCAAAAAAAAATAAAAGAAAACCGGCACAAATTGTGGTCAAGAAGATCCTGAAAGATATTTATCAAAGACACGGCCTGCCTAATGTAACATGGTCTGATAATTGAAGACCCTTCATGGGCCAGGTAAATCCGGGGATAGCCAGGACCCTGGGGATTAATTGGAAGTTACATTTTGTTTATAGACCCCAGGGATCAGGACACGTAAAAAAAATAAATAAAACCATTAAAGAGACCTTAACGAAATTAAGCTTAGAGACCAGCATAAAAGATTAGACTATGCTCCTGCCTTATGCACTGTTTCATGCAAGAAATACTCCCTTTGTTTCTTTGTGTAACCTCACCCCCTATGAAATTCTCTATGGGGCCCCTCTTCCACTAAGAGACCTAACCCCGACTCTAAGACCTAAGGATCCCTTCCACACACCCTTGCTTGACAGACTTAAATCTTTTGTAAGAACTCAGATATACCTGTGGAAACAGCTGGCTACTGCCTTCCAACCTGGGGACGAGGGGAATCCACATTGATATCAAGAAAGAGACTTCCTCTACATAAGATGACATCAGGTGTCATCCCTGGAACCCCGCTGGAAAGGACCATTCCAGGTGCTACTTATAGCACCTAAAGCAGTAAAAGTAGAGGGAATCACTTCCTCCATCCATGCGTCTCATCTCAAGCCTGTGCCATGTCAAGACTCTGGCTGGAAACTGGAAAAGACTGGAAACCCTTTCAAATTGCATATTCGCCACGTGGGTAAGGCTATAGACTCTCTCCTTGGCCACCCGTAGTCCTAACGCTCATCAGCCCCTACTGCAGCGATGGCTGATCACAAATCCTACTAGATAAGAAGTATGGTCTCTCTTGCATACAGCCCATTTAGGGACCTGGAGGCCATCTCTCCACCCAGACATTTGCCAGCTGGCTATAGGTCTTTCCTATTAGAATATCCCTGATGAAGGGGATCCCATTAAAATTCCATTAAATCCTTTCCGTACCAGAGATAATGGAAACAAACATTATGGTTGTAGGGACAGGCAAGCCAGATGCAGGTTGGCTAGCCTATATTAGTATGTTTGCCCGGCAGACTATCAAAGCCACAAACCGCCACGGCTGTGTGGGGGAAAAGCCGACTTCTTCTGTAAGTCATGGGGATTTGAGCATACAGGGGCTGCCTGGTGGAACCCAAAATCCTCATCAAATTCAGTACACAGCATTGGCCATATTACCACTTAGACAACCCAAACTGATGGCCCCCAGAGGAGTCTCTAGATCCTCAAATTCTGTGTGACCTTTTTAACTTCTGCAAGTGCTCAAAAGGGTGAAAGGAAATTCCCCTATGTGAAGGCCTTTTTCCTCTTTCGCTCACATCCTGAACTATGCTTCTCCAATAGTTCCTCAAACTCAGCCTTCTGCTCCATACTCTCTGCTGTCAGTCCCACCTCAGCAAACCTGATTTCTCTTCTCCAATTACTAGATCAAAAACCGAAACCTCCGCCGGTTCTCAGAGCATTGCCCCCTTGCTGAGGTAGCAGGTACTGAGGTACCCATCCACCCACTCACTTCTCTCTTTTCCTGTCAGTGCCCACACCGGGTCCCACCAGGTCCTCTTACCACCTAACCCAAAGCTCAAACCAGCTTAGGAGAGCCCTCAGACCCCTATCGAAGATGTAATGAAAATGGCCTTTAAAGTTGCTTTGTCATCACTGAAAACAGGGTACTAAGAATTTAAAGTCCCTCACAGGCTTTTTGGGATACTCACTCCCGTCTTCCTTTCTGCTCTACCGTTTCTACTGCTCAATTTATGTTGCTCGGAAAATCCCAAAATCCTTTCCCATTATTCTTTTACATCTCTCCTTCCTTATTCTGAGATCCACGGAGCTGCTCTCACCTCCCGCCTTCCCCATCTTCCCCCTCTGTACCAGGCCCTCAGAAAAATCTTCACTGAACTTCTCCAGAAGTCTTCACCATGGCTGACTTTAGGACTTTCAGCAAAAGAGTCTCTATAAATGAGTTCAGTGTAGATTAACTTCCTCTTATTCTGTTGCCCTGTTCTACTTGCCTACTGGCTGGAAAAATCATCACTCCTAAGCTAGACACCCCCTTAATAGTTTTTCACAGAATATGTGAACAAGGCCTCTGGCCTTGAGCTGGGGCTTCACAGAGATGGCTACATTTCTAAGATAAAAAGTTACAAACTGGGCTCCATGGTAACAGTTGGCAGGGGGATAAAAGAAAAGGAAAAAAAAAAGCTCTCTGCCTCCCAGGTGTCCTTGAAAAGTTAACTTGCCCACAATAGAGGAAAAAACAGGAAAAAAAAAGCTTCGTTTTGTGAATTTCTGCAGACTGTGAACTTCTGAGTCCCTTCTCTTTCATGTTGGGTACAAAATTCTAAAACTACCTAAAATTGGGGTTCAGGGAGTTAATTGATTACAACAGAAGCAATGCCCTCTGAATCTGGTTGCAACCAAATAGGACTGTTTCCCTGTCTTTGGTGCTATCTTAGGTGCCGTGCCTTGTCCGTCCCTACAACAGTATAATTCTATATACTTAAACATTGTTTATGTTTTCATGAAATGGTCAACAGATGTGATTAATTGTGTAATGGTGAAGATGTGTCCCAGATTGCTCTATAATGACCAAGGTTCATTTGAAGTTCAAACAGGGGGGCATACAACCCGGTTCCACTGGGAACATATATCCCTCACTTTAGCCATCATATTAGGAATTGGAGTTGTGGCAGGGGTAGTCACAGGAACCACTGCCCTGCTCCATGGTACACAACAAATGACCCAAATAGAAGCAGCAAGAGACCAAAACTTAAAGATAATAGAAACCTCCATCACAGCTTTGCAGGAATCTTTAACATCTCTCTATGAAGTTGTTTTACACTCAAGTTGAGGGTTGGACCTCCCCTCCATGAGAGAAGGGGGCCTTTGTGCTGCATTGATGTAATAATGTTGTTTTGATGCCGACCATACTGAGGTTGTAAAATAAAAGGATGCCTTGAAAAGCGTCAACGAGAGAGAGAGGCCCAAAAAGGGTGGTTTGAGTCTTGGTTCACACAGTCCCCCTGGTTATCTACGCTTTTATCAACCCTGGCCTGTTGAATAATAATCCTCATATTATTGCTAACTATAAAACCCTGTTTGCTCAACCATGTAAGTTCTTTTCTCCAAGCTCAAATTGGACAAGTTAAACTTATGGTAATACCCCACTAGCAGACATAGAATGTGACATGCCCCAATAATCACCTTTATGATTAAAAGTAGCAAGAAGAAGAAGTGGGGAATAAAAGGTTAATAAAAAAGTACTTGTAACTTCCTGTTTTTCTGTATGCTTAACAAAACACTGTTGAAATCTTGAGAACTGTTTGTAATCTTGTTCCCAGATTGTGCTGTCCCCAACTGCCAAATTGCAGAATGTATTCCCTCACCCAGATTCACACTAACCGCCCACTCGCTCTGACCCATCAATAAATTTCTGTCCCTGCCCTCTCCAAAGAAAGTATATAAGCTCTGCTTAAGCTGTTCTCAGGGCTCTCTGCTCTATTCATGTGAGTATATTCAGAAGGAGTATAAAGTGAGTGACAGGATTAGACATTTTCAACAGGCTTGAGGTTGAATACATAATCTTAGGAAGAAACAAATATGTAGTCACCAATAGGATTTATATTTGAGAGCATTAGACAAAGGTGAAATGGATGTTTTAGGAATCCATGCTCACTTTCCACTTAGGATATGGTACAATCATAAGTGTGAACTTTGCATTTGTGTCGAGAATATTACTGTGACAAAATGTATGTGTAGATCAGGTGCATGAGAATTTCTTCCACCATTTCTGGGAGCAATATTTGAAGACTATAAATTATTATTGGGGGTGCAAATAGATGTACCCTGTGTTTATGAAAATAGAGATAATGCATGAATAGACCATACTGTGAATAAGTAATGTAACTGGTTCCAACTTTAAATAACGGATTGAATTCACATCTGAAATTATACAGGGAATCTTATATTGATATACAATCATTCATTCCAACCAGTAATACATCTAATGGTAATATTAGGGTTATGGTTTATCATGATGTGTGTGAATTTTGCTTCAAAAGTGATTATGGAAATTGAAAAAAATGTGTTTGGAAAGAAGTCTCATGAAAAGACCAGTCAAGAAACCTGGAGGAATGCATGTGTTCTGAAGCAGGAAGTGATTGAAAGTGAAACAAATGCATATAAATTTGTGAACTTGTGGATAAAATATATATATTATGAAGTGCAAAAACTGAAGAAATATTAATGTACCAGTGTTGAATGAAATTGAACGTCAAAAGACTCATCATGTCCCATAGGAATTCACTTGCATTGATGTTAAACTGCGTCAGTTACTGTAGAAATATTGATATTTGTAACCACCATTCGCTGTAGTGAGTTTTCTGTTATAGAAAACAAATATGTATTTCAAGTGGATGAATATTTCTGAGATAAATCTTGTGAGAAGTTGATTATTAATCCACATACATGAAAAAGAATGAATTTTGAGAGTGTATATAAGACACATGTAATTCATATTTTGAAATATTTTTAGAGTGTATATATATATATATATATATATATATATATATATATATACACACACACACACACACATACATCACATACATACACACAAAATACACACAGACATTAAATAGTAGCAATATATATGAAAAACGTAATTCATCATAAAATATATACCAACCACAGATGGAAAAATAATATTTATTTTACTGAAAATGGATTTATGTATAATGTTCTACTAGGAAGCTCACCCATAGTTTGAATTTTTAGTTCCAACAGCGTTTACGAGAAGTGATCTCTTCTCACAATTTGTATCTGCCAAGTCAGGCACCTCACACAAATGTACGTGTGATACCAGGTAGGATTCTATATGTGCATATAAAAATACACGTGCGGAATAGGCTAGAGAGAAAGGGAGTCAGGAATTGACATATTTGTTCATTTTTAAAACACATGGAGAAATATTTTAATAAAAAATTCACTAGATTTATAACACCTACCCTTTATCTTGCAAAAGGCAATTCTAGTATACACCATGCCTCCTCTGAAATGCTTGTATTTCAATTCTATTTGGGTTATTTTTCTCCATCATATTAGTATTAGTAGTTAGAATCTAGTAAGCTATGGGTTAGTGTCAGGGATTCAGTATTTCGAATGGAAAATTGGAAAATGAATCCAATGTATATGCAAATATGTGCTGCACAATAATCTTCCCACTCTCATCCAGAATAATGTCTTGACATTACCTTGGCCTCAAGTAAGACACAATTAGAGGAGAAGAGTTAGAAAATCTGTGAATACATATCTGGATTGGAAAATGCTCAGTAGTTCACAACCTTGGAGGTTGTAGAGGAGTTTCCAAAAGTAAGGGACACGGTTGATACACCCAACCTAAGCTTTTATTAAAATTAGGAGCCATCTTTCCACAAAACCATGAAAAGATAATTTTGGCTTTAGTATAAATTACTGCAAATTCTGAACCTGCTTGAAATGCCTGCCCGTGCCTTGAACTCCCCCATGCCTAGCTCTCTGACCAGATCGCAGCCCTCTCTGAAACTTCAGTGACACCTCATAAATAATGGCCTTCCCTGACCATACAACGACCCTCTCTGAGGCTCTAATGGTCCTCATAATTTCTGATTCTAGGGCCAACAAAAAAAATGTAAACAAAAATTAGTGTGATGCTTATCAAAATTCTGTTTTCTGTAACGCCCCTTTTGTGTAACTTTCTGGGCTATAAAGCTGGGCTGTAGGAGAGGTGGGTTTGCTGTCTTGTTTCCACTATTTTGAGAGGAAGATGCAGCCCAGCCACTGAAAATAATAAGCTTGTCTTAATTTGACTTTAATTGGAGTTAGTGGTCTTTTCTTGAATCGTGGTCTAACATTTTGTAGTTCCGCAGCGAGATGAACCTGCCCCAACAGATCACAAGACCAGACTGCTGGAAATTCTGAAGCTGGCCTTCCCTCCAGGGCTCCGTCCTGGAGAGGCAAGTTCCAAGGCCTTGGAGTGAGCTTTTGTTCCGGGGAGAACTGCAGTGAACCACCGCACTAAAACAATTAGCAAGCTCATGGTGGAGGAGGCCTCCATTGGTAAGTAGCACCTATATAACATTTGATATCCGGTAAAGGGAGATCTCTTCTGATGACAGAGAGGTGGCCTGGGGAGGCACACATATACTCCTGTCTGGGACAGTAACGAGAATCATTTTGTCCTCTGTTCTATTCTGTAGTGAATTCCTCTGAAAGGGTAGAGAGGTGCCAACAGACACACAGAAGTTCCTATCCCGGAGCATTAGCAAGATGTTCCATTGCTCCTCTGTTTTTCTGTTTCTGCGCCGAGTTTCTGTTTTTTTTTGTGTTTTTTTTTCTGTGTTCTACATGTTTTTTGTTTGTTTGTTTTTGTGTGTTTTGTTGTGTGATTTCTGTGGAAAAAAACTTAAGGATATTGGACATGAAAATGGGTAATAAAGCATGTAAGGCTGACATCCCTTTGAACTGTGTTTTAAAGAACTGTGATGAACGTTACCCCCCTTTGTTAAGCAGGATAAGAGAAGCCACTAGCTGGCTGCCTGGAGCACACACACTGCACAGGGCAATGCCTGCTGGGGACCTAAGAACTGAGTATCTCCCAGGTTAACAATTGAAACTCCTTTAAAACCCCTTGTCCCTTCAGACAAAGAGAGTTACAACCTTTGGGCAGAGACCCCTGTGTTTTTCCTTTGTTAGCAAAGCAGTAAAACTCCCTTTTTCTTTTTCTCAAACCCTGTCCTCATTATTAAATTGGCATGAATTGACTTCAAATTCAGGAAGTGAACTTTAAGTTACAAATTTTGGTACCCCCCACCGCCCCGGAAATTTTTGAGAGCTTACTACTGAAATGTTAGGAGATGGAGCGTGCTTGGGGTGGAACGAAACCAGAAGAGCTAATCCTGTAAGTATAAGGAGGGACTGAGCGACTCCCAGCAGCTGCCAAAGCCCTGTTTTTTCAGAGAATTACCTCCTTCCTTCCCTGCACTGTAAGGATTATGCCACCTCTGTTTTTTTAAAAAAGAGAAAAAGAAAAAGGGGACACTAAATGCAGTAAAGTAACCATGGAGACCCTTGATATTACATTTCAGGTTGTCCCTCTGTGAAAACATCTGGTTCCCTTGTGGGGACATCTATGGTTCCACTGGTGTAGGAGATTTTTCTCTTATCTGCTCTGTTTTAAAGGCTTCTGTCTGTCAGCCATATTCTGGAGCTCCTTTCTGTCTGTCTTGTGTCTTTTTTTCTGGCCCTTTAAGACATGTGCAATGATATGTTGATATTATAAATTGTTTCTTGGGAATGATCTTAGCTGAATGTGTGTCTAAATGATGATGTTTTATTGTAACAATCTGGTATCTGAATGGGTTTTTAAAGCATTGCACAATCTTGCAGTTAAAAGTCGGGTTTAGGTAATTGTTTAGTTTATGATTTCAGATAATTCATGTCAGAGAACTTAAATACTTAGGATGGAAAACTAAACAACACAACTTCCAAGTTGGCAAGTAACTTCCCAATCGTTCAGGCTATTTTTCACCAATTTTGAACTGGGTAGCCTGGGAAAATGTCACTGTGTGTAGCAGTGCATTAAATTGGACAAGGATAGTAAATCATAGTATGGTATCTGTTGACAAAAAAAAGATGTAAAGATATAAAATTTTGTGAATTGTATCTTAAACTTGTATGATAATTTTCAACATCCAAACCTGAATATTATGGTTGAAATGCCTTAGGCCTGAGGTGTCTGCTCAGATTAGCAGCTTTTCCCTGTTCCTTCTGGACCTCAGCCAGGACTTATGTTGAAATGCAAATGAAAGAAGCCTGCTAACTTAGTAGGAGACTGATCTGAGGCCTAAGAGAAAAAAAAAGTTAAATTGTATGGTATTTACTAATTAATTACCAGTCATTTTTTCTAGAACTCTTATTTTTTTCCTTAGATTCTTTATTTTTTTGAGCTCATGATTTTGATCCTACAGACCTAGGTTAATGTTTTTCTGATCAGTTCTATCTTTGACCAACTGTGGAGTTTTTAAAACATTGCAATGGATATTTCACCTGTGAAAAGCTACAAGACCTTTACTATTATTATGTGTACACACTGTTGTTATGTGTTGTATATCTATATATACATATGTCCGTATATCATATATATGATACACAAATTAACATATATAAAGTGCACTCATAAAAACAACGCTCATAAAAACAAATTTTACAAAGTGGATCTAAAGATCTTTAATTCACGTGATTTAAATTGTTGAATTTAAATTGGATAAACAGATAAAAATAAATGTCTTTAAAACTCAGCTTACAAGTTTTTCTAGGTGTTCAAAAATCTAATAAAATATTAATGTCTACAAAAATTCTAATATGACTTGGATCTAGGACTTTTCCTTCAACAAAAAAAAAATGGTTTACAATCTTCAATACATTTGTCTAATATTTTGATAAATAAGTAAAGTAAATTTGATATGGGATTACTCATTCATGAGTACTTTTGTTACATATCTGATTGATTTACTAAGGTCTGTAGAAGTGTGTAATAAAGTCTGTATAAGATTGTAAAAATCAGTCATGTGTTAAAGAGACAAAAATTTCTGAAAACATAAGTTTACCCATAACATTGTGTTTTATTAAGTTTTATTTTTTCTAGAGCAAGCAACCATAAAAATTAAACAACTGATTAAATAAGAACTGTTATTTTAGAGCCCTGTACTGCCATTTCTTTAAAAGCTAAACTTGCTTAATGTAGAAACATCAATGTAATTGTGATGCTATTAATGTGCTCCTATCTTTCAGGTATACAAGTCTGTAAGGTAGAAACTTTAAAAGAGCATTATACCAAGCTGGTGTTCTGAAGTTGTATAGTAAAAAAAATATATTGGGCATTCATTTACCAGTTTTCAATAAGATATGTAAAGTTTCAGGTTACTTTTTACATTGGGGAACAATTTAAATGTATTTTTATGTTAATGAGAGCCTTATCTATGCAAAGGTTAAAAACTTTCAGTGTTTATTAAATTCATGTTTTAAATGTGATATCCTATGGTGTTAGCTAATGTTCATGTGACCTCAAACAATTTATATAAAATTTGTAAAATGATATTTAAAAAAACAAAGTTCATCTTTAGAACTAAAACACTTAATATTTATAAAGAGCCCTGCCTTACCTGAGATAAGGCTCTGTGTCCCATATTACTACATGTGAGAATGACTACGAAAGCTGTAGGTAAGATTATGTTTCATTTAAAGTTATGTTCAAAAGTTGTTTTGTTTTCTGTTAAGATTACTAGGATCTCAAACAGGGGATATAATGTATAACTCAGCTAAAAATTCAGGGGAGCTATTACACGAACTAAGTATTTTTACACTTGTTAAAAAATTTTATTTTGTAATTTCCTTATAAGTGATCTAAAGATTCCCTGTTAGTGTTTTACAGAAGTGTTGCTTTAAGAACACAGCATGGGTTAATTTAAGATAATAAGTCATCACCTACAAGACACCTACAATACAGATCCCAATTAATAAAAAGATAAATAATTATAAACTTATAGACATTAAACCCCAGTACTCTTAATATAAGGCTGTTAAAATTTATTTGCTGGATTATTAAGATTAGGATTTAAAATTAAATTTACATGAAAAGAGCCAAGAAAACCAATATTTGGCTCTTGCCCTCTGAGTCAGTCTGAATCCATCGAACAGGGGACTTCTCTAAAAGCTTTGCAACTCTGGGCCTCATAACCTCCCAATCAGGGAGATTAATGAGACCACTGGAAAACAGAAAGCCAATCAGTGCATTTTCTATGAAGAAGAGAGTCATCAGAGAAGGGAGACATCTTTGATGCTTCCGAGGGAAGCCCCATGGTCAAGCAAGACCTGGACCCACCTAGCGCAAATGGCACCAGCAGAACTGAGAAGCTGCTCTCAAGTTTCCCCAGGAATGACTTTCATAAAACTCAGCTAATGTTAACAATAGATAGAAACAAAAGTCAGTTTGACAGCTTCATCTTAAACACTTAGCAAAGAGAGTTAAAACCAAAATACAGCCATTCCTGACATTTTAAATAATAATAATTATAATAATAATAATAATAATAATAATAATAATAATAATAATAATAATATTTTAAGGTATTCACTTTATGTTATCCTCCCAAAATAAGTAAGACTGGAGGCCACAAAGAAGGATTCTCAGTCAGCAATGCCTGATAACTATAAAAAGTGACTATCAAGAGGAGCTGCCAGAGGCACAAATTTTAAGTTTAAGGCCTACAGATATTCCTAACCTACACAGGTAGGCTTGGTGTTTGCTAGTATGATTATCCAGCCCTGAGTAACAGAATTAAAGGTTTCTCTATTACACACAGAGGTCATACTAGTAAAAGAATTTTGCAAGATCAGATGACATTAAATTATTAAACTGTATCTTATGGGGAGGGACAAATGTAACACTAAATGTTAAATATTAAGTTGACATTCTGATAACTGGGGATATTAAAGCCTGCTGAGGGAACTTCTATACAGTGACATGTTCCAGCTGCTGCAACATTTTTTCAGTACTCATGGTTTTTGTTTCTCACATAGAAGAACCCTTCCCCAGATGACTTTACAACCTGTTCTTCCCAAACCAGACTTCAAACCGAACTGATTTCTAAAAGGCAACCCATGTCCCTCAACTGACTTCTAAAAGACAAGTCATGTCCCATATGCTGTGCCCACTCACGTCACCCTCTCTCAGCTCTGAAGACGCCAAAATGAGTGACGCCTCTCGTCTAACAACCATGGAGCCAAAAATAAATAGACTATCAATATAAGTAATTAATTATGTCAGGTAAAATCAGGAATCCAGTTTTGGGTGAGTTCTAAAAATTTGGAGACTGTTACCTGAGGAATTAAAATTCCCTCATTGCTCTTTTCCTACCCTATCAAAGATTTGGAAGGGGCACATTAGAAAGGGGGAATGATAGACCCAACATGATCATTTATTAATATTGGGAGCCATCTTGCCACAAAACCATGAAAAGATAATTTTGGCTTTACTATACATTACTGCAAATTCTGAATCTGCTTTGAATGCCTGCCCATGCCTTGAACTCACCCATGCCTGGCTCTCTGACCAGATAGCAGCCCTCTCTGAAACTTTAGTGACACCTCATAAATATTGGCCTTCCCTGGCCAGACAACGACAGTCGTTGAGGCTCTAATGGTCCTGATAAATTCTGATGAGGGGCCAGCAAAAAACAAAAAATGTAAACTAGCATTAATGTGATGCTTCTCCGAGTTCTCTTATCTGTAACCCGCCTTTGTGTAACTTTCTGGGCTATAAAGTTGGGCTGTAGGAAAGGTGGGGTTGCTGTCTAGTTTCCACCATTTTTAGAGGGAGAGGAAGCCAGTTGAAATAATAAGCTTGGTTTAATTTGATTTTAATTGGAGTCAGTGGTCTTTTGTCATGTCCTGGTCTAACAGGTAAACACTCCACAAATATGGAGCTCTGCCGGCCTAAAACTTCTTGAGAAACTGCCCCTGACCTTGGGCACTTGAAATATATGTTGTTGTCAGGAGCTTTAGCTTCCTTTGTAGTGAGACCATCAAAGCTGGGTCTGCATATCTGTGACCTGGAAGATATAGTTTCTTATTTTCAAATGAACATGAGGCAGCAGTGCTGAATTCTCTCTTTGTTGGGAAACTGTGGCCACTGAAGGCTGAGTGCCTCCCCGTGTGGACTGTGAAGCCATTTGCTCATCTTCCACTTTTCATGGTGTTTATTGCTGTTGCACTGGGAGTTTGGTATTTGCTTCACAAAATACAAGGAGATCAACAGGGACTCAGTGCTGGAGGAATTTCTCATACGTGTGGTGGGTCAGGGTCTGCAGGAGAATACACCAACCAGGCTTCTATCCCACATAGCTTGCCCCCTTAACCATTGCAACCTGATTGTGAACATTGCCCTGAAACCTCTCCATATAACAAGATGCCTTTATATGAAGAGGTCAAACGTATAAGGGATTACGCGCTGCACCATTTCAGCCACAAGCCATTTGGAAGTCATTGGCAGATCCACATGGCCCCACCAGAGATGTTTTATCACACACCTGTGCACCACAGCTCTGTGTCACTATTCAGCAGTCTCCATCTGAGTTTGCCTAGATCTCAGTTTCCAAGGGCGACTCTCATGAGTGGCCTCCTAAAATCCGAACACAATTCATGGCAATTCTTCTCTGAGGTCAGTTCCAGAACTCAGTTTCTAAGGGGAATCACACCAGAGTTCCAGGCATGGTGGCCACAGTCATGTCTTCCAACCGCCACAAAAATGACCACAATTAAAACCAAAACACTCCCACATGGCCCTCATCTTCTTCCATATAGACACTCATCAAATTCTCTGGCTGGAGGTTTTCATAAGGGGCGCAGTCCAAGACAGTGTCCAAAATATGCTCCCTTGCCCCTATTTTCCCTAATTCAATGTGGCCTGAACACCCTTCCTGTGAACCACGAGTGATCAAATATGCCTGCCCTTATTACGGCTTCACTTCTCCAATTTGAGGCCTAATGACTGCCAGTTATAGATTCTTTATGTGAATTGGAGTCATGAGAAAACCCAAGCATCTATGGTCTAGCCTCTGCAGGCATTTGAAGAACTCATTTGTCCCAAAGGATCCCTATTTTCACTTGATGGATGTCAGAAATATTACAGAAGATGGCGAGAATCTTCATACACAATGACTGCTATTTTGACCATTTTGGTTTTGTAGCACACAGGGAATCTTTCTTTAGATCCATCAGGTGCTGAGAATCTAAGCCACAGCCTCACACAGGACCAAGAGGCTGATTAAGAAACATCCCTTTCCAAAGCAATTAATCAAAGAGCCACAGGTGATGCCCATTCATTTCCATTTGAAAACTGTTTTGTTCAGGCTTCACAAAGGGGTGGCCTGAGGCAAAGACCTTCCTGACATTCAGGACAATGGAACAATAGGTAAGCAAATGGCCCAAAGCAAGGATTCTCCACTGAGACTTTACTGGTCACATTCATATCTGAGTTTTCTGAGATCCTCCAATTCTCTTCAGTTATCATGTACATGGCCATGTCACAGAGCTTGGAGGTGATACACATCTTGGACACAAAACCTTGAGCCTAGTCTCGAGAGTGGCCAGAATTCAGGAAGAAAACAGCAAGGTAGTAAGATAGTAGGCATTGCCCATCCATAAGGCGAGTCAAAGTCCATTCACAAATTGGGCAGAATGAATGCTGGGAAGCTTTCTACTAGACAGGACACATCCATTGATGCATTCTCTTTTCTAATGTCTACAACCACGGACAAAGTGGGATACACAGACATAGAAACACTCGCCTTATCAAACAACTTACTAGAAAAAGTCCACTCCAAACCAAACAAACCGCCTTTTCTACCTATTCTCAGAACATGAGAAAAAACCACAAACTCACACCCACACGCAAAAAGGCACCTCCTTCCCCCAAGTAGGTCTGTGACTATCCGGAGTGTCCTCTGACTGGTGGGTCATACTATGTTCCCCTGAAATGGACTATCCATTCTCAGATCTGGTCTCCTCGGCCAACTGTGTGAGGTTGTCAGGAGCCTGTGGTGAGACCCTACGTGCTTTCTCAAGAATGACCCTGGCATTTGGCCATCCTCACATCAGTAGGTACCAAGGAAGAGTGACTCTGTCCTTAGTAACACAAAACAAGTGACCCCACTGGGACTGGGACTGGGATTGGCTCTGGGTACCTGGCTTCCTGGATCCCAAGTTTAGAGAGTTCCATTACCAAGGAAGTGAGGTAGGTCACTTCCTTTAGGAACTGAATGAGGTCACTGCCTTGCCAAACACTTTGTTCTAACAGTTGCTTCCAAGTGTTCCATGAGCTGGAGGCTGCCCCTACTTCCTGTGACACTTTCACAAGTTAGAATGATATATCATTCATGGGCACCAAAGAACAGCTCTGCACAAAGGCCTGGTTTGGTCCATCTTCTCTACATTAAGTAGAGAGAGGCTGATTCATACACTTCCCTTCATCCTGACCAGGTTTTTTGCCATGGAAGATGACTTTTGCTCTCTCACGTCCATCATAGCTGCCTACATCTTCTTCAGGGATCCTTTCTGCATGGACCTCTGAGGTTCTCAGCAGGTGGAAGATCCCCTACATTTCTGTATTTTAAGATCAGCTCTGTCCCTGCTCTTCTCTAAAGTTAGATTGAGGGAACACTGTGTAGTTAGGGTTAATATCAGGTTTGATTTGGGTTAGCAATCATTCTGTGGGATGAATAATGGTACTGGGAATCTGTGATATTTATAAGAATATAGACGTATGATTCTAGTATGAAAAACAGAAATCTAGGTAAGATTTGAAGCCCAGAAGAGAATTGGGCCCTTGATTGGGATACTTAGCATTGAAATACTTTCTGCACAGATGTCTCAGATAAATCGATATACAATGGCATAGGACGTTGTACCTTGGATGATTGAATGTCAAAGAGAACCTCCAGTCAAAAAGGGATAGTTGTTAGGATTAGGAAGATAGTCGGTAGGTTTAGAAAGAAGAGTGAGTATAGGATTTGGACAAAAGTTCTTTATCAATAGAGTTTCAGTTAGAGAGTGAATGTTAATGTCATTCCATGTGAAGAGTCAGTCACAATGATGAACTGGGAAAAATATGTAGGAAAGCAGATATCAATAGAGACATTATGAAATCAGGCAAAGTATTAAGTGAGTCATAGGATTAGGCATTTTCAACAGGGTTGAGGTTGAATATATAATCTTAGTAAGAAACAAATATGTAGTCACGAAGAGAATTGACATTTGTGAGCATTAGGCAACCTGGACAAAAATGTTTTTAGTAATCCATACTCACTTTACATTTAGGCTTTGGTGAAATTACATAAAATAGGTAGTTGTCACTTTCTGTTTTTCTGTATGCTTAACAAAACACTGTTGAAATCTTGAAAACTTTTTGCTAATCTTGTTTCCAGAATGTCCTGTCCCGAACTGCCAAACTGTAGAATGTATTCCCTCTCCCATTTACACGCAAACCGCCCACTCGCCCTGACCCATCCATAAACTTCCCTCCCTGCCCTCTCCAAGGAAAGTATATAAGCTCTGCTTAAGCTGTTCTCAGGGCTCTCTGCTCTATTCAAGTGAGCTCTGAGTCCCAGAATTCTGGACCCTTGGCTGTTGCATGAGACAGTCTCTTGGTGGTCTCTTCCTCCAACGCTCGCCCGAACTTTACATCTGAGGGCCACAGGGAGATCCAGCAGTGGTGGATGAAAGACAGACAATGGGCTCCTCTCAGGGTGAGTAAGGTGCCTCTTTCTGGTTTCAGGTTTCAGGTTAGGGATGGGCATAATGGCTATTGGTGATGAGCATGAGCTCTCTCTGAGGGTGGCTGACAGACGTGTCACAGAGCCACAGGTCATGTCTCTGGGGGACGCCATGGAGGTCTCGGGAAATCGAGTAACAATAGTCTCCTCGACTCAGTGATATTTTGTTTTGGATTCGGTATTGCCCGCCCATCAGGTTTTGCCGGCTACTCTGTCCTGGTCTCAGTACTGGACGTCCATTGCCTGTCTTTATTGTCTTGTCTTGTCTGTGTCGTGTGTCATTGGTTTCACTGTTTGTGTATCATTCATATGGGACAGAGCACTTCAACGCCTCTGTCCCTGACCCTTGATCAGTGGACCAAAGTCTGCTTAAGGGCTCAGAATCTTTCTTTTTCAGTAAAACGCCGGACCTGGTAGACACTCTGTGCCTCAGAATGACCCACCTTCGGAGTCGGATGGCCCCCAGAATGATGTTTCTATTTCTCACTAATTTAAAAACTCAGAGATATTGTCTTTCAGCCAGGGCCACTTAGCCATCCAGATCAACAGCAATATATCTTAACTTAGCAGGACCTCTGCAAATCTCCTTCTCCATGGGTGAAACCTTTCCTTGAACCTGCCCCCGCTCCTACTCCTTCCCCCACGATTGTATCTCTCAAACCCTCTGCTCCTCCTCCTCCACCCTCTGTTCTCCCTGAGTCTCAAGACTCTACTGGACTCTCCTCCCCCTCCTTATGCCCTGTCCTCGTCCCCCAACCCCCAACTCCCTCTAAGTGATTCCCCTGCTGGTGACTCAGACTCTCCACCATTGGAGGAATCTAGGCCAGCCCAGCTCTCTCCAGATGACTACCCCGTGGCACACACAGCCCCTCCTTCCCTGGAGGAAGCTGGCCCTGCCAATAGAACTCAAAGAACTTGCCGGCAGTGAGTAAATTTTGAAGTGGACACTGGGGCAGTATACTCAGCCCTTAAGACACCATTGGGCCATCTATCAAATAAAATGACTCTAGTTCAAGGGCCTAATGGCAGTAAATATGGGGCTTAGACAACTAAGAGGACCATGGTCCTGGGGAAGGGAAAAATCCATCACTCCTTTCTAGTAATCCCAGAATGCCCCCCCCATTGATGGGCAGAGATCTTCTCAACAAGCTCCAGGCCAGAATAACTTTTATCCCTGAAGGCCCCCAAGTGAAATTTCTAAAACCTTCAGTAGAAACTCCTATAGTCACAGCTTTAACTATGTCAGTAGAAAATGAACATCAACTCGTCACCCCCCCCAAGACTGATCAAACAGGCAAGCTACCCCAGAAATGGATAACAGATTTTGCAGATGCCTAGGAAAAAACTGCTGAGTTAGGCCTAGCCATGAAACAACCTCCAATAACAGTGGGGTTAATAACTACAGCCCACTCAATCAATGTCAAAAAATATCCTCTGAGCAAGAAAGCTAAAGATGGGATAAGGCCCTGTATTCAGAAGTATCTGGCCTTAGGGGTCCTAAGGCCCAGTCATTCAAACTGGAACACACCCCTGGTACCAGTAAAAAAATCCAGGAACTGGGGTCTATCGCTTCGTTCAAGACCTAAGAGAGATCAACAACAGAGTGCAGAACATTCACCCCATGGTACCTTATCTGTACAATCTGCCTAGCACTCTGAACCCTGAGCGGAATTGCTATACTGTTCTGTCCTTTAAAAAAATGCTTTCTTTTGCTTGCGTCTGCATAAAGATAGTCATTTGCTATTTGCTTTCGAGTGGGTAGACCCAGAAACCAGAACGTCTGGTCAACTAACTTGGACTAGATTCCCACAGGGGTTCAAAATTTCCCCCACTCTTTTTGATGAAGCCCTCCCCAGAGATCTCAACAACTTCAGAACTATGCACCCTGAAGACACCCTGCTTCAATATGTGGATGACCTGCTACTGGCAGCCAACACCAAGGAAAACTGTGAGTCTGGGACCCAAGCACTATTTTCCGAGCTTGCTCAACTCGGGTATAGTGCTTCTGCCAAATAGGCCCAAATTTGCCAGAAAGAAGTAATCTTCCTGGGATATTCCCTTAGGGGCAGTAAACGATGGCTCACTGAGCCCAGAAAAGAAACCATTGAGCATATACCACCCCCATCTAATAGCAGACAATTCAGAGAGTTTCTTGGGACTGCTGGCTTTTGCAGGTTATGGATACGCGGGTTTGCATCCTTACCTGCTCCTTTATACCCGCTGTTAAAAGGAGATGCCCAATTCTAATGGACCCCTGAGCACCAGCAAGCTTTTGACAACATCTAATGACACTGAAACTGAAATCCTCAACTTCACTGAGCCCAGCCTGCATTTTCAGAAAGCCCTATGGTACGTTAAAAATGTACATCAACTCACTCACATTGGTTCAAAGAATCTTCAGGCATTCCTGAAGAATAAAGAACAGAGTTTTCCACTAACCAACTCAGAGCGAAAGGAAATAACTGAACAAGTAACAAAAGCCTGTCAGGCCTGTCAATTGGTTAATGCTTACCCTTCCAAGTTTCTTGCAGTTAACCACCTACAAAGATCCAGACCAGGACAATTCTTGGAAGTGGACTTTACTGAAATTAAGCCAGCATGGTATGGACTTAAATATCTCCAAGTTTTTGTAGGTACATTTTCAGGATGGATTGAAGCCTTCCCACAAAAAAAAGGCACAAATTGTGGTCAAGAAGATCCTGAAAGATAATTTTCCAAGATACGGACTGCCTAAGGTAATAGGGTCTGAAAATGGATTGGCGTTCATGGCCTTGTAAGTCAGGGGTTAGCCAGGACCCTGGGGATTAATTGGAAGTTACAATGTGCTTATAGACCCCAGAGCTCAGGACAGGTAAAATAAATAAATAGAAACATTAAAGAGACCTTAACAAAATTAAGCTTAGATATCAGCATAAAAACTTGGACTATGCTCCTGCCTTATGCACTGTTTCATGCAAGAAATACTCATACTCCCTCTGTTTCTTTGTGTAATCTCACGCGCTATAAAATTCTCTATGGTCCCTCCTCCAGTAAGGGACATAACCCCAACTCTAAGACCTAATGATCCCTTCCGCACCTCCTGAGTTGACAGAGTTAAATTTCTTGAAAGAAGACAGTGATATCTGTGGAAACAGCTGGCCACTACCTACCAACCTGGGGACGAGGGGACTCCATATCAATATCAAGTAAGAGACTTCATCTACATAAGACGACATCAGGTGTCATCCCTGGAACCCCGCTGGAAAGGACCATACCAGGTGCTACTTATAACACCTACAGTGGTAAAGGTAGAGGGAATCACTTCCGGGATCCATGCCTCTCATCTCAAGCCTGCGCCCTGTCCAGACTCTGGCTGGAAAATAGAAATGACTGGTAATCCTTTCAAATTGTGTATTCGCCATGTGCATAAGGCTATAGACTCTCCCCTTGGCCAATAGTAGTCCTAAACCTCATCAGCCTGTTCAGCAGCGATGGCTGATCACAAATCATACTGTACTAGAAGTATGCTCTATCTTGCATACAGCCCCCTTAGGGACCTGGTGGCCATCTCTCTACCCAGACATTTGTCAGCTGGCTATAGGTCTTTCCTATTGGGATATCCCTGATGAAGGGGATCCCACTAAAATTCCATTAAATCTTTTCCGTGCCATACGTAATGGAAACAAACATTATGGATGTAGGGACACGTGAGCCAGATACAGGTTGGCTAGCCCAGATTACTATGTTTGCTCAGCGGACTATCAAACCCACAAACAGCCAGGGCTATGTGGGGGAAAAGCCGACTTCTTCTGTAAGTCATGGGATGTAAGCATACAGGGGCTGCCTGGTGGAACCCAAACTCCTCATCAAATTCAGTACTCAGCATTAGGCATATTACCAATTAGACAACCAAAACCGATGGCCCCCAGAGGGGTCTCTAGATGCTCAAATTCTGCATGACCTTTTTGACTTCGGCAAGTGCTCAAATGGTGGAAGGAAATTCCCCTATGTGGAGGCCTTTTCCCTCCTTCACTCACATCCTGAACTATGCTTCTCTAATAGATCCTCACCCTCTGCTTTCTGCTCCAGACTCTCTGCTGTCACTCCCACATAAGCAACCTGATTTCTCCCCTCCAATTACTAGATCAAAAACCGAAGCCTCTGCCGGCTCTTAGACCATTGCCCCCTTGCTGAGGTAACAAGTACTAAGGTACCCATCAACCCACTCACTCCTCTCTTCTCCTGTCAGTGCCCTCACCAGGTCCCACCAAGTCCTCTTACCAACTAAACCAAAGCTCAAAAAGCTAAGGAGAGCCCTCAGCACCCTATCCAAGATGTAATGAAAATGGCCTTTAAAGTTTTTTTTTGTCATCAGTGAAAACAGGTTACTAAAAATTTAACATCGCTCACAGGCTTTTTGGGATACTCACTCCTGTCTTCTCCTCTGCTCTACGTGTTCTACTGCTCAACATTTTGTTGCCTGGAAAATCCCAAACCCCTTTCCCATTATTCTTTTACATCTCTCCTTTCTCATTCTCAGACCATTCTCTTAAACCTCTCTCTCTGAATTTGTTTTACAGAACAGGCGAGGGTTGGACCTCCTCTTCATGAGAGAAGAGGGCCTTTGTGCTGCATTGAGGGAAGAATGTTGTTTTTATGCCGACCATACTGGAGTTGTAAAAAAATTTATGAGTAAGTTAAAAAGATGCCTTGAAGAGCATCAACAAAGGAGAGGGGAACATAAAGGTTGGTTTGTGTCTTTGTTCACATAGTCCCCCTGGTTACCTACGCTTTTATCAACCCTGGCCAGTCCATTAACAATCCTCATATTAATGCTAATTGTAGGAACCTGTTTGCTCAACCGTGTAGTTTCTTTTCTACAAGCTCAAATTGGATAAGTTAAACTTATGGTAATCAGACAACAATATACCTCACTAGGAGACATAAAATCAGAGACCCCCCAATGATCACTTTTATGATTAAAAGTAACCAGAATGAGAAGTGGGGAATGAAAGGTTAATAAAATAGGTACTTGTAATACCTGTTTTTCTGTATGCTTAACAAAACACTGTTGAAATCTTGAGAACTGTTTGCTAATCTTGTTCCCAGAATGTGCTGTCCCCAACTGCCAAACTGCAGAATGTACTCCCTCTCCCATTGGCACGCAAACCACTCACTCGACATGACCAATCAATAAATTTCCCTCCCTGCCCTCACCAAGTAAAGTACATAAGCTCTGCTTAAGATGTTCTCAGGGCTCTCTTCTCTATTCAAGTGAGCTCTGAGCCCCAGCATGCTGGACCCCTAAAAAGCCCTTTGCTGTTTCATGAGACAGTCTCTTCCTGGTTTCTTCCTCCAATGCTCGGCCGACCTTTACATTGGTACAATCATAAGTGTGAACTTTCCTTTGTGTTTCCAGAATATTACTGTAATAAAATGTATATGTAGATCAGGTGACAGGAGTGTTTCTTCCACCATTTCTGGGAGCAATATAATGAAGATGTATGAATTAGTATTGGGGATAGAAATAGGTGAACCATGTGTCTATGAATATAGAGATAATGCATGAATAGACAATACTGTGAATAAATAATATAACTGGTTCCAACTTTAAATAATGGATTGAATTGATATCTGAAAATATACAGAAAATCTTATATTGATATAATACATTTAATCCTACCCGTTATATATCTAATTGTAATATTAGGGTTATGGATTCTCATGAAGAGTGTGTGAGTATTGCTTCAAAAGTGATTATGGAAATTGAAAATAATGTGTTTGGAAAGAAGTCTCATGAAAAGACCAGTCAAGAAACCCGGAAGTGTACATGTGTTCTGAAGCAGCAAGTGATTGAAAGTGAAACAAATGCCTAAATATTTGCTAACTTGTAGATAAAATATATATCCTATGATGTGCATTAATTGAAGAAATAGTAATGTACCAGTGTTGACAAAAATTAACGTTAAATACACATCATGTCCCATAGGAATCTACTTGAATTGATGTTAAACTGGGTCAGTTACTGTAGAAATATTAGGATTTGTATGCACCATTCACTCAAGTTAGTTTTCAGTACTAGGAAAGAAATATGTATTTCAGGTGGATGAATATCTCTGAGAATAACCTTGTGAAAAGTTGATTATAAATCCACATATATGAATATGGATTTATAATCATATTCATAATATGAATATAATAAGACTCATACATTTCATATTTTGAAAAATCTGGAGAGTGTGTGTGTATACACACACATACACACACACACACACTGAGACATTAAAAATAGCAATATATATATATATATATCAATCAAAATTCACCATGAAATATATATCATCCACAGATCCAAAAATATTCATTTTATTGAAGATAGATTTATGCATAATGTTGTTGAACTAGCAAGTTTACCCATACATTGAATTTTCAGTTCCAACAGCATTTAGGAGGAGTGATCTCTTCTCACAATTTGTATCTGCCACGTCAGCCACCTCACAAAAATGTACGTGTGATACCAGGTAGTATTCTATATGTGTATATAAAAATGCATGTGCTGAATAGGCTACAGAGAGAGGGAGACAGGAATTCACTTATTTGTTAACATTAAAAACACATGGAGAACTATTTCAACAGAAAATTGACTATATTTATAACACCTACCCTTTTTTATGCAAAAGGCAAGTCCAACTCTACACCATGCCTCCACTGAACTGCTTGCATTTCTATTCTGTTTGGGTTATTTTACTGCATCATATTAGGATTAGTAGTCAGAGTCTAGTTTGTTATGGGTTACTGTCTGGGATTCAATATTTCAAATGGAAAATACGATAATGAATCCAATGTGTATGCAAATATGTGCTACACAAAAATCATCCCACTCTCATCCAGAACAAAGCTTTGACATTCCCTTCGTCTGAAGTAAGTCACAGTTAGAACAGTGGTGTTAGAAAATCTGTGAATACATATCTGGAATGGAAAATTCTCGGGAGTTCACAACCTTGGAGGTGGTAGAGGAGTTTCCAAAAGTAAGGGACATGGTAAACACTCCTCAAACATGGAGGTCTGCTAGCCTAAAGACATCTTGAGAAACTTCCTCTGAGGTTGGGCACTTGAAATATATGTTATTTTCAGGAGCTTTAGCTTTCTTTGTAGTGGGACCATCAAAGCTGGGTCTATATCTATGTGACCTGAAGGATATGGTTTCTTATTTTCCAGTAAACTTGAGGCAGCAGTTCTGAATTCACTCTTTGTAGGTAAACAATGGCCACATGGGTCTAAGTGTCTCTCCGTGGGGACTGTGGAACCATTTGGTCATCCTCCACTTTTCGTGGTGTTTTTTGCTGCTGCACTGGGAGTTTGGTATTTCCTTCACAAAATACAATAAGTTCAACAGGGACACAGTGCTAGACGGAGTTCTGTCACTTGCGGTGGGTCAGGGTCTGCAGGAGAATGCACCAACCAGGCTTCTTTCCCACATAGCTTGCCAACTTGTGCATAGAAACTTGATTCTTAACATTGCCCTGAAACCTCTCCATATAAAAACATGCTTTTACATATACGGGTCTCCTGCCTGCACCATGTCAGTCACAAGCAATTTGGAAGCCAATGGCAGATCTACATGGCCACAAGACAAATGTATTATCACACAACTGCACACCACTTTCTAGGCCCACTACTCTGCAGGCTCTAACTTAATGGCATCTCTGTTCTACACCATTTTCATGAAACCCAGTCAATCAAGGAATTGTCTGGTACACTCTTGATCAGCAACAGGACATTCAAAGGTTCTCCAGTGCCACCTGGTCATGGGAATTTCAAAAATTTCATTTTATTTATCTAGCCATTTTTCAAGGATGAAGTTGGAGGCACTGTGGGTTTCAATTCATTCAGGAACCATTAAATGGTGAGGAAGCTCATTTCAATGAAAGCTCTGGAGAATGATAACAGGCAAGGTTTCCCAAAGAGTGTCCAAAAGGTCACATGAAGCCAGCGCTGTTGAGGTCTACAATGTGAGGTCCATGTGTGTTTTGACTCTCAACTATGGCTGCCAAGTTTTTCAGAATAAAATCATGTGATATTCCGGCTGAGATTTCCAGTGCTCTCTGGAAAGCCACCTGGGCCTAGATCTCAGGTTCCAAGGGTGACTCTCATGCATGGCCTCCTTAAATGCCAACACAATTCATGGCAATACTTCTCTGAGGTTAGTTCCAGAACTCAGTCTCTAAGGGAAATCACACCAGAGTTCAAGAGCAGGTGGACCCAGTCATCTCTTCCAACTGCCACACAAATGACCACAATTTAAACCAAAACACTCCCACATGACCCTCATCTTTATCCATATAGACATTCATCATAACCTCTGGCTGTATGTTTCCATGAGGGGTGCAGCACAAGACAGTGTCCAAAATAGACTTCCTTGCCCCTCATTTGCCTAAAGTCTGGGTGGCCTGGAAACACTTCCTGTGAAACAGGAGTGATCAAATAGGCCTGCCCTAAATACTGCTGTGCTTCTCCAATTTGAGGCCTACTCACTGTCATGTATTGATTATGTATATGATTTGGAGTCATGAGACAACACAAGCAACTATGGGCTAGACTCTGCAGGGATTTGAAGAGCTCATTTGACCCAAAGGATCCCTATTCTCACTTGATGGAGGTCAGGAACCTTACAGAGGAAGGCAAGAGACTTCATCCACAATTACTGCATTTTTTGCCATTTTGGTTATGGATGCAAACATGGGATCTTTCTTTAGATCCATCAGGTGCTGAGAATCTAAGCCAAAGCCTCACAAAAGGCCAAGTGGCTGATTCAGACACATCCCTTTCCTAAGCAATTAAGCAAAGAGCCACAGGTGATGTCCATTCATTTCCATTTGAAAACTGTTTTGTTCAGGCTTCACAAAGGTGTGGCCAGAGGCAAAGGCCTTCCTGACATTAAGGGCAACAGAAGAATAGGTAAGCAATAGGCCCAAATCAGGGTTTCCCCACTGAGACTTTCCTGGTCACATTGATATCTGGGTTTTCTGAGATGCTCCAATTCCCTTCAGCTATTCAGTACATGGCTATGTCACAGAGATTGGAGGTGGTAAATAATTTGGACACAAAACCATGATCCTATTCTGGAGAGTGGCAAAATTCAGGAAGAAAAGAGAAACTTAGGAAGATAGTAGGCATTGCCCATCCATAAGGCAAGCTGAATTCCTTTCGTAAATTGGGTAGGATGAATTCTGGGAAGATTTCTACTACACAGGACACATTCATTGATGCATTCTCTTTTCTAATATCTACAACCAAGGTCACAGAGAGATGGACAGAGATAGAAACACTCAGCTCCTCAAAGGACTTACCAGACACAGTCAACTCCAAAGCAAACAAACCACCTTTCCTACCTATTCTCAGAACATGAGACAAAATCACAAACTCACACCCACACCCACAAAGGCACCTCGTTTTCACAAATAGGTCTGTGACCATCAGGAGTGTCCAATGACTCGTGGGCCCTACTATGTTTTCCCGAAATGGCTTGTCCTGTCTCAGATCTGGTCTCCTTGGCCAACTCTGAGGAGTTGTGAGGAGCAAGCGATGAACAACTACATGCTTTCTGAAAAAGTACACTCTTCAGAGCGCTGCTGGCATTTGGCTATCCTCACATAAGTAGGTACCAAGGAAGACTGACACTGTCCTTGGTTATTTCAAAAAACTGAGCCCACTGGAACTGGGACTGGGACTCGCTCTGGGTGCCTTGATTCCTGGATCCCAAGTTCAGATAGTTCCATCACCAAGAAAGTGAGGTAGGTCACTTCATTCAGGAACAGACTGAGGTCACTACCTTGGCGACCACTTTGTCCTAACAGTTCCATTCAACGGTCCCAATAGATGGAGGCTACCCCTACTTCTTGTGACACTTTCACAAGTTAGGATGGTATATCAACCATAGGCACCCAGGAACATCTCTCCACACAGGCCTGGTTTGGTCCATCTTCTCTACATTAAGAAGAGAAAGGCTGATTCAGACACAAACCTTCATCCTGACCAGGATGTTTGCCATGGAAGATGACTTGTGCTCTCTCAGGTTCTTCATGGCTGCCTACAACTTCTCCAGGGATTATTTCTGCATGGACCTTTGAGGTTCTCAGCAGGTGGAAGATCCCCTACATTCCTCTTTTGTAAGACCAACTCTGATCCTGCTCTTCTGTAAAGTTAGATTGAGGGAACAGTGTATGTTTAGGGTTAATAGCATGTTCAATTTGAGTTAGGAATCATTCTGTGGGATGAATAATGGTACTTGAAACCTGTGATATTTACAAGAAAGGGGAAATATAATTATGAAAACAGAAATCTAAGTAAGATTTGAAGCCCTGAAGGGCAAATTGGGCCCTTGAGTTGGATACTTATCTTTGAATTTTGTTCCGCACAGTTATCTCAGATAAATCCATATACAATGGCATAGGACCTTGTACCTTGGATAATTGAATGTAGAAGAGAACATCCAGTCAAAAAAAGATAGTCAGTAGGATTAGGATGATCGTCGGTAGGTTTAGGAAGAAGAGTGAGTAAATGATTTGGACCATAAGTTCTTTCGCAAGAGGGTTTCGAGTAGCGAGTGAATGTAAATGTCAGAACATGTGAAGAGTCAGTCACAAAGATGAACTGGGGAAAATATGTAGGAAAGTAGATATCAATAGAGATATTAGGAAATCAGGAAAAGAATAAAGTGAGTGATTGGATTAGACATTTTCAACAGGCTTGAGGTTGAGTATATAATCTTAGGAGGAAACAAATATATAGTCACAAATAGGATTTACAATTGAGAGCATTAGGCAACCTGGAGATGGATGATTTTTGTAGTCCATGCTCACTTTCCATTTAGGATTTGGTACAATCATAAATGTGACTTTGCATTTTGTGTCCAGAATATTACTGTGATAAAATGTATATGTACATCAGGGAACATGAGTATTTCTTCCACCATTTCTGCAAACAAGTTTTTGAAGACATATAAATTAATTTTGGGAGTAAAAATAGGTGTGCCCTGTGTCTCTGAATATAGAGAAAATGCATGAATAGACCATACTGTGAATAAATAATATAACTGGCTCCAACTTTAAATAATGGATTGAATTGATATCTGAAAATATACAGGAAATTTTATATTGATATACATTCATTCATTACAACCAGTTATACATCTAATGGTAATTTTAGGGTTATGCTTTATCATGAAGAGTGTGTGAGGTTTGCTTTAAAATTGATTATGAAAATCGAAAATAATGTGTTTGGAAAGAAGTTTCATGAAAAGGCCAGTCAAGAAACCTGGAGGAAATCATGTGTTCTGAAGCAGGAAATGATGGAAACTGAAACAAATGCCTATAAATTTGTGAACTTGTGGATGAAATATATATATTATGATGTTCAAAAACTTAAGAAATAGTAATATACCAGTGTTGAATGAAAATGAACCTCAAAATACACACCATGTCCCATAGGAATCTACTTGCATTGATGTTAAACTGAGTCAGTTAGTGTAGCAATATTAGGATCTGTAACCACCATTGACTGTAGTGAGTTTGTTGTACCAGGAAACAAACATGTATTTCACGTGGATGAATATTTCTGAGAAAAATCTTGTGAAAAGTTGATTATAAATCCACATACATGAACATAAATGAATTCAGGGAGTGTATGTAAGACACATATATTTTAAATTTTGAAAAATCTGGACAGTATATATATACAAAACACACACACAGAGACATTAAAATGTAGCAATATATATGCCAATCGAAATTCATCATGAAATATATATCCTCCAGAGATGGAAAAATTTATATTTTAATGAAAATGGATTTATGTATAATATTCCACTAGGAAGGTCACCCATAGGTTGAATTTTAAATTCCAAAAGTGTTTAGGAGGGGTGATCTCTTCTCACAATTTGTATCTGCCAATGCATGCACTCACAATAATGTACTTGTGATACCAGGTAGGATTCTATATGTGCATATAAAAATACATGTGCTGAATAGGCTACAGAAAAAGGGAGACAGAAATTCACATAGTTGTTAACTTTAAAAACTCATGGAGAACTATATCAATTAAAATTGACAAGATTTGTAACACCTACAATTTGTTATGCAAAAGGCAAGTCCAAATATATGTGATACATCCACTGAACTGCTTGTATTTCTATTCTGTTTGGGTTATTTTTCTCCATCATATTAGGATTATCAGTAAGAGTCTAGTTGGGTATGGGTTATTGTCAGGGATTCAGTATGTCGAATGGAAAATAGGAAAATGTATCCAATGTGTATGCAAATATGTGCTACACAAAAATCTTCCTACTCTCATCCAGAAAAATGCCTTTACATTACCTTCACCCCAAGTAAGACACAATTAGAGGAAAATAGTTAGAAAATATGTGAATACATATCTGCAATGGAAAATAATCAGGAGTTCACAACCTTGGAGGTGGTAGAGGAATTTCCAAAACTAAGGGACAGGGTAAACACTCCACGTACATGGAGCTCTGCCTGAATAATACTTCTTGAGAAACTGCCTCTGTGGTTGGACACTTGAAATATTTGTTGTTCTCAGGAGCTTGTCAGAAACTATGTTCCTTTGTAGTGAGAACATCAAAGCTGACCCTGCATCTATGTCCAATGAACATGAGACAGCAGTGCCGAATTCTCCATTTGTATGTAAACTGTGGCCACTGTGGGTAAGTGTCTCCCCGTGTGGACTTTGAAGCCATTTGGTCATCCTCCACTTTCCATGGTGTTTCTTGCTCCTGCACTGGGAGTTTGGTATTTGCTTCATGAAATACAAGGAGTTCATCTGGGACACAGTGTTGGAGGGAGTTATGTCACATGTGGTTTGTCAGGGTCTGCAGGAGAATGCACCAAACAGGCTTCTATCCCACATAGCTTTCTCCTTGACCATAGCAACCCTATTCTGAAGATTGCCCTGAAACCTCTCCATATAAAAAGATGCCTTTACAAGAAAGAGCCTGCTGGCTGCACCATGTCAGCCACAAGCTATTTGGAAGTCAATGGGAGATCCACATGTCTCAACCACAGATATTTTTTCACACACCTGCACACCACAGCTCTTGGCCCACTACTCTGCAGGCTTCAATATACTGGCATCTCTGTTCTACACCATTTTCATGAAACCCAGTCAAACAAGGCACGGTCTGGTACACTCATGATCAGCAACAGAACATCCAAAGGTTCTCCAGTGCAACCAGGTCATGGGAATTTCAAAAATTTCATGGTATTTATGTAGCCATTTTTCAAGGATGAAGTTGGAGGCACTGTGGGTTTCAATTCATTCAGGAACCATTAAAAGTTGAGGAAGTTCTTTTCAAAGAAAGCTCTGGAGAACTCTCACAGGCAAGGCTTCCAAAAGAGTTATGAGTTCCATGTGTGTTTTGACTCTCAACTATTGCTGCCAAGTATTAAAGAATAAAATCCTGTGATATCCTGGCTGAGATTCCCAGTACTCTGAGGAAAGCCACCCTGGGCCAAGCTCTCTGTTTCCAAGGGCGACTCTCATGCGTGGCCTCATAAAATCCCAACACAATTTATGACAATACTTCTCTGAGTCAGTTACAGAACGCAGTCTCTAAGGGGAATCACACCAGAGTTCAAGCCCAGGTTGACCCAGTCATCTCTCCACACCGCCAAACAAATGACCACAATTACAACCAAAACACTCCCACATGGCTTCCATCTTCTTCCATGTAGACACTCATCATAACCTCTGGTTGGAGCTTTCCATGAGGGGCACATTCCAAAGAGTGTCCAAAATAAGCTCCATGTCCCTCATTTGGCTAAAGTCAGGGTGCGCTGGAAACCCTTCCTGTGAAACCGGAGTAATCAAATATTCCTGCCCTTAATACTGCTCCGCTTCTCCAATTTGAGGCCTTCTGACTGTGGGGTTTAGATTCTTTATGTGAATTGGAATCAGGAGAAAAGACAAGCCCTTCTGCAGAGATTTGAGGAACTCATTTGACCCAAAGGATCCCTATTCTCACTTGATGGATTTCAGGAACCTAACAGAGGAAGGCAATAGAATTCATTCACAATGACTGAACATTTTGCCATTTTGGTTTTGGATGCACACATGGAATCTTTCTTTAGATCCATCAGGTGCTGAGAATATAAGCCACAGCCTCACACAGGGCCAAGAGGCTGATTCAGACACATCCTATTCCAAAGAAATTAAGCAAAGAATCCAAGGTGATGCCCATTCATTTACATTTGAAAACTGTTTTCTTCAGGGTTCATAAAGGGGTGGCCTGAGGCAAAGACGTTCCTGAAATTCAGGGCAACAGAACAATAGGTTAGCAAATGACCCAAAGCAGGGTTTCTCCACTGAGAGTTTCCTGGTCACACTGATATCTGAGTTTTCTGAGATACTGGCCATTCCATTCAGCTATCCAGTACAAGGCCATGTCACAGTCGTTGGAGTTGGCACCTATCTTGGACACAAATCCATGATCCTATTCTGGAGAGTGGCCAGAATTCAGGAAGAAAAAATGGGACTTAGGAAGGTAGTAGGTTTTGCCCATCCATAAGGAAAGCCACACTCCATTCATAAGTTAGACAGGATGAATTCTGGGAAGTTTTCTAGTAGACAGGACACATCCATTGTTGCATTGTCTTTTCTCGTGTCTACAACCACGGACACAGTGGGATACACAGACATAGAAACACTCACCTTGTCAAACGACTTACTAGAAACAGTTCACTCCAAACAAACAAACAAACAAACAAAAAAAACGCCTTTCCTACCTATTCTCAGAACATGAGAGAAAACAACAAACCCACACTCACAAAGGCACCTCCTTCCCCCAAGTAAGTCTTTGACTATCCGGTGTGTCCTCTGACTGGTGGGCCATACTATGTTCCCCCGAAATGGCCTGTACCCTCTCTTGTTTCCTTGGCCAACACTGTGAAGTTGTCAGGAAAAAGTGGTGAGCCACTACCTGCTTTATCAGGAAAGGTCCCTCTTAAGAGCTCTCCTGGCATTTTGCCATCCTCACATCAGTAGGTACCAAGAAAGACTAACTGTCCTTGGTAAATCCACACAAGTGAGCCCACTGGGACTGGGACTGGGAATGCATCTGGGTGCCTGGCTTCTTGGATACCAAGTTCAGAGAGTTCCATCACCAAGGAAATGAGGTACATCACTTTCTTTGGAACTGAATGAGGTCACTGCCTTGGCAACCCCTTTGTCCTAACAATTGCTTCCAAAGGTCCAGTGAGATGGTGGCTGTCCCTACTTTCTCTAACACTTTCACAAGTTAGAATGGTATATCAATCATAGGCACCCGGGAACAGCTCTCCACACAGGCCTGGTTTGGTCCATCTTCTCCACAATAAGAAGAGAGAGCCTGATTCAGAAACATCCTTTCATCCTGACCAGGTTGTTTGCCATGCAAATTGGCCTTTGCTCTCTTAGGTCCTTCATACCTGCCTACAACTTCTCCAGGTATCATTTCTGCATGGACCTTTGAGGTTCTCAGCAGGTTGAATTTCCCCTACTTTCCTGTATTGTAAGAACAACTCTGTCCCTGCTCTTCTGTAAAATGAGATTGAGGGAACAGTGTATGTTTAGGGTTAATAACAGGTTTGATTTGGGTTAGAAATCATTCTGCTCCATGAATAATTGTATTGGGAACCTGCGATATTTACAAGAATGTAGAGGTGAAATATAATTATGAAAACAGAAATCTAGGTATGATTTAAAACCCACAAGGGCATTGGGCCCTTGATTGGGATACTTAGCTTTGAATTATGTTCTGCACAGATGTCTCAGAAAATTTGATATACAATGGCACAGGACCTTGTACCTTGGAAGATTGAATGTAGAAGAGAACATCCACTCAAAAAAGGATAGTCATTAGGATTTGAAAGATAGTCGGTAGGTTTAGGAAGAAGAGTGAGTATATGATTTGGACCAAAAGTTCTTTAGCAATAGGGATTCAGTTAGAGAGCGAATGTATATGTCAGCACATATGAAGAGTCAGTCACTATCATGAACTGGGGAAAATATGTAGAAAAGCAGATATCAATAGAGACATTACTAAATCAGGCAATGTATAAAGTGAGTGAGAGGATTAGACATTTTCAACAGGGTTGAGTTTGAATATATAATCTTAGAAAGAAAGAAATACGTAGTTACCAATAGGATTGACATTTGAGAGCATTAGGCAACCTTGAAATAGATGTTTTTAGTAATCTATGTTCACTTTCCATTTAGGCTTTGGTAGAATCATAAGTGTGACCTTTACAATTTTTGTCCAGAATATTACTGTGATAAAATGTATACATAAATCAGGTGACATAATTATTTCTTCCACCATTTCTGGGAGCAATATATTGAAGACGTATAAATTAGTATTGGGGGTAAAAATAGGTGTACCATGTGTTTATGAATATAGAGATAAAGCATGAATAGACCATACTGTGAATAAATAATATAACTTGATCCAACTTTAAATAATGGTTTGAATTGATATCTGAAAAATTACAGGAAATCTTATACGGATATACAATCATTCATTCCAACCAGTTATTCATCTAATGGTAATATTAGTGTTTTGGTTTATCATGAAGAGTGTGTGAGTTTTGCATCTAAAGTGATTATGGAAATCGAAAATAATGTGTTTGGAAAGAAGTCTCATGAAAAATCCAGTCAAGAAACCCTGACAATACATGTGTTCTGAAGCAGGAAGTGATTAAAGTTGAAACAAATGCCTATAAATTTGCTCACTTGTGGATGAAATATATATCCTATGATGTGCAAAAGCTGAAGAAATAATAATGTACCAATGTTGAATAAAAATAAACATCAAATTACATATCATGTCCCATAGGAATATACTTGCATTGATGTTTGACTGGGTCAATTACTGTAGAACTATTAGGATTTTTATACACCATTCACTGAAGTTAGTTTTCACTACTAGTAAACAAATATGTATTTAAGGTGGATGAATATTTCTAAGAATAATATTGTGAAAAGTTGATTATAAATCTAAGTCCATGAACATGAATGAATTTAGGGAATTTAAATAAGACACATATATTTCATAGTTTGAAAAATCTGGAGAGTGTATATATATATATATATATATATATATATATATATATATATATATATATATACACATATACATATATACACAAAACACACACACAGACATTAAAAAGTACTAATATATATGCCAATCGAAATTCATCTTTAAATATATATCATCCACATATGTAAAAATATTTATTTTACTGAACATGAGTTTACGTATAATGTTGTTCTACTAGGAAGCTCCCCTATAGGTGGAATTTTCAGTTCCAACAGTGTTTAGGAGGAGTGATCTCTTCTCACAATTTGTACCTGCCAATTCAGCAACCTCACAAAAATGTACCTATAATACCAGGTAGGATTTTATAAGTGCATATAAAAATACATGTGATGATGAATAGGCTACAGAGAAAGGGAGAGAGGAATTCACATAGTAGTTAATTTTAAAAACACATAGAGAACTATTTTAATTAAAAATTGACTAGATTTATAACACCTACCGTTTATCATGCAAAAGGAAAGTTCAACTATATACCATGCCTCCTCTAAACTGCTTGAATTTGTATTCTGTTTAGGTAATTTTTCTCCATCATATTAGGATGAATAGTCAAAGGCTAGTAGGGTATGGGATAGTGTCATGTATTCAGTATTTCAAATGGAAAATTGAAAAATGGATCCAATGTGTATGCAAATATTTGCTACACAAAAATCTTTTCAATCTCATCCAGAACAATGCTGTGACATTACCTTCGCCCCAAGTATGACACAGTTAGAGGAGAAGAGTTAGAAAAATCTGTGAATATATATCTGCAATGAAAACTGCTCAATTTTCACAACTTTGGGGGTGGTAGAGGAGTTTCCAAAAGTAAGGGACAATGTAAACACTCCACAAAGGTCGAGACCCTTTGCCCACAAGGAAGACGCAACTCAGGAATCTTCTTTCAGCAGTTTATTCAGGCCCTTGATATTTCTTCTTCTTCCTTGTTGGATGCCCCTCCCAGCCTTAATAAAGCATCCCAAGCCCCAATGCAAAGCTGCCACGTGGAACTTTCTCACAGGGTGCTGAAAAACCATGCACCAACTCTCCCAAACAAGCAGTTGTTTGTTACAGACCACAGTGGAGCCAGCGCCATCCTGCAATGGCGACCATAATCTGCAGAAGAGGCTCACCACAGTTCCCCCTTTCTGTTTTCTGAAAACAATACAGGCGAGAGTAGAGGTCCTATCCCACTGTGCAGAAGTGGCTGCATAGTATGGCTCAGTCCTAAGGAGGGCCCAGCCCCAGATCTGAAGCCATATCAGCCGACGCCTTTTTCGTGGGGCGGGGCGTGGACATCATACCCGCATGCAATAGGACATGCTCTCCTTGAGGTCCACTTCAAGGATCACTCAAGTGCAGTGCCTTGCCTCGCATCCTGTATCATGACGAAGGTGGACGAAGGGGGACAGCTGAGGCTGAACTGTGGCTGTACACAACGACAAACGAGTTGACAGCACCCTGAAAGAAAGGCACGGACTTTAAGGCCATAGAGAAGCATTAGTGTGGAAACCCACCTGCGTGCAATGGCAGCAAGACCGGCAGAGTGCAAGGGCTTTCCAACACTAAGAGAATAACGAGGAAAGACATGCCGATCCCAGTGCAATGTTATAATAACTTGGGGTGCAACGACCATGTCAAAGATTTACTGTTTAAGATGCGCAAGCCAGACTTGAGGTGAATTGCCATTTTCTAAAGCTGCAAGAGCTTGGATGATCATAGCCTTATCGTGAGCATTGCGGGCCTTGAGGCAACAGAGAAACCACAAACAGAGAAACATACCGAAGCAACACATTGCACCAAAACTGCCTACCCCCACCCACTGTTTAAAAAAGGAAAAAGCAGAAGATATCCAATCGGTGAATTTACCCAAAGTCACGGGATCAACATGGGTGTTATTCAAGACACCTATCTGGGTTAGTTGAGACTGGATCATGTCTTCCGCTTCCATGGACCAATTTCCAGCCAAATATTCGCCAATGATGCGGGAAACATTCCTGGAATCATTAAATCTGACAGAGGTTATGCATAAATGTGCACGTTGGTCAACACAACCCAAAAGCACTAAGTCAGCCAATTCTTCTACCTGAGCTTGGAGTAAATCTATTCTTTGGTTGGCAGCTAAAATCCCTGACAAAATATGTTGATTAATTGTATTTTGGGATTCAAGTATGGTGGAAGTTTGTTGGACAACTTGATTAATGGTGGCAGCAGTTTGTACTTGATTGGCCATAGCCACTCCGGCCGTAACCGCTGCAGCAGCAGATACCGCCACGGCTGTCACTATAGCCGCTGTGATTCCAAAATCTCTGTGGACTCTAAGTAGCTCAACAATAGGGAATTTATCAGGATCTGCAGTGACCGGGATTTGGACAAAAGTTGGAATTTTCATAACCACTGCTACAGTCCAGGAACCATTCCAACACTCAGATAAGAGACTGGTAGTATGAGAACAATCCAGCATCCCCGACAAGGTGGCCTTAGCCAAAAGGAATAAGAAGGGGGATTGGACACAGACCATTGCAGGAGGCATTGTGGCATTATACAACAGAGAGTTGAATGAAACAGATGTAAGTGTATTACCTCGTTCACTTTCCCTAACAGTACCAGAAACATTAGTCAGCCAACATTTGGCTCCTACCAACTGAGCCAATGCAGAAATATCGGCTGAAGCCCCCTTTTCATTGGAAATCAGCCATTGAAACCAGGACCAACCTACTCCTGTAGAGGAGCTGGCACTATTGTTAAAGTTATAAACATACCTCTTAAGAGAGGGGGAAAGGGAGAAACCTTTAGCAACTTGATGTTTCTCCCAAGAATGATCCTGACAAGGCGTAAATGTTGGGGGGAAACCAAGATTAGGGGAACAGTAAGGAGAGGCCTTGAAATGAGTGACATCATGAATACTACTAGAAGAAGGAGGCACTGGGATTAGTACCTCGGAGATAATAGCCAAGGTAGTTATGTTAAGAGCAGAGCTACTGTTTGCGGGGGTTCCTGAGCCTGATTGCTTCCCCGAAGCTACCTTGCTCAATACAGCACTGATAATGCTCCCTGAGACCTGATTGGACCGCAATGGGTCCTCCCAGTTAGTCAAATTTTTGGTCTTAAGGCTAATGCAATTAGCGTTTTTAAGTCTGAAAGAAAAAACTCCTGTTAGATTAACTTGAGATTGATTAAAAATTCTCTCCATGTCCCCTCTAGGAGAGGCACAGGGAGCAGACATCTCACATGAGGTAGAAAAAAGAGTGGGGAGGACACTAGAATTACCATGAACCGGCATCGGCATTGGCCATGCCCGTGCCACTGCCCACCACCGCATTGGTGTCGCCTGTGCCATCGGCACCAGCACCAGAGCCAGAGCACTTAGCAGAATGAAGATCCTCATCACAGAATTGTTGTGGTATCTCTTGTTGCTGGTCAGTTGATGTCGAGACTCTTCTTGTCAAGCGTTCAGGGACCCACAACGGTTCCGTACGATCCTGGGGAAAAACACATACAGGTCCTCGTGCCCATGTCAGCACGGGGTCAGGGCCGTTCCATTGGCACGTAAGAACATCCTTCCACTTAACATAGTCAATCACAGAGGGCTGAGGGGACACATGTCTATCGGCCGCAAAGCCACCATGAATATCCAAATTCGAAAAATTAATGGTAAAGAGAGCTAAGGACAGGCGTTCTTTAGGAGTGTGTTCAGCTCCTATTCCCCCTTTTTGTTTTTGTAAAGTTTCCTTTAAGGTGCGATGAGCACACTCAACAATGCCTTGTCCTTGAGGATTGTAAGGCAAACCATGAGTAAGTTGCACTCCCATAGTAGAACAAAAAGCTGTAAATTGTCTGCCAGTATAAGCAGGTCCATTATCAGTCTTAAGGGATGCAGGTGCACCCCATGCTGCCCATGCCTCTAAACAGTGAGTAATGACATTACGTGCCTTTTCTCCTGATAAAGCAGAAGCATGGGTAATTCCAGAGCACGTATCAACAGAAACATGCACATACTTGAGGTTACCAAAGTCAGGTATATGTGTCACATCCATTTGCCAAACAACCAATGGCTTTAATCCCCGTGGGTTTACTCCATAATTAGGGGGATGAAGAAATGTGACACAGTGGGGACATTGCAATACTATCTGCAGAGCATCCGCTCTTGAAATGGAAAAATGCCTGTGCAGCGTTAATGCATTAACATGGAAGATTTGGTGAAACAACTTAGCCCCCTCTAAGGAGGAAGCCAAGCATATCAATTGACCTCTAGTGGCTAAGTCCGCACGCACAGGCATTACCCTGGGATAACGTGCCAGGAAGAGAGGTGTGAGCCCTGATGTGCATTGGATAAAAAGAAGCAGTGCGGTTAGAGATAAGCTGTTGAAGCTGAGTAAAGTAAGCAGACACATTGTGGGCATCACTAATAGCTCCCACGGCCTCCAGGACTTTTAGTGCTTGTACCACATACCTGGAGTCCGAAATAAGATTAAAAGGAAAAGAACACTGTTTAAAAAATTCAATAACAATTTGTAGTTCTATCCATTGTGGATTTCCAGGAGCAAATTGATGCTGGATAGGGGGAGAGTCATTAATTACATAAGCTCCCATTCCAGACTTGGAACCATCAGTAAAAATGTTAACAGCCCCCGGAATTGGACTGGATGAAGTTACCTTAGGGAAAATGATGGGATGTTCTTTAACAAAATGGAGTAATGGATGAGAAGGGTAGTGATTATCAATACCCCCTTGAAACGAGCAACACAGAATAGCCCAGTTGTCTAGAGTAGCACATAAAACATTAAGTTGAGCTTTAGTGTAGGGTATGATAAGAGAAGAAGGTGATTGGCCGAAAAATTGAATGCTTTGTTGAATCCCTTTAAGTGCCAACGCTGCAACAGCATCAGGATAATATTCTAAGGATTTTCCTGGGGATACATGTGGGTGGATCCATAGTAAAGGCCCATCTTGCCACAGTACTCCAGTAGGCTGCCGCATAGTGGCAAGCACACATAACTGGAAAGGTTTATCACTCTGGAGCCTGCATAGAGTGGCATGCTGTATAGCTTTTTCTACTTTTATAAGGGCCGCTCTAGCCTCAGTAGTGAGGCTACGAGGGGAAGCAAGATCTGGATCACCGTTAAGAGTAGCATACAAAGGCTGGAGCACAATATTAGGAATATGTAAATATCCTCTTATCCAATTAATGTCTCCCAGCAATTTTTGAAAATCATTTAGAGTTTGGAAATCTTGAGTCCTGATGGTAATTTTTTGTGGTTTTAATTTGTCATACCCAATTGTCGCTCCCAAATACCTGATAGAATCCCCTGTTTGAACCTTTTCAGGTGCGATGTGCAGTCCATGTTGAGCCAACAGCATCACGAGTTCTTTATAAGCCTCATTAACTGTCTGTTCTAATTTTGCGGCCAATAACACATCATCCATATAATGAATGATCTTGGTGGAGGAATACTTATGTCTGAGAGGTGCGAGTGCCTTCCCCACATACATTTGGCACATCGTGGGACTGTTAGCCATCCCCTGTGCCAACACCACCCACTCAAACCTTTGATCTGGTTCCTCGTGATTACACGAGGGAAGGGTAAAAGCAAAACGTTGTGAATCTTTAGGATGCAAAGGAATGGAAAAGAAACAGTCTTTAATGTCAATAACAATTATATCCCAGCCTTGAGGAACAGAGGAGAGCAGAGGCAGCCCTCTTTGAATGGGTCCCATAAGTTGCATCTGAGCATTAACTGCTTGTAGATCATGCAGTAGGCGCCACTTCCCTGATTTTTTCTTAATGACAAATATGGGAGTATTCCATGGAGAAGTAGAAGGTTGGATGTGACCCAAATCAAGTTGTTCTTTGACTAGATCATGGGCTGCTGCCAGTTTAGCCGAGGGAAGAGGCCACTGAGGCACCCAAACAGGCTCCTCGGTGAGCCATGTTATGGGTATTTGAGCCCCAGTGGCCCCTAGGAAAAACCCAGACCAAACCTGTTAAGCTTTTGATGAGCTAGCACAGGATGCTTATGCCCCTGTAGGTGCCTATTAGGGTACCCAAAAATCTTTCCATCGGCCTCCACCATCCTTGCTACAAAATCTGAAAAGGGTTCTGTAGAGCCCTGCAGAATCTTAGTCAAGTAACCAGACACCTCTCCTCTATTTGGAAGTGACTTCCATGCCCGAATGCAAATGTTGTTAATTTGATCATATGCCTCAGGAGGGAATCCTGTCTGTTGATTAGCAAATCTGCCTTGTCCTAAAAGCATATCCTTGTCCCAATGGGGGTGTCCCGCGGCATAGTTTTGGGCGGCCTGCTCAACAGCGCCCTCTAGCAGAAAGGCTCTCCAGTCCAAATATTTACCTGGAGAAACACAAGCCCGAACAAGGCTAGCCCAATCTGAAGGAGTCATACAAAATCTAGCAAGTCCCTCCACCTGAGTAAGGGTGAAAGCGGCATCCACGCCATAAGTGCGGAAAGATTCCGCCAAGGTTTTAATTTTCTTAAAGTCTAAAGGCTCATGATATCTTCCCCTGTTATTGTCCTGAAATACAGGGTATGCAAGTCCCATATCTGTATTAACTGTCCTCCAAACTTGCGCATGAAAATATCTCCCGGAATTTTGGCTCCCCCCCACATACGGGGGTGGGGCAACCGGCACCATATCTTCTTTGAGATATTCTACCTCCTCCTCCTCAGATTGTTGTTGACCGATATTGGATCCCGTCCCCTTTTTACAGTAGGCCTGCGTGCCCTGTATCCCTTTTTTCCTTTTCTTCACTTTTATCTTTCGTAGTTGTTGTAACAATATATCAAGGTCCTCAGAACTCTCTGAGCCACTTGTGTTCTCAGGCGTTTTTAATTCAGCCAAGTCTGGGTAGAGCCTTCTCCTATTTTTAGTTTCAGGCTCTTTTGCCTTCTCACTACTCTTACTCCCAATGTTCTCTGCCACTTCACTATGTGATCCTTCAGACTTTTCCTCATGTAGTTGCTCAAAAACTTCTTGTCCTTTAGTAAGTGCTTCCTGACATCTGCCATCTGGGAGGCAACTACGGATCATCTTCCAAAGGGGTATCACCCCACCCTCTAATATGCCCTGCTCAGAAGCAAAGTCAAGATCTGTGCCTAACTTATCCCAGCTAGGTATAGTAAGGCTGCCCGAGAACGCAAACCACAGTGCAGCAATATCTGTCTTCCGTAAAAATCTCTGTAAAGTACTACGTTTCACTTCTAGGCCCTTGCAACGTAACAGGTTATCTAGGGCCAGGAGAAGCGGACTTGAAGATACGGCACTCATGACACAACAAAAGACACACAAAAAACAAAAGTGAAAGTAAGAGCGAAAGTACACAGTGCAGCTGCAATAAGATGTAATGCTCTCTCTGGCTTTACAGAGGAGCTGCTGCTTTGATAGCGGGTCCCACTTACCTGGGACTAATCCCCGCTTTGACCGCGGGTCCCACTTACCTGGGACTAACCTCCGCTTTGACCGCGGGCCCCACTTACCTGGGACTAACCGGTGCACCACCCCTGACTGCTGAAAGTTCTGGTTCCCTGGTTTTCAGCACCACTTGTCGCGACCCCTTGCCCGCAAAGAAGACGCAACTCAGGAATCTTCTTTCAGCAGTTTATTCAGGCCCTTGATATTTCTTCTTCTTCCTTGTTGGATGCCCCTTCCAGCCTTAATAAAGCATCCCAAGCCCCAATGCAAAGCTTCCACGTGGAACTTTCTCACAGGGTGCTGAAAAACCATGCACCAACTCTCCCAAACAAGGAGTTGTTTGTTACAGACCACAGTGGAGCCAGCACCATCCTGCAATGGTGACCATAATCTGCAGAATCGGCTCACCACACACAAACATGGAACTCTGCTGGCCTAAAGTCTTCTTAAGAAACTCCCTCTGAGGTTGGGCACATGTAATATATGTTGTTCTCAGGAGCTTTAGCTTCCATTGTAGTGAGACCATCAAAGGTGGGTCTGCATCTATGGGACCTGGAGGACATGGTTACTTATTTTAAAATGAACATGAGGAAGCATTGCTAAATCCTCTCTTTGTAGGTAAACTGTGGCCACTGGGGGCTAAGTGTCTCCCCATGTGCACTGTGAACCCATTTGTTCATACTCCATCTTTCGTGGTGTTTCTTGCTGCTGCACTGGGAGTTTGGTATTTGCTTCATGAAACAAGGAGTTCAACTGGGACACAGTGCTGGAGGGAGTTCTGTCACGTTTGGTGGGTCAGGGTCTGCAGGAAAATGCACCAACCAGGCTTCTATCCCACAAGCTTGCCTCTTTGAGCATAGTAACCTGATTCTGAACATTGCCCTGAAACTCCTCAATATCACAAGATGCCTTTACATAGAAGGGTCTGCTGGCTGCACCATATCAGTCTTAATCCATTTGGAAGCCAATGGCATATCCACATGGCCACACCACAGATTTTTTATCACACACCTGCCCACAATTTCTCTAGGTCCACTACTCAGCAGCCTCCATCTTACTAGCATGTCTTTTCTATATTATTTTCATGAAACCCAGTCAATCAAGGCACCTTCAGGTATACTTATGATCAGAAACAGGACATCCAAAGGTTCTCCAGTGCCACCTGCTCATGGGAATTTTAAGCATTTCATGGTATTTATCTAACCATTTTTCAAGGATAAAGTTGGAGGCACTGTGGGTTTCAATTCATTTAGGAACCATTAAATGGTGAGAAAGCTCATTTCAATGAAAGATCTGGAGAACTCTCACAGGCAAGGCTTCCCAAAGAGTGGCCAAAAGTTCACATGAAGCCAGGCCCATTGAGGTCTACAATGTGAGGTCCTTGTTTGTTTTGACTCTCAACTATGGTTGCCAAGTCTTTCAGAATAAAATAATGTGATATCCTGGCTGAGATTTCCAGTGCTCTGTGGAAAGCAACCCTGGGCCAAGACTCATTTTCCAAGGGCGACTCTCATGCGAGGCCTCCTAAAATCCCAACACAATTCATTGCAATACTTCTCTGAGGTCAGTTCCAGAAATCAGTCTCTAAGTGGAATCACACCAGAGTTGAAGCCCAGGTGTAACCAATCATCTCTTCCAACCGCCACACAAGTGATCACATTTAAAACCAAAACACTCCCACCTAGCCCTCATCTTCTTCCATAAAGACACTCATAATAACCTCTGGCTGGAGGTTTACTTGAGAGGCACAGCCCAAGACAGTGTCCAAAAGAAGCTCCCTTACCCCTCATTTGCCTAAAAGCCCGGACTCCCTTCCTGTGAAACAGGAGTGATTAAATATGCCTGCTGTTAATACTGCTTCACTTCTCCAATTTGTGGCCTACTGACTCTGGAGTTTAGATTCTTTATGTGAATTGGAGTTATGAGAAAACCCAAGCACCAATGGGCTAGACTCTACAGAGCTTTGAAGAACTCATTAGACCCAAGGAATCCCTATTCTCACTTGACGGAGGAAGGAACATTACAGAGGAAGGTGAGAGACTTCATGCACAATGACAGCTCTTTTGGCCATTTTCGTTTTGGATGCACACATGAGATCTTTCTTTAGACCCAACAGGTGCTGAGAATCTAAGCCACAGCCTCACACAGAACCAAGAGGCTGATTCAGACTCATCCCATTCCAAAGCAATTAAGCAAAGAGCCCAAAGTGATGCCCATTCATTTCCATCTGAAAACTGTTTTCTTCAGGCTTCACAAAGGGGTGACCTGAGGCAAAAACCTTCCTGACATTCAGGGCAACGGACAAATAGGTAAGCAAAAGACCCAAAGCAGGGTTTCTCCACTGAGACTCTCCTAGTCACACTGATATCTGAGTTTTCTGATATGCTCCCATTCCCTTCAGCTATCCAGTACATAGCCATGTCACAGAGCTTGGAGGTGGTACATAACTTGGAAACAAAATCATGAGCCTATTCTAGAGAGAGGCCAAAATCAGGAAGAATACAGGAACTTAGGAAGATTGTAGGTGTTGTACATCTATAAGGCAAGCCACAGTCCATTCATAAATTAGGGAGGATGAATGCTGAGAAGCTTTCTACTAGACATAACACATCCATTGATGCATTCTCTTTTCTAATATCTACAACCACAGACACAGTGGGATACACAGACATAGAAACACTCGCCTTGTCAAAGGACTTACTAGACACAGTCCATTCCAAACCAAACAAACTGCCTTTCCTACGTATTCTTAGAACATGAGACAAAACCACAAACTCACACACATACCCACAAAGATACCTCTTTCCCCCAAGTAGGTATGTAACTATCCAGAGAGTCCTCTGACTGGTGGGCCATTTTTTGTTCCCCCGAAATGGCCTGTCCTGTCTAAGATCTGGTCTACTTGGCCAACTCTGTGAAGTTGTCAGGTCCCAGCAGTGAGCCACTACCTGCGTTCTTAGGAAAGGCCGCTCTTCAGAGCTCTCCTGGCATTTGGCCATACTCACATCAGTATTTACCAAGAAAGACGGACTCTGTCCTTGGTAAGTCTAAACAAGTGAGACCACTGGGACTGAGACTGGGCCTGCCTCTGGGTGCTTGGCTTCCTGGATTCCAAGTTCAGAGAGTTCCATCACCAAGGAAATTAGGTAAGGTCACTTCCTCCAGAAACTGAATGAGGTCACTGCCTTGGCAACCACTTTGTCCTAACAGTTTCTTCAAACGGTCCTTTGAGATGGAGGCTGCCCCTATTTCCTGTGACAATTTCACAAGTTAGAATGTTATATTAACCATAGGCACTTGGAACAGCTCTCCACACAGGCCTGGTTTGGTTTATCTTCTCTACATTAAAAAGATAGAGGCTGATTCAGACACATCCCTTCGTCCTGACCAGGTTTTTTTTGCCATGTAATAGGACTTTCACTTTCTCAGGTCCTTCATAGTTCCCTACATCTTCTCCAGGGATCATATCTACATGGACCTTTGAGCTTCTCAGCAGGTGAAAGATTCCCTATATTCCTGTATTGTAAGACCAACTCTGTGCCTGCTCTTTTGTAAAGTTAGATTAGGGAACAGTGTATGATTAGGGTTAATAACAGGTTTGATTAGGGTTAGGAATCATTCTGCTGGATGAATAATGGTATTGGTATTCAGTGATATTTAATAATATAGAGGTGAAATATAAGTATGAAAACAGAATTCTAGGTAAGATTTGAAGCCCAGAAGGGCATTGGTCACTTTAGTGGGATACTTACCTTTGAACTATGTTCTGCACAGATGTCTCAAATAAATAGATAAACAATGGCAAAGGACCATGTACCTTGGTTGATTGAATGTCTAAGAGAACATCCAGTCAAAAAGGCATAGTCGATAGGATTAGGAAGATAGTGTTGGTTTAGATAGAAAAGTGAGTATAGGATTTGGACCAAAAGTTCTTTAGCAATAGAGTTTTGGTTAGAGAGTGAATGTAAATGTCAGCACATGTGAAGAGTCGGTCACAGTGATGAACTGGAAAAAATATGTAGGAAAGCAGATATCAATAGAGACATTAGGAAATCAGGCAAAGTATATAGTGAGTGATAGGATTAGACATATTCAACAGGCTTGAGATTGAATATATAATCTTAGGAAGAAACAAATATGTAGTCACCAATAGGATAGACATTTGAGAGCATTAGGCAACCTATACATGGGTGTTTTTAGTAATCCATGCACACTTTCTATTTAGGATTTGGTACAAACATAAGTGTGACATTTGCTTTTTTTGTGTCCAGAATATTACACTGATAAAATATATATGTAGATCAGATGACATGAGTATTTCTTCCACCATTTCTAGGAGCAATATATTGAAGACATATAAATTAGTATTGGGGGTACAAATAGGTGCACCCTTTTTCTATGAATATAGAGATAATGCATGACTAAACCATACTGTGAATAAATATTTTCACTGTTTTCAACTTTAAATAATGGATTGAATTGATATCTGAAAATATACAGGAAATTTTATATGTATGTACATACATTCATTCAAACCAGTTATATATCTATTGGTAATATTAGGGTTATAGTTTATCATGAAGTGTGTGTGAGTTTTGCTTCAAAATTGATTATGGAAATCGAAAAAAATGTGTTTGGAAAGAAGTCTAATGAAAAGACCAATCAAGACACCTGGAGAAATACATGTGTTCAAAAGCAGGAATTGATTGTAAGTGAAACAAATGCCCATAAATTTGTGAATTTGTGGATGAAATATATATCCTATGATGTCCATTATATGAAGAAATATTAAGTACCAGTGTTGAATAAAATTGAACGTCAAAATACACACCTTGTCCCATCGGAATCTACTTGCATTGATGTTAAACTGGGTCAGTTACTGTAGAAATATTAGTTTTTGTATGCACCATTCATTCAACTTAGTGTTCAGTACTAGGATACAAATATGTTTTTCAGGTGGATGAATATTTCTGAGAATAATCTTGTGAAAAGTTGATTATAAATCCAAGTCCATGAACATGAATGAATTTAGGGAATTTAAATAAGACACATATATTTCATAGTTTGAAAAATCTGGAGAGTGTGTATTTGTATATATATACACATATTTATATATACACAAAACACACACAGAAACATTAAAAAGTAGTAATATATATGCCAATCAAAATTCATCAATAAATATATATTATCCACAGATGACAAAACATATATTTTACTGAACATGGATTTATGTATATTGTTGTTCTACCAGGGGACTCAACCATAGGTTGAATTTTCCTTTCCAACAGCGTTTAAGAGGAGTGATCTTTTTTCAGAATTTGTATCGGCCAAGTCAGCCACCTCACAAAAATGTACCTGTGATACCAGGTAGGTTTCTATAAGTGCATGTAAAAATACATGTGATGAATAGGATACAGAGAAAGGGATACAGGAATTCACATATTTGTTAATTTTAAAAACACATGAAGAATTATTTCAATTGAAAATTTACTAGATTTATAACACCTAGCGTTTATCATGCAAAAGGCAAGTCCAACTATACACCATGCCTCCACTGAACTTCTTGTATTTCTATTCTGTTTGCATTATTTTTCTCCATCATCTTAGGATTAGTTGTCAGACTCTAGTAAGGTATGTGAATATTTCTCAGAATAATCTTGTGAAAAGATTATTATAAATCCACATTCATGAATATGAAAAATTTAGGAAGTGTAAAATAAGACACATATATTTCATATTTTGAATAATCTGGAGAGTGTGTGTGTGCGTGTGTGTGTGTGTATATATATACACACTCATGCACACACACACACACACACACACACATATACACAGACATTAAAAAGTAGCACTATATGTCAATTGAAAATCACCAAGAAATATATATCATGCACAGATTCAAATAAATTCATTTTACTGAACATGGATTTATGTATAATGTTGTTCAACTAGGAAGCTCACACATAGGTTGAATTTTCAATTCCAACAGCGTTTAGGAGGAGTGATCCCTTGTCAGAATTTGTATCTGCCAATTCAGCCACCACACAAGAATAAACGTGTGGTAACAGGTAGGATTCTATATGTGCATATAAAAATACAGGTCCTAAATAGGCATTAAAAACATATGGAGAACTATTTCCAAAAAAAATTGACTGGATTTATAACTCCTACCCTATATTATGCAAAAGGCAAGTCCAACTATACACCATGCCTCCTCTGAACTGCTTGTAGTTCTATTCTTTTTGGGTTATTTTTCTCCAACATATTAGGATTAGTATTCAGAATCTAGTAGAGTATGTGTTAATGTCAGGGATTCAGTATTTTGAATGGAAAATTGGAAAATTTATCCAATGTGTATGCAAATATGTGCTACACAAAAATCTTCCCACTTTCATCCAGAACAATGCCTTGACATTACCTTCACCCCAAGTAAGACACAATTAGAGGAGAAGTGTTAGAAAATCTGTGAATACTTATCTGGAATGGAATATGATAAGGAGTTCACAACCATGGACGTGGTAGAGGAGTTTCCAAAAGTAAGGGACAGGGTAAACACTCCGCAATAATGGAGCCCTGCTGACCTAATGACTTCTTGAGAAACTGCCTCTGAGTTTGGGCACTTGAAATATATGTTGTTGTCAGGAGCTTTTGCTTTTTTTCTAGTGAGATGATCAAAGCTGGGTCAGCATCTATGTGACCTGGAGGACATAAATTGTAATATTCCAATGAACATGAGGGAAGAGTGCTGGATTCTCTTTTTGTGGGTATACTGTGGCCGCTGGTGGCTAAGTGTCTCCCTGTGTGGACTGTATAGTCATTTATTGCTCTTCCACTCTCCATTGTGTTTCTTGCTCCTGCACTGGGAGTTTGGTATTTGCTTCACCAAATACATGGAGCTCAACTGGGACACAGTGCTGGTGGGAGTTATGTCACGTGTGGTGGGTCAGGTTCTGCAGGAGAATGCACCAACCAGGTTTCTAACCCACATAGTTTACCCCCTTGAACATAGCAAGCTGATTCTGAACATTGCCTTGAAACCTCTCCATATATCAAGATGCCTTTAAATAGAAATTTATGCTGGCTGCACCATGTCAGTCCCAAGCAATTTGGAATCCAATGGTAGATCCTCATTCCCCTACCACAGATGTTTTATCACACATATGCCCACCACTTCTCTAGGCCCACTACTCAGCAGGATCCAACCTATAGGCTTCTCTGTTCTACACCATTTTCAGGAAACCCAGTCAATCAAGGCACTCTCTGGTATACTCATGATCAGCAACAGGACACCCAAAGTTTCTCCAGTGCCACCAGGTCATTGAAATTTCAAAAATTTAATGGTATTTATATAGCCATTTTTCAAGGATGAAATTGGAGGCACTGTGGATTTCAATTCATTTAGGAACCCTTAAATGGTGAGAAAGCTCATTTCAATGAAAGATCTGGAGAACTCTCACAGGCAAGGGTTCCCAAAGAGTGGCCAAAAGGTCATATGAAGCCAGGCCCATTGAGGTCTACATGTGAGGTCCATGTGTGTTTTGACTCTCAATTATGGTTGCCAAGTCTTTCAGAATAAAATCATGTGATATCCTGGCTGAGATTTCCAGTCTCTGTGGAAAGCGACCCTGATCACATTTTCCAAGGGCAATTCTCATGCGAGGCCTCCTAAAATCCCAACACAATTCATGGCAACACTTCTCTGAGGTCCATTCCAGCACTCAGTCTCTAAGGGGAATCACACCAGTGTTCAGGCCCAAGAGGACCCAGGCATCTCTTCCAACCGCCACACAAATGACCGCAATTAAATCAAAACACTCCAACATGGGCCTCATATTCTTCCATATAGACACTCATCATAACCTCTGGCTGAAAGTTTCCATAAGGGGTGCAGCCCAAGACAGTGTCCAAAATAAGCTCCTTTGCCCCTCATTTGCCTAACATCAGGGTGGACTGTACACCCTTCCTTTGAACCAGGAATGATCAAATAGCCCTGCCGTTAATACTGCCCTGCTTCTCCAATTTGAGGCCTACTGACTGTCAGGTATTGATTCTTTCTGTGATTTGGAGTCATGACAAAACCCAAGCCCCTATGGACTATCCACTGTAGGGCTTTGAAGAACTCTTTTGACCCAAAGGATCCCTATTCTCACTTGATGGAAGTCAAGAACTGAAAAGTTCAGACGAACGTCTTAGGAAAAGACCACCAAGAGACTGTCTCATGCCACCGCAAAAGGGTTTATTGTGGGTCCAGCATGCTGGGGCTCAGAGCTCACTTCAGAGGAGCAAAGAACAAAGAGCCCCAGAACAACTTGAGCAGAGTTTATATACATTCTATGGAGAGGGCAGGGTTTTTACATACATCATAGCCTCTTTTAGAAAATCATCTTATACCCCAGCAAAATCAAATAACAACTCTAAAACATGATTAGCACATTCATTGGCGGGAACAGGTCGTGCAGTGGGTGATTGGTCAGCCCTGAGAAGGGGTTAACATTTAAACTGATTGGTTGAAGCCCTGAGATGTATACGTGCAGATCTGCATGGTTTCTGGGAAGGGGTGTTAAGTATCTAGCTGGTCAGGGAAGATTTCAACACACATCTAATAGGAAGATCTGGGAATTGTCTTAAGTGCCACAGGAATTTCAGGTTCTGAGTGGAGCTTGAAAGCTTTACAAAACCTGGTTCTTTACATTTCAATTTCAATATAATTTATTCTTTCATTTCCCACTCCTTTTTCTGACTACTTTTAATCTTAAAAGTAATGTTTCATAATTATTCTGGCGTCTCAAATTCTATTTCTGCCTGTGGAGCATATTTCTGTCTGATTAGCATGAGTTTTACCTACCCAATCTGAGCCTGGAATAAGGAAACTATGCGGTTAAGCAAACAAGGTCCCACAGTTAGCAACACCTTAAGGATGATCAGGGGTCAAGCTAAGTCTGATAGGAGTGTAGTTAACCAGGGGGACTGGGTAAACCATGACTCAAACCACCCTTGTTGAATCTCCCTTTCTCTCTGGCACTATTCAAGTTATTTTCTTAATTTACTCATGGATTATTTTGCAACTCCAGTAGGGTCAGCATAAAAACAACAGTATTCTCTCAGTGCTGCACAGAGACCCCCTCCCTCATGAAGAGGAAATCTAGTCCTCCCCTGTTCTGTAAAACAAATGCAGAGAGAGAGAAAGGTTAAGGATTCCTGCAGCACTGTGATAGAGGTTTCTAACGTCTTCAAGTCTTGATCTATTGATGTTTCTAATTGGGCCAATTGTTGTGACCCACGGATCATAGCAGCTGTTCCCATACCCGCTCCTGCAGGACCTCCTATCCCCAATAGGATGGCTAGAGTAAGGGACAATGGCTCCCGGTGAAATTGGGTTGTTTGTCCCCCAAGTAGACCTTCGAATGATTCTGCATCATGATAGAGCACCCTGGGGAGTATCTGCACCATTACACAATAATTTACAGAGCTGTCAAATACCTGGGGTGAAAAGCAATGAGTTCTGACTGTGTGGAGTTCAGTACCATAAACATTCCTTTAATTAGTTCCCAGGGGGTGGAGTCAGCTGTACTCTGGACTGGGGAAGTAGGCAAAGACGGAAACCGGGAATTATGAGATGGTAGAGGGGTTCTGGTAGATCTAGGCATGGGAGGTTTAGGAGGCTTAATTCCTGGCTTGAGGGGATTGGGCCCTATTGCTGTGGGATTTTCTTTCTTTTTAAGCTGGAGGGTGAACCAGAGACCAAAGTCATAACCGGGGCCATAAATATAGAATTGCATTCCCCACGTATTTCTCATAGGCCATTTTGTTCTGAGGTAGCCCCTTCCTTTGGAAGTGAAAGTTATATTGAGGGGGTAACATAGACTATTCTTTCCACAGCGAGTTTTTGACACCACTTGGCTAGCGGCACATTTCTTGGGATCAATCCAGGTGTCATTTCATCCTACCCAAATCTTGCTGTCTGGGGAGTTTGGGTTCCACCATGCAGCTTCCGTTTGTTCACAACCCCAAGATCTAAAATAAAAGTTACTGGGTCCTCCACAGGTTTGGGCCTGTTTGCGACTTTGGAAATCTGCTGGGCACACATAATAGTCTTGACTGGCTAGTTTACACATGAGCTTGGGGAGATGACATCCATAATTCATGAGGTAAAGTGGTCTATGTTGCCCTGGTTTGCATTTGAGTGGGATCTGTGTGGGGTCCTCTATGTCAGGGAGATCCCAGTCAGAGAGGCCTATGGGAAGCTGACAAATGTCCGGGGGGAGAGATGGCCACCAATTCCATAAGGGGGCTGTATGTGAAATACACCACCCTACTTGCCCAGTAGGATTTATAACTTGCCATCGTTGCTGAACAGGCTGATGGGGATTAGGACTGCTGATGGTCAGGGGAAGAATCCATAGCCCTACCCACACGACGGACACGCAACTTGAGATGGTTACCAGTCTGTTTCAGTTTCCAGCCGGAGTCTGTACAGGGTGCAGGCATGAGATGGGTGGTATGGATCTATGAAGTGATCTCATCCACTTTCACCACTGTGGGTGTTATAAGCAGCACCTGGTATGGTCCTTTCCAGTGGGGTTCCAGGGATGACACCTGATGCCATCTCAGGTAGATGAACTCTCCCACTTGATATCGATGTGGGGTTCCCTCATCTCCAGGCTGATTAGCAGAGGCCAACTGTTTCACAGGTATCGCTGGGTGCTGGTTTTGTTCAAGGGCTTTAAGTCTGTCAAGCAAGGGGGTGTGAAAGGAATCATTAAGTCTCCTAGTTGGGGTTAGGTCCCTTACTGAAGGAGGGGCACCATAGAGAATTTCATAAGGGCTGAGGTTACACAAAGAGGAAGACTTGGTATTTCTTGCACAAAACAGTGCATAACTTAGGAACAGAGTACAATTTTTCATGCCAGTCTCCAAGCTTAATTTCGTTAAGGTCTCTATGATGGTTCTATTCATCCTTTCTACCTGTCCTGAGCTCTGGGGTCTATAAGCACAATGTAACTTCCAATTAATCCCCAGGGTCCTGGGAAATCCCTGTCTTACCTGGGCCATGAATACCGGTCACTTATCCGACCCTATTACCTTAGGCAGGCTGAACCTTGGAAAATGTCTTCTAGGATCTTTTTGACCACCAGCTGAGCCGTTTCTTTCTTCATGGGGAAGGCTTCGACCCATCCTGAAAAAGTATCTACAAAGACTAGGAGACATTTAAGTCCAATCCTTGCTGGCTTTATTTCAGTAAAGCTCACTTCCCAGAATTGTCCTGGTCTGATTCCTCATAAGCGCTTCCCTGAAGTAAGCTTCGATGGGTAAGTATTAACTAATTGGCCAACTTGACAAGCTGTAGTCACCTGCACAGTTATTTCTTTCCTCTGTGAGTCAGTCAATAATAATTCCTTCCTTTGGTCCTTTAAGAGTGCCTATAACTTCTTAGAGTCTAAGTGGGTGAGCTGGTGTATGTCTTTGAGATAAAGGTGGGCTTTTGAAAATTGTGTACTTGGCTCTGTAGGTTCCCAGAGTTCTGTATCTGTCTCCTCAGATGATAAGTTGCCTGAATGTTCCGGTGCGGCCAAGTCTCCTGATTGTTGTTCCCCCCGGTGTGGAAAAAGTGAACAGAGGCACTCCGTTTAGGGCTGCCAATTAGCTTCCTCATCTGCCCTTCTGTTTCCAACTGCCACGGGGTCGTTTCCCTTCTGGTGCCCTGGACAGTGCACTATGCCTAGGTCCGTAGGGCCCTGCACTGCTGAGAGAAGGTGGAGGATCATATCTTTGTTCTTTATTTCTTTATTTCTTTCCCAGCGGAGCTTAATAGCTGCCTTTGCTGGTAAATAGCCCCGTGCACATTTGCAGTGGCAAATGCATAGCGGCTAACAGTGTATATGGTGGCCCTTTTGCCTGTTGCTGGTACCAATGCTTTCGTAAGGGCAATCAGTTCTGCCTTTTGGACTGATGTCTCTTCTGTGAGACCAGAGAAACAGATGACATTAGTTTTGCTAACTACTGCTGCTCCAGCCCACCACGTACCATATTGGAGGAAGCTGCTCTCGTTCGTAAACCATACGACTTCAGGGTGAGGCAGTGGCTGGATCCTTCAAGTCTCGTCCTATTCTGGTTTCTCTGCCTCTTTTTGGGGCACTCTTTGTCCAAGTTTTCTTTTTCTTTACACTAGGCACATTGATCTGAGGCCAGGGGCAGCCTTTGGCATGGGCCCATGTATCCCTTCATGTCTCCGTGCTTTTTAACTTCTGGTCTATTTGCTGCTCTGACCAAAACCTTGGCCAATGATTTAGTCTGCCTTTTGCTCCTTTCATCCTCCTTTTGTTCCCTTTCCTTCTCTCTCATCTGTTCCCATTCCTCCTCAGTTTCTCTCTTATAATATACTTTCTCAGTTTCTCTGACTAAATCTCTTAAGGTCATATCTTGTAATCCATCTAGACGTTGTAACTTTCTCTTAATATCTAGGGCAGCCTGCTGGATAAAGGCCATTGCAACAGAGGTTTTTTTGTCCTCTGCCTGAGGATCAAAAGGAGTATATTTTCTATTTGCTTCCATAATTCTCTCCAGAATCATAGAGGGAGACTCATTAGGACGTTGGATTATCTCTCTTACCATGGCCAAATTAGTCGGCCCTTTGCCGGCCACTCGGAGCCCCGCTATTAGAGCCCGGTGATAAGTGGACAAATGCTACCAACCTTCAAAGGTGTTGGGGTCCCAGTTTTGTCGGTTCATGGGCCCATAAGGACGAAGAGGGAGCATCACAGTGGCTTCTGAGTTTTCTATTTTCCGTAGCTGGCTGGTTTCTTCAGGTGGCCCAGCTTCCACCAGAAAAGGAGGGGCTGCTGCTGCTGCGGAGAAGTCCCTTGGAGGGCTTGGGTCTGGCCCAATTGCCTCTAGTGGCGGAGAGGCTGAGTCAGTGGTGGGAGAATCATCTGGAATGTGTTGGCGGTTTGGGAGCGAGGGTAGAGGATAAGGAGGGGGAGGATTGTCCAGTCTTGTGACTCAGGAAGAATGGGGGGAAGATGGGGAGGGAACGGAAGGTTTGAATGATAGGATCCTGGGGAAGGGGTATATGGCTGTTGATCTGGGTGGCCACGTGGTCCCGGCTGAAAGACAATATCTCTGACTTTTCGGATTAGAGGGAAGTAGAAGGATCCTTCTGCGGGCCACCCGACTTTGAGGATGGGCCATTCTGAAGCACAGAGAGTCTGCCAGGTCTGACATTTAACTGAAAAATAATGATTCTGGGCCCTTGAGCGGACATCAGTCCAATGATCAAGGGTCAGCGACAGAAGCATGAAAGTGCTTTGTCCCATAATGGGAGTTACTTAAAAAGAGACAGTGAAGACACAAACGCAACACAGACAAAGACAAACAGTAAACGTTTAACATGGGTCCAAGACAAATATTAGAACTCAGTAACTGGCAAAACCTGATGGGTTAGACAATAAAGACAGACAGTAAACTCAACATGAGTTCGGGACAATGAACAAAACTGTGTAGCCAGCAAAACCTGATGGGCTGGCAAACCGAATCCTGAAGCAAAATATAACCGAGTTGAGGAAACTAATATTCCTTGATTTCCCTCATCCTCTGGAGTGTCCCCCAGGGACGTGGCCAGTAGCTCTGTGACACGACTGCCAGCCACCGTCAGAGAGAGCTAATGCTCTTCACCGACAGCCACTTTGCCAAGCCCTCACCTGAAACCCGAAACCAGAAAGAGGCGCCTTTCTTACCCTGAGAGGAGTCCCTTGGGGTCTTTCGTCCACTGCGCCAGATATCTCACCTGGGGCCTCCAGATGAAAAGGTGGGGCGAATATCGGAGGAAAAGACCACCAACAGGCTTTCTCATGCAACACCAAAGGGTTTATTGGGGGTATAGCGTGCTGGAGCTCAGGGCTCACTTCAGAGGAGCAAAGAACAAAGAGCCCTAAGAACCACTCGAGCGGAGTTTATATACATTCTTTAGAGAGGGTAGGGACTTTACACACATCATAGCCTCCTTTAGCAAATCATCATATTCCACGGGAAAATCAAATAACAACTCTAAAACATGATTAGCACATTCATTGGCGGGAACAGGTTGGGCAGGGGGTGATTGGTCAGCCCTAAGAAGGGGTATACATTTAAATTGATTGGTGGATGCACTGTGATGTATACGTGGTGAGCTGCATGGTTTCTGGGGAGGGGCTGTTAAGTAACTAGGTCCTCAGGGAAGATTTCAACACACATCTAATGTGCAAATCCGGGAATTGTCTTAACTGCCACAGGAATTTCAGGTGCTGAGTGCAGCTTGGAAACTTAACAAAACCTGGTTCTTTACATTTCAATTTCAATTTCTTTTATTCTTTCAGAACCTTACAGAGGAAGGTGAGAGAGTTCATCGACAATTACTGCTATTTTGGCTATATTGGTTTTGGATGCACACATGGGATCTTTCTTAAGATCCATCTGGTGCTGATAATCTAAGCCATAGCCTCAAACAGGGCCAAGAGGCTGATTAAAACATATCCATTTCCAAAGCAATTACTACTCTGAAGTCAGTTACAGAACTCAGTCTCTTAGGAGAATCACGCCAGTGTTAAAACCCAGGTGAACACAGTCATCTCATCCAAAAGCCACACAAGTTACCACAATTAAAATCAAAACAATCCCACATGGCCCTCATCTACTTCCATATAGTCACTCATCATAACCTCTGGCTGGAGGTTTCCTTAAATGGCACAGCCCAATAGAGTGTCCATAATAAGCTCCCTTCCCCTCATTTGCCTAAATTCAGGGTGGCCTGGACACCCTTCCTGTGAACCAGGATTGATCACATAGTTCTGCCATTAATACTGCTCTGTTTCTGCAATTTGAGGCCTACTGACTGTCAGGTATAGATTCCTTATGTGATTTGGAGTCATTATTAAACCCAAGCACCTTTGCAGGGATTGGAAGAACTCATTTGACCCAAAAAATCCCAATACTCCCTTGATGGAGGTCAAGAACCAAACAGAGGAAGGCAAGAGACTTCATCCACAATGACTGATTTTTTGCCATTTTGGTTTTGGATGCACACATTGGATCTTTCTTTAGATCCATCCGATGCTGATAATCTAAGCCACAGCCTCACACAGGGCCAAGAGGCTGATTCAGAGACATTCCTTTCCAAAGTAATTAAGCATAGAGCCACAGGTGATGCCCATTCATTTCCATTTTAAAACTGTTTTCTTCAGGCTTCACAAAGGGTGGCCTGAGGCAAAGACCTTCCTGACATTCAGGGCAACAGAACAATAGGTAAGCAAAAGGGCCAAAGCAGGGTTTCTCCACTGAGACTTTCCTGGTCACACTGATATCTGAGTTTTCTGAGATGCTTGCCATTCCCTTCAGCTATGGATTACTTGGCCATGTCACAGAGTTTGGAGGTGGTACATATTTTGGACACAAAACCATGAGCCTATTCTGGAGAGTGGCCAGAATTCAGGAAGAAAACAGGAACTTAGGAAGACAGTACATGTTGTCCATCGATAAGGCAACCTGCAATCCATTCCTAAAATGGGTAGGATGAATGCTGGGAAGCTTTCTACTAGACAGGACACATCCATTGATTCATTCTCTTTTCTAATGTCTACAACCACGGACACAGTGGGATACACAGACATAGAAACACTCGCCTTGTCAAAAGACTTTCTAGAAACATTCCACTCCAAACCAAGCAAGCCGCCTTCCCTACCTATTCTCAGAATATAAGACAAAACCACAAACTCACACCCACACTGAAAAAGGCACCTCCTTCCCCAAAGTAAGTCTGTGACTATCCAGAGTGTCCTCTGAATGGTGAGCTATACTATGTTCCCCAGAAATGGCCTGTCCTTTCTCAGATCTGGTCTCCTTGGCCAACTCTGTGAAATATCAGGAGCCCGCGGTGAGCCACCTCTTGCTTTCTCTGGAAAGGCCAGTCTTCAAACTTTCCTGGCATTTGGCCATCCTCACATCAGTAGGTACCAAGAAAGACTGACTCTGTCCTTGGTAAATTTAAACAAGTGATCCCACTGTACTGGGAATTGGACTGGTTCTGGATGCCTGACTTCCTGGATCCCAAGTTCACAGAGTTCCATCACCAAGGAAGTGAGGTGAGGTCACTTCCTTCAGGAACTGAATGAGGTGACTGCCTTAGCAACCACTTTTTCCGAACAGTTGCTTCCATACTTCCTCTGACACTTTCACAAGTTAGATAGGTATCTCAACCATAGGAACCCAGGAACAGCTATCCACAAAGGCCTTGGTTGGTCCATCTTTTCTACATTAAGGAGAGAGGGTGAATGAGACACAACCCTTCATCCTTACCAGGTTGTTTTCCATGGAATATGACTTTTGCTCTCTCACGTCCTTCATAGTTGCCTACATGTTCTCCAGGGATCATTTCTGCATGGACCTTTGAGGTTTTCAGCAGGTGGAAGATCCACTACATTCCTGTATTGTAAGACCAACTCTGTCCCTGCTGTTCTGTAATGTTAGATTGAGGGAACAGTGTATGGTTAGGGTTAATAACATGTGTGATTTGGGTTAGGAATCATTCTGCTGGATGAATAATGGTATTGGGAACCTGCGATATGTATGAGAATATATAGGTGAAATATATATGAAAACAGAAATCTAGGTAAGATTTGAAGCCCAAAAGAGCATTGGGCCCTTGATTGGAATACTTAGCTTTGAATTAGGTTGTGCACAGATGTGTCAGATTAATCAATATACAATGGCATAGGACCTTGTACCTTCGATGATTGAATGTCGAAGAGAACATCCAGTCAAAAAGGGATAGTCGGAAGTGAAAGGTTAATAAAATAGGTATTTGTCACTTCCTGGGAAGAATTTTGTGTTTATTCCGAGCATAATGTAGTTGTAAAAAAAATGATTAAATTAAAAAGACACCTTAAAGAGCGTCAATGAGAGAGTGAGAGGACCAAAAAAAGTGGTTTGAGTCTTGGTTCACCTAGTCCCCCTGTTTGACTACTTTTTTATCAACCCTGGCCTGTCCGATAATAATCTCCATATTATTGCTAACTATAAAACCCTGTTTGCTCAACCGTGTAATTTCTTTTCTCTAAGCTCAAATTGGACAAGTTAAACTTATGGTAATACCCCACTAGCAGACATAGAATGTGACACCCCCCAATGATCACTTTTATGATTAAAAGTAGCTAGAAGAAGAAGTGGGGAATGAAAGATTAATAAAATATGTACTTGTCACTATTTTTTCTGTATGCTTAACAAAACACTGTTGAAATCTTGAGAACTGTTTGCTAATCTTGTTCCCAGAATGTCCTGTCCCCAAATGCCAAACTGCAGAATGTACTCCCTCACCCGGTTGAATGCAAACCGCCCACTCTCCCTCACCCATCAATAAACTTCGCTCCCTGCCCTCCCCAAAGAAAGTATATAAGCTCTGCTTAAGCTCTTCTCAGGGCTCTCTGCTCTATTCAAGTGAGCTCGGACCCCCTGCATGCTGACCCCCTGTAAACCCTTTGCTGTTGCATGAGATAGTCTTTTGGTGGTCTCTTCCTCCGAAGCTCGCCCAATGTTTACTTTGATGATTGGATGTAGAAAAGAACATTCAGTCAAAAAGGGATAGTCGGTAGGATTAGGAAGATAGTTGTTAGGTTTAGGAAGAAGAGTGAGTATAGGTTTTGGAAAAAAAATATTCTTTATCAATAGGGTTTTGTTTAGAGTGTGAATGTAAATGTTAGCCCATGTGAAGAGTCAGTCAAAATAGTGAACCGGAGAAAATATGTAGGAAAAAAGATATCAATAGAGATATTACGAAATAAGGCAAAGTATAAAGTGGGTGATAGGATTAGACATTTTCAATAGGGTTGAATTTGAATATATGATCTTAGGAGAAACCAATATGTAGTCACTAATTGGATTGATATTTGAGAGCATTAGGCAACCTGGACATGGCTGTGTTTAGTAATCCATTTTCATTTTCAATTTAGGCTTTGGTACAATAATAAGTGTGAACCTTGCATTTTGTGTCCAGAATATTACTGTGATAAAATGTATATGTAGATCAGGTGACATGAGTAATTTTTCCATCATTTCTGGGAGCAATATTTTGAAGATTAATAAGTTAGTATTGGGGGTACAAAGACGTGTCCCTTGTGTCTATGAATATAGAGCTAATGCATGAATAGACCATACTGTTAATAAATAATATAACTGGTTCCACTTTATATAATGCATTGGATTCGTATCTTAAAATATATAAGAAATCTTATATTGATATACATACATTCATTCCAACTAGTTATACATCTAATGGTAAAATTAAGGTTAGGGTTTATCATGAAAAGTGTGTGAGTTTTGCTTCAAAAGTGATTATGGAAATCAAAAATAATGTGTTTGGAAAGAAGTCTCATGAAAAGACCAGTCAAGAACCATGAAAAAATACATGTGTTCTGAAGCAGGAAGTGATTGAAAGTGAAACAAATGCCTCTAAATTCGCGAACTTGTGGATGAAATATATATCCTATTATGTGCATAAACTGAAGAAATAGTAATGTACCAGTTTTGAATAAAAATGAACGTCAAAATACACATCATGTCCCATAGGAATCAATTTGCATTGATGTTAACCTGGGTCAGTTACTGTATTAATTTTAGGATTTGTAGGCACCATTCACTGAAGATAGTTTTCAGTACTAGGAAACAAATACGTATTTCAGGTGGATGAATATTTCTGACGATAATCTTGTGAAAAGTTGATTATAAATTCACATATATAAATATGAATGAATTTAGGAAATGTATAATAAGACACATGTATTTCATATTTTGAAAAATCTGGAAAGTTTGTATATATATATATATATATATATATATATATATATATATATATATATATATATATACACACACACACATCCACACAGACATTAAAAAGTAGCAATATATATGCCAATTGAAATTCACCATGAAATATATATCATCCACAGTTTCAAAAATATTCATTTTACTGAACATGGATTTATGTATAATGTTGTTAAACTAGGAAGCTCACAGAGAGTTCGAATTTTAACTTCCAACAGCATTTAGGAGAAGTGATCTCTTCTCACAATGTGTATCAGCCGAGTCAACCACTTCACAAGAATGTATGTGTTGTACCTTGTAGGATTCTATATGTGCATATAAAAATACATGTGCAAATAGGCTACAGAGAAAGGGAGACAGGAATTCACATATTTGTTAACTTTAAAAACACATGGAGAACAATTTCAACAAAAGTTGACTAGATTTATAACTCCTACACTACATAATGCAAAAGGCAAATTCAACTATACACCATGCCTCCTCTGAACTGCTTGTATTTCTATTCTGTTTGGATTATTATTCTCCATCATATTAGGATAAGTATTCAGAGTCTAGTAGGCTATGGGTTAGTGTCAGGGATTCAGTATTTCGAATGGAAAATTGGAAAAGGTATCCAATGTGTATGTAATTATGTGCTATGAAAAATCTTCCCACTCTTATCCAGAACAATGCCTTGACATTACCTTTGCCCCAAGTAAGACACAATTACAGGAGAAGAGTTCGAAAATCTGTATATATATATATATATATATATATATATATATATATATATATATATATATATATATATATGGAATGCAATATGCTCAGTTGTTCACAAACTTGGAGGTGGTAGATGAGTTTACAAAAGTAACGAACAGGGTAAACCCTCCACAAAAATGGAGCTTTGCTGGCCTAAAGACTTCTTGAGAAACTGCCTCTGAGGTTGGGAACTTGAAATATATGTTGTTGTCAGGAGCTTAATCTTCATTTGTGGTGAGACAATTAAAGCTGGATCTGCATCTATGTGACCTGAAGGATCTTGTTTCTTATTTTCCAATGAGACAGCAGTGCTGAATTCTCTCTTTGTAGGTAAACTGTGGCCACTGGGGGCTATGTGTCTCCCTGTGAGGACTCTGAAACCATTTGGTCATCCTCCAATTTTCGTGGTGTTTCTTGCTGCTGCACTGGGAGTTTGGTATTTGCTTCGTGAAATACAAAGATTTCAACTGGGACACAGTGCTAGAGGGAGTTCTGTCATGTGTGGTGTGTCAGGGTCTGCAAGAGAATGCACCAACCAGGCCTCTATCTCACATAGCTTGCCCCCTTGACCATAGCAACCTGATTCTGAACATTGCCCTGAAAACTCTCCATATAACAAGATGCATTTACATATAAGGGTTTGCTGGCTACACTATGTCAGTCACAAGCTATTTGGAAGCCAATGGCAGGTCCACATGACTCCACCACAGATGTTTTATCACACACCTGCACACCACTACTCTAGGCCCACTACTCAGGAGGCTCCAACTTACTGGCATCACTGTTCTTCAACATTTTCATGAAACCCAGTCAATCAAGGCACTGTATTGTATACTCATGATCAGCAACAGGACATCCAAAGTTTCTCCAGTGCCACCTGGTCATGGGAATTTCAAAAATTTGATGGTATTCATCTAGCTATTTTTCAAGGATGAAGTTGGAGGCACTGTGGGTTTCAATTCATTCAGGAACCACTAAATGGTGAGGAAGTTTATTTCAATGAATTCTCTGGACAACACTCACAGGAAAGGCTTCCCAAAGAGTGGCCAAAAGGTCACATGAAGCCAGGCCCATTGAACTGTACAATGTGAGGTCCATGTGTGTTTTGACTCTCAACTATGGCTGCCATGTTTTTCATAATAAAATCATGTGATATCCTGGCTGAGATTCCCAGTGCTCTGTGGAAAACCAACCTGGGACTAGATTTCAGATTCCAAGCGTGAATCTCATGCGTGGCCTCCTAAAATCCCAACTCAATTCATGGCAATACTACTCTGAGGTCAGTTCCAGAACTCAGTCTATAAGGGGAATCACCCAAGAGTGAAGCCCTGGTGGACCGAGTCATCTCTTCCAACTGCCACAAAAATGACCACAATTATAACCAAAACACTCCCACATGGCCCTCATTTTCTTCCATATAGACATCCATCATAACTTCTGGCAAGAGGTTTCCATAAGTGGCGCAGCTCAAGACAGTGTCCAATATAAGCTTCCTTGTCCCTCATTTGCCTAAAGTAAGTGTGGCCTGGACACTCTTCCTGTCAACCAGGAGTGATCAAATAGGCCTGCCATTAATACTGCTCCGCTTCTACTATTTGAGGCCTACTGACTGTCAGGTATAGATTCTTTATGTGGTTTGTAGTCATGAGAAAACACTACCACATCTGCAGGGCTTTGAAGAACTCATTTTACCCAAGGGTCCATAATCACACTTGATGGAGGTCAGGAACCTAACAGAGGAAGGTGAGAGACTTCATCCACAATGACTGATCTTTTTGAATTTTGGTTATGGAGGCACACATGGGATCTTTCTTTAGATCCATCAGGTGCTGACAATCTAAGCCCCAGCTTCACCGAGAGCCAAGAGGCTGATTCAGACACATCCATTTCCAAAGAAATTAAGCAAAGAGCCACAGGTGATGCCCACTCATTTCCATTTGAATACTGTTTTCTTCAGGCTTCACCAAAAGGTGGCCTGAGCCAAAGACTTTCCTTACATTTAGGGCAACAGAAAAATAGGTAAGCAAATGACCCAAAGCAGGGTTTCTCCACTGAGACTTTAATGGTCACAATGATATCTGAGTTTTCTGACATGCTCCACTTCCCTTCAGCTCTCCAGTACATGGCCATGTGACAGAGCTTGGAGGTGCCACATAGCTTGGACACAAAACTGTGAGCCTATTTTGGAGAGTGTCCAGAATTCAGGAAGAAAACAGGAACTTAGAAAGATAGTAGGTTTTGCCCATTGATAAGGCTAGCCGCAATCCATTCATAAATTGGCAGTATGAATGCTGGGAAGCTTTCTACTAGACAGAACACATCAATGATGCATTCTTTTTCTAATACCAAGACCACAAACAGAGTGGGATACACAGTAATAGAAACACTCACCTTGTCAGAGGACATACTAGATAAAGTCCTCTCCAAACCAAACAAGTCGCCTTTCCTACTTATTCTCAAACTCACACCCACACTCAAAAAGGCACCACCTTCCCCAAAGTAGGTCTGTGACTATCCGGAGTGTCCTATGATGGGTGGGATATACTATATTTCCACGAAATGCACTGTGCTGTCTCAGTTCTGGTCTCCTTGGCCAACTCTGTGAAGTTGTCAGAAGTCACTGGTGATCCACTACCTGCTTTCTCAGGAAAGGCCCCTCTTCTTAGCTTTCCTGGCATTTGGCCATCCTCACATTACTAGGAACCAAGAAAGACTGACTCTGTCCTTGGTTTACCCAAACAAGTGAGACCACTGGAACTGGGACTGGAACTGACTGTGGTCTCCTGGCTTCCTGAATCCCAAGTTTAGAGAGTTCCATTACCAAGGAAGTTATGTGAGGTAACTTCCTTCAGGAAGTGAATGAAGTCACTGCCTTGGCAAACACTTTGTCCTAACAGTTGCTTCCAAGGGTCCCATGAGATGGAGGGTGCACCTACTTCCTGTGACATTTTCACAAGTTAGAATGATATATCAACCATAGGCACCTGGGAACAGCTCTCCACACAGGCTTGGTTTGGTCCATCTTCTCTACATTAAGAAGAGAGAGGCTGATTCAGACACATCCCTTCACCCTGACCAGGTTGTTTACGATGGAAGTTGACTTTTCCTCCCTCAGGTCCTTCATTGCTGCCTACATCTTCTCCATGGATTATTTCTGTATTGACCTTTGAGGTTCTCAGCAGGTGGAAGATCCCCTACACTCCTGATTGTAAGACCAACTCTGTCCTGCTTTTCTGTAAAGTTAGATTGAGGGAACAGTGTATGGTTAGGGTAATAACAGGTTCGATTTGGGTTAGGAATCATTCTGCATGATGAATAATGGCAATGGGAACCTGTGATATTTACAAGAATATATAGGTGAAATATAAGTATGAATACAGAAGTCTAGGTAAGATTTGAAGCCCAGAAGAGCATTGGGTCCATGATTGGGATACTTAGCTTTGAAATACCTTCTGCACAGATGTCTCAGATAAATCGATAAAAAATGGCATAGGACCTTGTAAATTGGATGATTAAATGTAGAAGAAAACATCCACTTAAAAAGGGTAGTTGGTAGGATTGGAAAGATAGTCAGTAGGTTTAGGAAGAAGAGTGAGTATAGGATTTGCTCCAAAAGTTCTTTAGCAATAGGGTTTCTGGTAGAGAATGAATGTAAATGTCAGCACATGTGATGAGTCAGTAACAATGATTAACTGGGGAAAATATATAGGGAAGCAGATATCAATAGAGACAGGAAGAAATCAAGCAAAGTATAAATTGAGTGATAGGATTAGACATTTTCAGCATGGTAGATGTTGAATATACAATCTTAGAAAGAAACAAATATTTAGCAACAATAGGATTGACATTTGAGAGCATTAGGCAATCTGGACTTGGATGTTTTTAGTAATCCATGCTCACTTTCCATTTAGGCTTTGGTACAATCATAAGTGTGAACTTTGCATTTTGTGTCCAGAATATTACTGTGATAAAGTGTATATGTAGATCAGGTGACATGAGTATTTTTTCCACCAATTATGTGGTCAATATTTTGAAGATGTATAAATTAGTATTGGGTGTACAAATAGGTCTACACTGTGTCTACAAATATTGATAAAATGAATGAATAGACAATACTGTGAATAAATAATATAACTGGTTCCAACTTTAAATTATGGATTGAATTGATATCTTAAAATATACAGGAAATCTTATATTGATATACATACATTCATTACAACCATTTATAGATCTAATGGTAATATTAGGGTTATGATTTGTCATGAAGAGTGTGTGAGGTTTGCTTCAACATGATTATTGAAATCTAAAATGAAAAGTATTCTCATGAAAAGACCAGTCAAAAAACATGGAGGAATACATGTGTACTGAAGCAGGAAGTGATAGAAAGTGAAACAAATGCCTATAAATTTGCAAACTTGTGAATGAAATATTTATCCTATGATGTGCATAAACTGAAGAAATTGTCATGTAACATTGTTGAATAAAAATGAACGTCATAATACACATCATGTACCATAGTAATCTACTTGCATTGATGTTAAAGTGGGTCAGTTACTGTAGAAAAATTAGGACTTCTATGCACCATTCACTGAATTTAGATTTCAGTACTAGGAAACAATATGTATTTGAGGTGGATGAATATTTCTGAGAATAATTTTGTGAACATTTGATTATAAATCCACATACATGAATATGAATGCATTTAGGGATTGTATAATAAGACACATATATTTTATATTCTGAAAAATCACACACATGCACATGCACAGACATTAAAAGGTAGCAATATATATGCGAATCGAAATTTATCATGAAATATATATCATTCACAGATCGAAAAATATTCATTTTACTGAACATGGATTTATGTATTACCTTGTTCAACTAGGAAGCTCACCCATAGTTTTAATTTTCAGTTCCAACAACGTTCAGGAGGAGTGATCTCTTTTGACAATTTGTATCTGCCAAGTCTGCCACCTCACAAAAGTGTACATGTGTTACCAGGTAGGATTCTATATGTGCATACAAAAATACATGTGCTGAATAGGATACAGATAAAGGGAGACAGGAATTCACGTATTTGTTATCTTTAAAACACACGGAGAACTACTTCAATTTAATATTGACTTGATTTATAACACCTACCCTTTATCATACAAAAGGTAAGTCCAGCTATACACCATGCCTCCTCTGAACTGCTTGTATTTCTATTCTGTTTTGGTTATTTTGCTCCATCAATTTAGGATTGCCACAGTCTGGCTGGGCACAATTCAGGAGCCACTTGTCAAAAGCTAACTTTATTTTTAGAACCACACACTCCAAAAAATAGCTCCTCGGGAAAAACACTCAGAGCACAACTGCCACCACCGGCTTCCCACAAGCTCTCAACCTCCTCACTCCTCCTGCTCTTGAGGTCGATTGGCTGGGTTGTTTGAGCAGAGCCAAAATAGTCCCCCAAGAAGCAGCTCCATAATTTGAAAGGGTGGGGAAATAGCCCAATGGGCATCACCGCAGAGGAGCCAATCAGCTAGATGTTGCTGGGGCCGCTGTGAGCCAACCATCAGCTGGCAGTCTGAAAGTTTGCTTTGGCCCCTTGAGCTGTGGCTCTCAACATCTAACCCTCTCTGTTTAAACAACAAGCATGTGGCTTAGGGACCGTGCCTGCCTTAGGTTGTCCAATAGTACATATGGTCCTTACCCATTATCGAATGAGCTGACCTCAAGGTGTCAGCCTCCTGTCTTAGATTGGTACCATTGTAATTGGATCTTACCCATCACTGACTACAGGTCCAGTATACATCCACACCTGTGGAGAGGTCTTTGTACCAGGGGCGGGTGAGGTTCTTTGCCTCATCTCTGTTGGTACCCAAATTTTAGCTGAACGACCATGACAAGCAGAAGGGAGGAAGATACACCAAGGCAATTGATGGCTCTTTTTGAAAAAATTGTACCACCGATGACATCATCAGAGAAATACCCCAACACTACCACAAGTCGCTGCACCAACAGATAGTTCACAATGCATGCAGGTGAGTTCCCAATGCATACAAGTGATACATAGTCCAGGCAAGTTCTGCAAGCAGTTCAGTGATGGCTATTGCAGAAGCTGTAGATTGGTTTTATCTTTGTCTTCACATGCACTGGGATGAAGTTAGAAATTCTGGCAACAATGCCTAAAGAAAGAATTATGTAACATTCCAAAAGGCACTAAAAGAAAACAATTTTCTTAACAATTTACATTGTCTCGAAGAGAATTATTAAATATAATGCAAAGAAAAGGTGGATCCAACATGGTGGCGGGCAGAGAGGCTGCGCTTTTAATGCACTCACAGTGATGGGGTCATAAAGTCGCAAGGATAACTCTTGGATTCTACCAACGGAGATTCTCCTAGCAAAATTCCACTGAAGGGAGACCGCCCGGGAGCTACTAGAATTTTTTTGAAGCGTCTGTGTGACCCGGACGAGCGGGACCCTGCCACTAGACGCGGAGTTCGAGATTCACCAGCCACAGTCCGCGCACCGCGGGCACAGCTGCAGATCCATCCACCCGCCCGCAGCCAAAGTGACTGGGTCCTGCTAGACGCTGAGACACAGCTTGGCAGGAAGAAGTCTTTAGCCAAGCCTCCACGCGCCAGGAGCTGAGGCGAACCGGGCTGGGCCATTCCCACCCCTCCCCTCGGTCAATCAGGCAAGAAGCCTGGGGCCCGCCATAGCAGAGAGTTGACGTCATCGGAGTTCGGCTGGCGAAATTCCTTCCCAGCAGAATCCACTTTAGCAGGTGCGTGACTCCCCATACTGATACAAGCAGCCAGGAAACTTCATTGACTTCTCAGGGGTCATGTCCGTAGGGAAGCAGAGGAGAACCCAGACCCCAAGGCCCCCATATCACCAGCGGTGACCCCTAAGGTCTTAGCCGCCAGTTTACCACAGCACTGGGGCTTAAAAGGGACACTCGGTGGGGCTGCAAGTGTAACTAGATCTCTGGAGAATCACTTCTGGGAAACAGGACCTGGCTGGCAGGCTGACAGGAGGAAGGGGGTTAAGAGCTGGAGAAGTGAAATGGCTCTGGACTGACAAGTCTGAGAAACCCCCAGAAGACGCCGTACAGGGATAGCTCTCGGCAGGTAGAGAGCAGACACTCCGCTTGGAAGGCACAGCTCTGCCTACTGGAAGAGAAGAAGGTGGATCTCTAAGACTTTAATTTTTTTTTTTTGTTGTTGTTGTTGCTGTTGTTGATATTTTTTTCTCTCCTTCTTCTCTCCCTGTTCCTTTCCCCCCTTTTCCTTCTCTCTTTCTATCCGATTTCAAGTTTTATTGTTCTTTTCATTCCCCTCTAATCTATCTCTCCCTCTATCATTTTTTGTTTTTAAGAGCACCTTCATTCTCCTACCGCCCAACTCTCATCCCAAGCATTACATCTTCCATTGTGTGTAATTGTCTAAATGCAAATAGGTGAATGTCTCGAGGCTGTCTATAAGACTCCTAAATACCTAGCTACTACCAACACCCTGATCCAATTGCCTGGTAGTATCCACCTTCAGTGGAGCAATCTTCCAAAGTAGCCAAGTCATACTAACCATTGTACCACCAGAGCACCCAACCTAAACATATAGTCCTAAGAACAAACAGCAAATCATTATATGCATACAGAACCTAGAAGCCTTATATGAATTGAATGAATAAGCTTTAAAGTAAAACAAAGCCCAAAATTTCTAGGCATAATCTCCCACCACAAAAGAGAGACAACAGAGATATACAAAGCCAAAACAAATGTATAGGAGAAAGCAGTTACAAAGCAGTCAAACAGAGCTGGAAAGCAACGTGAACAATATGAAAAAACAAGGGAAAAAAGGGTTACGAACAATGCAGTACAATCTAAATATACAGGAGGACCTAGAAGAATCAGAAATATGGACAGGGAAAGAAATCAAGGCATTCCTAATTCAGATGGAACGGAATATTAGAGAAGACATGAGACAGCAAATCCAAGCATTGAAAGTATATTTTGAAGAGGAACTAACCACACAAATTAAATCCACAAAGAATGAGCTTTATCAGGAGATAGAGGTGTTAAAAATAATCAAGTTGTAATCATAGAAATGCAAGAAACCGTAAATCAGATTAAAAGTGCTAATGAGAATATTACAAACAGACTAGATCAAGTAGAAGTCAGAACATCAGATAATCAAGACAAAGTATATCAACTTGAAAAGAATATAGTCAACACAGAAAAGATGCTGAAATCAAACATATAACACAAAACACAAGTGTGCACACATAATATAATACATACAACACATGACATAATATTAAAGGCCTTATGACTTTTTACAGGTGAAATCTCCATTGCAATGTCTAAAAACTCTATTGTCCAAAAATAGAACTGATCAGCAAAACATTAACCTAGGTCTGTATGAGCTAAAAAAATAAATAAATAAATAAAACTTCATGATATGAGAAAGGGCAATAATAAAATAGATGTTGAAAAAAACATTCTGGTTCTGTCACAGATGTAAGAACAGCCAAACTGGAGTTCTGGATATCAGCTCTTATTGATTTGAGCCAAATCATCTTATTTTTGGTCTGTAGAAATATCTTTAGTTAATCTCTCTGGAATCCAAATTGGCTACTCTTCTCGAGTAGAAACAAAAAAACAGACCCCGAACTCCAGACAATTACTGGGTCAGGACCTTTCCATTGTTCTGTTAGAATATCCTTCCAAAGTACCTTGGGCTTATGTACATTATTTGGACATATATGCCTTTCTGCAGCACTAAGCCCTGATGAACCCAAATTTAAAAAGTTTAGAGTAAAAGGGTTATTTTAAGTTTATCTTTGGGGAATATATACCCCTTCCCAATTCCTTCTTTTTGCTTTAATATGTATGTTTTAATAGTTTGATGTGATCTTTCAAATATGCCTTGTCCCTGTGGATTGTATGGGATTCCTGTTATATGAGTAATACCAAATGATGAGCAAAATTGTTTAAAAGAGGTAGAAATATAACCAGGGGCATTATCTGTTTTTAACTCTTTTGGAACGCCCACAGTGGCAAAATTTTGTAAGCAATGAGCTATAACATCTTTAGTTTTTTTCTCCAGCAAGAAGGGAGACCATCAAAAATCCAGAAGAAGTATCAACTGTAACATGCAAATATTTTAATTTTCCAAATTCTGGCAAGTTTGTGACGTTCATCTGCCAAATATGGTTAGGTATCAATCCTCTAGGATTGACTCCAAGATTAACTTGTGGTAAAAAGGTCACACAATTTTGACATTGTTTTATTATTTGTCTAGCTTGTTCCTTAGTTATTTTGAAATGCTTTTGTAAAGTATTAGCATTGACATGGAACTTTTTATAAAAATTTATAGCTTTTTCTAGTGTAGAGAAAATATGTATGTATGTCATGTGTTGTTTTATCTACTAAATAATTGCCCAAACTAAGGGCTCCAGGCATTCCTGTATGTGTCCTGAAATGTCCTATAAAGAACGGATCTTTCCTGTCCCAGATTAGACTTTGTATAGTGGAAAGCAAAGAGAAAAGAGTAGAGGAAGGGGAAATCCTTCCACCATCTTCAAGTGATACTATAGCACTAACTATATACTGATTATCGGAAAATAAATTAATTACAGATGCTTTAAGCATCACAAAAGCTTGTAATACTGCATTAAGCTCTACATTTTGAGCTAATTGTTTTCGTACTAAAAATGTAAAAGTTTGATCAGGTGTAACTATTACTGCTGTCCCATTATTTGACCCATCAGTGAATATATTTGTAGCATTTATAATAGGTGTTTTTCTTCTCATTTTTGGAAAAATTACATGATGTGATGACCAAAAAGACAATAAAGGATTAGATGGTAAGTGGTTATCAAATGAAACATTAGATTTGCACATGATTATTGCCCAAGTATTTAACTAATTATCTAACTCATCAATTTGATTCATAGTATATGGAGTAATAATTTTATTGGAAGACATTCCAATCAGTCCCTTTGCTGCTTTTATTCCTTTGAGTATTAATTGTCCTAAAGCCTCAGTATACCTAGTAAGAATAGTGTTAGGAGAACAAGATAAATGTATTCATAATAATGGACCTTCTTGCCAAAAATACTTCTGTAGGAATATTTTTTTGGTGGTAGTACAATAAATAATAAAGGCATTCTTAAATCAATTCTATCCAAATGAATATTTTCCATACATTTTTCAATGATTTTTAATGCCTTTCTTGCTTCAGGTGTTAACATTCGGGGTGCATTTGGATCGGATAGACCTTTTAGGATATCAAATAAAGGTTCAAACTCTCCTGTTGGTATACCTAGATACGGCCTTATCCAATTTATGTCTCCTAATAACTTTTGAAAGTCATTAAGTGATTTGAGTTGATCTATTCGTATTTGAATTTTTGGTGGATGGACCATGATTGAGGATAAAAGAACTTCTAAATAATTAATTGAAAAATTTAATTGTACTTTATCTATTGCTATCTCTAGTTTATAATTTTTTAATAAGTTTGTAAGTGTGGCATAACATTCTAGCAATGCGTTTTTAGCTTTCTGTGCTAATAATACACCATCCATATAGTGAAATATTTGTAGTTCAGGATTTTGATTTCTAAGTGGCTGGATTAATTTGTTAACATAAATTTGACACATAGTTGGACTGTTAGCCATCCCTTGAGGGAGTACTTTCCATTTGGATCTCTGATCAGGACCTTCATGATTCAGTGCAGGGATAGTAAATGCAAACCATGGACTATCCTCAGGATGAATTGCAGTTGAATAAAAACAATCATTAATATCTATAATTAAAACATACCAGGTTTTTGGCAAAGCAGAACATTGAGGAATTCCCAAATGAGCAGGTCGCATAATAACCGTCTCATTATTAATGGCTCTTAAATCTTGCAATAATCTCCATTTACCAGATTTCTTTTTGATGACAAAAATGGAAGTATTATGGGGAGATACAAACGGTTGTATATGTCCTTCCGCTAATTGTTGTTTTACCAGGTCATGGGTTGCTTGTACCTTTTCTTTAGTCAGGGGCCACTGAGGAACCCATACTGGTATTTCTGATTTCCAAGTAGTTTTTATTGTCTTAGTGGCCCTTTCTTAAAATCCAACCCATGTCTGTCTGTTCTTTGATCTATTTGTATTGGGGCTGCTATACCTTGTTCTTGTTTTTCTAATCTTTTTCCTTTCCTAAAACCTTGTCTAACCATAATTGTGGGTACATTTTGATTGATGTTATTTGTTAATGTCAAACCTAATCGATCTAGGACATCTCATCCCCATAAATTTATGGGAAGATGATCCATACATATGGCTGTTTAGTTCCTTCACATCCTTCAGGATCCTTCCAATCTAATACCATTGCTCTTCTATGGGGATTAGTCACCAATCCTAGGCCTTGAAGCATTTGAGTGTATTGTTGTAATGGCCAATGTTTTGACGAGAGATGATGCTAAGTTCTTGATGAGAGATGATGCTAAGTTCTGCATCTGTATCCAATAGCCCATTAAATTCATGTCCTTGAATATTTAGTTTTAGCATGGGGCGAGAATCTAAATTTAAAGAAACATAGCCCAATCTACACGTGTGGAGCCTAATCCCTTGGAACCTCTTTCTACAGCATGACTGAAAAATTTATCATGTAGGCTTGGTATTATTAGTAACTGTGCTATTCTGTCTCTTGGTGAAATTACAGATATACCCTTTGGAGAACTGGCTATAATTTTTAATTCACCTTCTATGGTCTACAAGCATGGACACAGAGAGATACACAGACATAGAAACAGTTGCCTTGCCAAAGGACTTACTAGACACAGTTCACCCCAAACCAAACATTCTGCTTTTCCTACCTATTGTCAGAACATGATACAAAACCACAAACTCACACCCATACCCACAAGTCACCTCCTTCCCCAAAGTAGGTCTGTGACAATCCAGAGTTTCCTCTGACTGGTGCGCCATAATATTTTCCCATGAAATGGCCGGTACTGTCTCAGATCTGGTCTCCTTGGCCAACTCTGTGAAGTTTTCAGGAGCCAGCTATTTCCTGCTTTCTCAGGAAAGGCTCCACTTCAGAGCTCTCCTGGCATTTGGCCATCCTCACATCAGTATGTACCAAGAAAGACTGACACTGTCCTTAGTAAATCCAAACAATGAGCCCACTGGGACTGAGACTGGGACTGGCTCTGTGTCCCGGGCTTCCAGTTCAGAGAGTTCCATCACCAAGTAAGTGAGGTAGGTCACTGCTGGCTTGTGGGAAGCCGGTGATGGCAGTTGGGTTCTGAAGGTTTTCCTCAGGAGCTATTTTGTTTGGCATGTGTGGTTCTTAAAATAAAGTTCGTTTCTTTTGTCAAGTGGCTCCTGAATTTTGCCCAGCCAGACTGTGGCATTTGGAGGGCCGCAAGGGGAATGAGTGAGGGTAAGTGATAAGGTAAACTGCTCACCTCTGAAGGCAGGGCGAGAGGATGGGAAGCCATTTTAAAATTCCTCTTGTTTTGCTTCACTTTTGTTTTAAGTTGCCTGTCCCTGGAGATGGGTAAGATGGAAGAAAAACCACTCACATCTGAGGAACTGATTGAGAGAAAAAAGAGATGGACATTTCAGGAGGATAGAAAAGCTATTATAATGATTTTCTGTTGTTCCACTTTTGTTTCATTCTGGTTCAGTTTTGTTTGGCGATATCTTCTTGGGTTGTATTATAGTTATAGTAGAAATATTCAAGTAAAAGAGAAGGTCTCTCAAGCTAGTCAGACAGAGATAAAAATTCAATTAAAAGAGAAGGTCTCTCTAGCTAGTTAGACAGAGGAAAAAAACAGGTGATTGATCCTGATAATGTGTCTGAATCAGCCTCTTGGACCTGTGTGAGGCTGTGGCTTAGATTCTCATCACCTGATGGATCATTCCGTGTGTGAATCCATACCCAAAATGGCCAAATGAGCAGTCCCTGTGGATGAAGTCTCTTGCCTTCCTCTGTAAGGCTACTGACCTCCATCAAGTGAGAATACGCATCCTTTGTGTCAAATGAATTCTTCAAAGCCCTGGAGAGTCTAGCACATAGGTTCTTTGGTTTTCTCATGACTCCAATTCACATAAAAATATCTATACCTGACAGTCAGTAGGCCTCAAATTGGAGAAGCAGAGGTGTATTAAGGGCAGGCCTATTTGATCACACGTGGTTCACAGGAAGGGTGTCCAGGCCACCATGACTTTAGGCAATGAGGGGCAAGAGAGCTTATTTTGGACACTGTCTTGGACTTCGCCACTCATGTAAACCTCCAGACAGAACTTAGTATGAGAGTGTATATATGGAAGAAGATGAGGACCATGTGGGAGTGTTTTGGTTTTAATTGTGGTCATTTGTGTGGTAGTTGGAAGATATGACTGGGTACACCTGGGCTGAACTCTGGTGTGATTCCCCTTAAAGACTGAGTTCTGGAACTGACTTAGAGAAGTGTTATCATGAAATATGTTGGGATTTCAGTTGGTCACGCATGAGAGTCGCCCTTGGAAACCGAGATCTAGGCCCAGGTTTGCTTTCCACAGAGCACTGGGAATCTCAGCCAGGATATCACATGGTTTTATTCTGAAAGACATGGCAGCCATATTTGAGAGTCAAAACACAAATGGACCTCACATTGTAGACAGCAATAGCCCTGGCTTCCTGTGAAATTTTGGCCACTCTTTGGAAGCCTTGCCTGTGAGATTTCTCCAGAGATTTCATTGAAATGAGCTTCCTCACCATTTAATTGTTCCTGAATGAAGTTAAACACACAGTGCCTCCAACATCATTCTTGAAAAATGGCTAGATAAATACCATGAAATTTTTGAAATTCCCATGACCATGAAAATGGTGTAGAACAGAGATGCCAGTAAGCTGGAGCCTGATGTGAAGTGGGCCTAGAAAAGTCGTGTGCAGGTGTGTGATAAAATATCTGTGGTGGGGCCATGTGGATCTGCCATTGGCTTCCAAATGGCTTGTGACTGACATGGTGCACCCAGCAGACCCTTCTATGTAAAGGCATCTTGTTATATGGAGAGTTTTCAGGGCAATGTTCAGAATCAGATTGCTATGGTCAAGGATGGGATTGAAGCCTGGTTGGCGCATTATCCTGCAGACCCTGACACACCACACGTGACAGAACTCCCTTTAGCACTGTGTCCCAGTTGAACTCCTTGTATTTTGTGAAGCAAATACCAAACTCACATTGCAGCAGCAAGAAACACATCGACAAGTGGAGGATTGCCGGATGGCTTTACAGTCCACACGGAAAGATTTTCCCCCCAGTGGCCACAGTTTACCTACAAAGAGAGAATTCAGCACTGCTGCCTCATGTTCATTAGAAAATAAGAAACCATGTCCTCCAGGTCACTTAGATACATACCTAGCTTTGATGGTCTCTCTACAAAAAAAGCTAAAACTCCTGACAACAACAAATATTTCAAGTGCCCAAACTCAGAGGCAGTTTCACCAGAAGTTTTAGTCCAGCAGAGCTCCATTTTTGTGGAGTATTTACCTGTCCCTTACTTTTGGAAACTCCTCTGCCACCTTCAAGGTTGTGAACTCTTGAGCATATTACATTCCAGATATGTATTCACAGATTTTCTAACTCTTCCACTCTAATTGTGTTTTACTTGGGGTGAAGGTAAAGTCAAGGCATTGTTCTGGATTAGAGTGCGAAGATTTTTGTGAAGCACATATTTACATACACATTGGATTCATTTTCCTATTTTCCATTCAAAATGCTGAATGGCTGACACTAACCCATACCCTACTAGACTCTGACTACTAATTCTAATATGATGGAGAAAAATAACCCAAACCGAATAGAAATACAAGCAGTTTAGACGAGGCATAGTGTATTGCTGGACTTGCCTTTTGCATTATACAGGGTAGGACTTATAAATCTAGTCAATATTTTGTTGAAATAGTTCTCCATGTGTTTTTAAAGTTAACAAATAGATGAATTCCTTTCTGCATTTCTCTGTAGCCAATTCAGCACATGTAATTTCATATGCACATATTGAATCATTCCTGTTATCACATGTACATTCTTGTGAGGTGGCTGACTTTGCAGATACAAATTGGGAGAAGAGATCACTCCACCTAAACACAGTTGGAAGTGAAAATTCAACCTATGGGTGAGCTTCATAGATGAACAACATGATAAATAAAATCATGTTCAGTATAATGAATATTTTTGGATCAGTGGATGATATACATTTCATGATGAATTTCGATTTCCATATATATTGCTACTTTTTAATGTGTGTGTGTGTGTGTGTGTGTGTGTGTGTGTGTGTGTACACTCTCCAAGTTTTTCATAATATTAAATATATGGGTCTTAATGTACACTCCCTAAATTCATTCGTATTCATGTATGTGGATTTATAATCAAATATTCAAGAGATTATTCTCAGAAATATTCATCCACCTAAAATACATATTTGTTTCCTAGAACTAAAAACTAACTTCTGTGTATGGTGCATACGAATCCTAATATTTCTACAGTAACTGACCCAGTTTAACACCAATGCAAGTAGATATTTATGGAACGTGATGTGTATTTTGATGTTCATTTTTAGTCAACACTTGTACATTACTATTTCTTCAGTTTATGCACATCATAAGATATATATTTCATACACAAGTTAGCAAATTTATAGGCATTTGTTTCACTTTCAATAACTTCATTCTTCAGAACACATGTATTCCTCCATGTTTTTTGACAAGACTTTTCATGAGACTTCTTTCTAAACACATTATATTCGATTTCCATAATCACTTTTGAAGCAAAACTCACACACTCTTCATGATGAAATATCACCCTAATATTACCATTAGAAGTATAACTGGTTGGAATGAATGATTTAATATCAATATAAGATTTTCTGTATATTTTCAGATATCAACTCAGTCCATTATTTAAAGCGGACCAATTATATTATTTATTCACAGTATGGTCTATTCTTGCATTATCTCTATATTCTTAGACAGATACTACACCACATTCTACCCCCAATACTCATTTATACGTCTTCAAAATATTGTTCCCAGAAATGGTGGAAGAAATACTCATGTCACCTGATCTACATATACATTTTATCACAGTAATATTCTGGAAAATAAAGCAAAGGTCACACTTATGATTGTACCAAAGCCTAAATTTAAAGTGAGCATGGATTTCTAAAAACATCCATGTCCAGGTTGCCTAATTCTCTCAAATGTCAATCCAATTGTTGACTACATACTTGTTTCTTTCTAAGATTATATATTCAAACTCAACCCTGTTGAAAATGTCTAATCCTATCACTCACTTTAAACTTTGCCTGATATCCTAATGTCTCTATTGATATAGGCTTTCCTTAATAATTTCCCAGTTCATCATTTTGACTGTTCATTTGTGCTGACATTTACATTCACTCTCTACCTGAAACCCAATTGCTAAATAACTTTTGGTCCAAATCCTATACTCACTCTTCTTTCTGAATCTACCGACTATCTCCCAATTCCTCCTGACTATCCTTTTTTGAATGGATGTTCTCTTCGACATTCAATCCTTCAAGGTACAAGGTCCGATGCCATTGTGTATTGATTTATCTGAGACATCTGTGCAGGACATAATTCAAAGCTAATTCTCCCAATCAAGGGCCCAATCCCTTTCTGGGCTTCAAATATTACTTAGATTTCTGTTTTCATACATATATTTCACCTCTATATTTTTATAAATATTGCAGATTTCCAATACCATTATTCATCCAGCAAAATGATTCCTAACCCAAATCGAACAAGTAATTAACCCAAACCATATACTATTCCCTCATTCTAACTTTATAATAGAGCAGGGAAAGTCTTGGTCTTACAATATAGGAATGTAGGGTATATATCACCTGCTGAAAACCTCAAAGGTCCATGCAGAAATAATCCCTGGAGAAGATGTAGGCAGCTATTAAGGACCTGAGAGAGCAAAAGTCATCTTCCATGGAAAACAACCCTGTCTGGAGAGGGGTTGTTTCTGACTCAGTGTCTCTGTTCCTAATGTACAGAAGATGGACCAATCCAGGCCTGTGTGGAGAGCTGTTCACGGGTGCCTATGGGTGATATACTATTCTAATTGGTGAGAGTGTCACGGGAAATAGGGACAGCATCTATCTCATGGGACCCTTGAAAGCAACTGTTAGGAAAAAGTGGTTGCAAAGGCAGTGACCTCATTCAGTTCCTGAAGGAAGTGACCTCATCTCTATTCCTTGGTGATGGAACTCTCTGAACTTGTGATCCAGGAATCCAGGCACCCAGAGCCAGTCCTAGTCCCAGTCCCAGTGGGCTCACTTGTTTGGATATTCCAAGGACAGATTCAGTCTTTCTTGGTATCTATTGATGTGAAAATGGCCAAATGCCAGGAAAGCTTTGAAGACTGGCCTTTCCAGAGAAAGCAAGTAGTGGCTTACCACGGGCTCCTGACAATTTCACAGAGTTGGCCAAAGAGACCAGATCTGAGACAGGACAGGCCATTTTGGAGGTACATAGTAAGGCTCACCAGTGAGAGTACACTCCGAATAGTCACAGACCTACTTGGGGGAAGGCGATGCCTTTGTGGTTTTTGTTGTGTGTTTGTGGTTTTATCTCATGTTCTGAGAAAAGGTAAGAAAGGTGGTTTGTTTGGTTTGGAGTGAACCGTTTCTAGTAAGTGATTGGACAAGGCAAGTGTTTCCATGTCTGTGTATCCCAATGTGTCTGTTGTTGCAGACATTAGAAAAGAGAATGCATCAATGTATGGGTCCTGTCTAGTAGAAAGCTTCCCAGCATCAATCATGCCCAATTTATGAATGGACTGTGGCTTGCATTATCGAAGGGCAACACCTACAAACTTCCTTAGTTCCTGTTTTCTTCCTGAATTCTGGCTACACTCAAGAATAGGCTCATGGTTTTGTGTTCAAGATATTTACCACCTCCAAGCTCTGTGATATGGCCATGTACTGAATAGCTGAAGGGAATGGCGAGCATCTCAGAAAACTCAGATATCAGTGTGACCAGTAAAGTCTCAGTGGAGAAACCCTGCTATGGGCCTTTTGCTTACCTATTGTTCTTTTGCCCTGAATGTCAGGAAGGGCTTTGCCTCATGCCACACATTTGTGAAGCCTGAAGAAACCAGTTTTCAAATGGAAATGAGTGGGCATCACCTGTGGCTCTTTGCTTAACTGCTTTGGAAAGGGATGTGTCTTAATCAGTCTCTTGGCCCTGTGTGAGGCTGTGGCTTAGATTACCAACACCTGGTGGATGTAAAGAAAGATCCCATGTGTGCATACAAAATCAAAATGGCAAAAATTGCAGTCATTGTAGATGAAGTCTCTCGCCTTTCTCTGTAAGGTTCCTGACCTCCATCAAATGGGAATAGGGATCCTTTGGGTCAAATGAATTCTTCAAAACCATGCAGAGGCTAGTCCATAGGTGCTTCGGTTTTTTCTTGACTCCATTTCACATAAAGAATCTAAATGCCAAAGTCAGAATGCCTCAAATTGGAGAAGTGGAAAAGTATTAATGGCAGACCTGTTTGATCACTCCTGGTTCACAAGAAGGGTGTCCAGGCCACCGTGACTTTAGTCACACACACACACACACACACACACACACACACACACACACATATATATATATATATACTCTCCAGATTTTTCAAAATATGAAATATGTGTCTTATTTTACACTCACCAAATTCATTCATATTCATATACGTAAATTTATAATCAACTTTCCAAAGATTATTCTTAGAAATATTCATTCACCTGAAAAACATATTTCTTTCCTATACTGAAAAGTAACTTCAGTGAATGATGCACACAAATCCTAATATTTCTACAGCACCTGACCCAGTTTAACATCAATGCAAGTAGATTCCAATCGGACATGATGTGTATTTTGACGTTCATTTTTATTCAACACTGGTAGATTACTATTTCTTCAATTAATGCACATCATAGGATATATATTTCATCCACAAGTTAGAAAATTTATAGGCATTTGTTTCACTATCAATCACTTCCTGCTTCAGAGCACATGCATTCCTCCATGTTTCTTGACTGGTCTTTTCATGAGAAAAGGGATGGACAAGGCAAGGTAAGGCAACTAAGATACCACCGAAGACACGGAAACAGTCCTATTTGGTTACAACCGGATTTAGAGGGCATTGCTTCTGTTGTAATCATTTAATCCCCTGCACCCCAAGTTTAAATTGTTTCAGAATTTTGTACCCAACATGTAAGGGAGGGGCTCAGAAGTTCACAGTCTGCAGAAGTTCATAAAAAGCAGTTTTTGTTTCTGTTTTTTTTTTTCTCTGTTCTGGGCAAGTTAACATTTTAAGGACACCGGGAATGGGGCAGAGCTATTTTCTTCTCTCTGCCAGCTGTTACCATGAAGCCCAGTTGGTAACTTCTTTATCTTAGAAATGTAGCCATCTCTGTGAAGCCCCAGCTCAAGCTCAGAGGCCTTGTTTACATATTGCCAGCATTGTGACTGACTCTTTCCAAACACATTATTTTTGATTTCCATAATTACTTTTGTAGCAAAACTAACATATCTTCATGATAAACCGTAACCCTAATATTAATATTAGATGTATCATTGGTTGGAATGAATGATTGTATATCAATATAAGATTTCTTATATATTTTCAGATATCTATTCAATCTGTTATTTAATGTGGAACCAGTTATATTATTTATTCACTTATGGTCTATTCATGCATTATCTCTATATTCAATGACACAGTGTACACCTTTTTGTACCCCCAATACCCATTTATATGTCTTCAAAATATTGCTCCCAGAAATAGTGGAAGAAACACTCATGTCACCACATCTACATATACATTTTATCACAGTAGTATTCTGGAGACAAATGTAAAGGTCACACTTGTGATTGTACCAAAGCCTAAATGGAAAGTGAGCATGGATTACAAAAAACATCCATGTCAAAGTTGCCTAATGCTCTCAAATGTCAATCCTATTGGTGACTACATTTTGTTTCTTCTTAAGATTATATATTCTAACTCAATTCTGTTGAAAATGTCTAATTGTATCACTCACTTTATACTTTGCCTGATTTTGTAATGTCTTTATTGATATCTGCTTTCCTACATATTTTCCCCACTTCATTATTGTGACTGTTCACATGTGCTGACATTTACATTCACTCTCTAACCGAACCCCTATTGCTAAAGATATTGTTTTTCAAATCCTATACTCACTCTTCTTCCTAAACCTACCGACTATCTTCTTAATCTTACCGACTATCCCTTTATGACTGGATTTTCTCTTCTACATTCAAACATCCAAGTAATGTTCCTGCAAGCGTTGGAGGAAGAGATCACCAAGAGAGTGTCTCATGCAACAGCAAGGGGTTAATTGGGGGTCCAGCAAGCTGGGGCTCAGAGCTCACATGAATAGAGCAGAGAGCCCTGAGAACAGCTTAAGCAGAGCTTATATACTTTCCTTGGAGAGGGCAGGGACGGAAATTTATTGATGGGTCAGAGCGAGTGGGCGGTTAGTGTGAAAGTGGGTGAGGGAATACATTCTGCAATTTGGCAGTTGGGGACAGCACAATCTGGGGACAAGATTACAAACAGTTCTCAAGATTTCAACAGTGTTTTGTTAAGCATACAGAAAAACAGGAAGTTACAAGTACCTTTTTTATTAACCTTTCATTCCGCACTTCTTCTTCTTGCTACTTTTAATCATAAAAGTGATTATTGGGGCGTGTCACATTCTATGTCTGCTAGTGGGGTATTACCATAAGTTTAACTTGTCCAATTTGAGCTTGGAGTAAAGAAATTACATGGTTGAGCAAACAGGGTTTTATAGTTAGAAATAATATGAGGATTATTATTGGACAGGCCAGGGTTGATAAAAGCGTAGATAACCAGGGGGACTGTGTGAACCAAGACTCAAACCACCCTTTTTGGGCCTCTCTCTCTCATTGACGCTTTTCAAGGCATCCTTTTATTTTACTCATAGGTTTTTTTTACAACCTCAGTATGGTCGGCATCAGAACAACATTCTTATATCAATGCAGCACAAAGGCCCCCTTCTCTCATGAAGAGGAGGTCCAACCCTCAACTGGTGTGTAAAACAAATTCAGATACAGATGTTAAAGATTACTGCAAAGCTGTGATGGAGGTTTTATTATCTTTAAGTTTTGGTCTCTTGCTGCTTTTATTTGGGTCATTTGTTGTGTACCATGGAGCAGGGCAGTGGTTCCTGTGATTACCCCTGCCGCAACTCCAATTCCTAATATGATGGCTAAAGTGAGGGATATATGTTCCCAGTGGAACCGGGTTGTATGCCCCCCTGTTTGAACTTCAAATGAACCTGGGTCATTATAGAGCAATCTGGGACACATCTTCACCATTACACAATTAATCACATCTGTTGACCATTTCATGAAAACATAAACAATGTTTAAGTATATAGAATTATACTGTTGTAGGGACGGACAAGGCACGGCACTTAAGATAGCACCAAAGACAGGGAAACAGTCCTATTTGGTTGCAACCGGATTCAGAGGGCATTGCTTCTGTTGTAATCAATTAACTCCCTGAACCCCAAGTTTAGGTAGTTTCAGAATTTTGTACCCAACATGAAAGAGAAGAGACTCAGAAGTTCACAGTCTGCAGAAATTCAAAAAAAGAAGCTTTTTTTTCTGTTTTCTCCTCTATTGTGGTCAAGTTAACTTTTCAAGGACACCTGGAAGGCAGAGAGCTTTTTTTTTTCCTTTTCTTTTATCCCCCTGCCAACTGTTACCATGGAGCCCAGTTTGTAACTTTTTATCTTAGAAATGTAGCCATCTCTGTGAAGCCCCAGCTCAAGGCCAGAGGCCTTTTTCACACATTCTGTGAAAAACTATTAAGGGGGTGTCTAGCTTAGGAGTGCTGATTTTTCCAGCCAGTAGCCAAGTAGAACAGGGCAACAGAAAAAGAGGAAGTTAATCTACACTGACTCATTTATAGAGACTCTTTTGCTGAAAGTCCTAAAGTCAGCCATGGTGAAGACTTCTGGAGAAGTTCAGTGAAGATTTTTCTGTGGGCCTGGTACAGAGGGGGAAGACGTGGAAGGCGGGGGGTGAGAGCAGCTCCGTGGATCTGAGAATAAGGAAGGAGAAATGTAAAAGAATAATGGGAAAGGGTTTTGGGATTTTCCTAGCAACATAAATTGAGCAGTAGAACAGGTAGAGCAGAAAGGAAGACAGGAGTGAGTATCCCAAAAAGCCTGTGAGGGACTTTAAATTCTTAGTAACCTGTTTTCAGTGATGACAAAGAAACTTTAAAGGCCATTTTCATTACATCTTCGATAGGGGTCTGAGGGTTCTCCTAAGCTGGTTTGAGCTTTGGGTTAGGTGGTAAGAGGATCTGGTGGGATCCGGTGTGGGAACTGACAGGAAAAGAGAGAAGTGAGTGGGTGGATGGGTACCTCAGTACCTGCTACCTCAGCAAGGGGGCAATGCTCTGAGAACCGGCAGAGGTTTCGGTTTTTGATCTAGTAATTGGAGAAGAGAAATCAGGTTTGCTGAGGTGGGACTGACAGCAGAGAGTATGGAGCAGAAGGCTGAGTTTGAGGAACTATTGGAGAAGCATAGTTCAGGATGTGAGCGAAAGAGGAAAAAGGCCTTCACATAGGGGAATTTCCTTTCACCCTTTTGAGCACTTGCAGAAGTTAAAAAGGTCACACAGAATTTGAGGATCTAGAGACTCCTCTGGGGGCCATCAGTTTGGGTTGTCTAAGTGGTAATATGGCCAATGCTGTGTACTGAATTTGATGAGGATTTTGGGTTCCACCAGGCAGCCCCTGTATGCTCAAATCCCAATGACTTACAGAATAAGTCGGCTTTTCCCCCACACAGCCATGGCGGTTTGTGGCTTTGATAGTCTGCCGGGCAAACATACTAATATAGGCTAGCCAACCTGCATCTGGCTTGCCTGTCCCTACAACCATAATGTTTGTTTCCATTATCTATGGTACGGAAAGGATTTAATGGAATTTTAATGGGATCCTCTTCATCAGGGATATTCTAATAGGAAAGACCTATAGCCAGCTGACAAATGTCTGGGTGGAGAGATGGCCACCAGGTCCCTAAGGGGGCTGTATGCAAGATAGACCATACTTCTTGTCTAGTAGGATTTGTGATCAGCCATCGCTGCTGAAGGGGCTGATGAGCGTTAGGACTACGGGTGGCCAAGGAGAGAGTCTATAGCCTTACCCACGTGGCGAATATGCAATTTGAAAGGGTTAACAGTCTTTTCCAGTTTCCAGCCAGAGTCTGGACATGGCACAGGCTTGAGATGAGAGGCATGGATGCAGGAAGTGATTCCCTCTACTTTTAGTGCTGTAGGTGCTATAAGTAGCACCTGGAATGTTCCTTTCCAGTGGGGTTCCAGGGATGACACCTGATGTCATCTTATTCAGAGGAAGTCTCTTTCTTGATATCAACGTGGATTCCCCTCGTCCCCAGGTTGGAAGCCAGTAGCCACCTGTTTCCACAGGTATAGCTGAGTTCTTAAAAGAGATTTAAGTCTGTCAAGCAAGGGTGTGTGGAAGGGATCCTTAGGTCTTAGAGTCGGGGTTAGGTCTCTTAGTGGAGGAGGGGCCCCATAGAGAATTTCATAGGGGGTGAGGTTACACAAAGAAACAAAGGGAGTATTTCTTGCATGAAACAGTGCATAAGGCAGGAGCATAGTCTAATCTTTTATGCCGGTCTCTAAGCTTAATTTCGTTAAGGTCTCTTTAATGGTTCTATTTATTTTTTTAATGTGTCCTGAGCTCTGGGGTCTATAAGCGCAATGTAAATTCCAATTAATCCCTAGGGTCCTGGCTAACCCCTGATTTTCCTGGCCCATGAAGGCTGTTCAATTATCAGACCATGTTACATTAGGCAGGCCGTGTCTTTGATAAATATCTTTCAGGAACTTCTTGACCACAATATGTGCCGGTTTTCTTTTATTTTTTTGGTGGGAAAGGCTTCAATCCATCCTGAAAATGTATCTACAAAGACTAGGAGATATTTAAGTCCATACCTTGCTGGCTTAATTTCAGAAACGTCCACTTCCCAGATTTGTACTGGTCTGGTTCCTCATAGGTGCTTTCCTGCAGGAAGCTTGGAAGGGTAAGCATTAACCAATTGACAGAACTGACAGGCTTTTTTAACCATTCAATTATTTCCTTTCACTGTGAGTGAGTTAGTCTAAAACTCTGTTCTTGATCCTACAGTAATGCCTGCAGTTTTTTTGAACCAAGTTGATTGAGTTGATGTACATTTTTAACATAGTGTAGGGCTTTCTGAAATTCCAGGCTGGGCTCACTGAAGTTGAGGAGTTCATTGTCAGTGTTCTTAGATGTTATCAAAAGCTTGCTGGTGCTCAAGGGTCCATTGGAATTGGGCATTCTCATTTAACAGCGGGTATAAAGGAGCAGCTAAGAACACAAACCCAGGTCCATAACCTGCTAAAGCCAGCAGTCCCAAGAAACTCTCTATGTTGTCTCCTGTTAAATGGGGGTGGTATCTGCACAACGGTTTGTTTCCTGGGCTCAGTGAGCCATCATTTACCGTGCCTAAGGGAATACCCCAGGAAGATTACTTCTTGCTGGCAAATTTGGGCCTTTTTGTCCGAAGCTCTCTACCTGAGTTGAGCAAGCTCAGATAATAGTGCTTGGGTCTCAGACTCACAGTTTTCTTTGGTGTTGGCTGCCAGTAGCTGGACATCCACATATTGAAGCAGAATGACTTCGGGTTGCATAGTTCTAAAGTTGTTGAAATGTCTGTGAAGGGCTTCATCAAAGAGAGTGGGGGAGTTTTTGAACCCCTGTGGGAGTCTAGTCCAAGTTAGTTGAAAAGACGTTCTGGTTTCTGGGTCTACCTACTCGAAAGCAAACAGCAACTGACTATCTTTATGCAGAGGCAAGCAAAAGAAAGCATCTTTTAAGTACAGAACAGTATACCATTTACACTCGGCCACAGCAAAGAGGTTATTGGGGGTCCAGCATGCTGGGGCTCAGAGCTCATTTGAATAGAGCAGAGAGCCTGAGAACAGCTTTAACAGAACTTATATACTTTTCTTGGAGAGGGCAGAAAGGGAAATTTATTGATGGGTCAGGGCGAGTGTGCGATTTGCGTGCACCCGGGTGAGGGAGTATATTCTGCAGTTTGGCATTTGGGGACAGCACATTCTGGGAACAAAATTAGCAAACAGTTCTCAAAATTTCAACAGTGGTTTGTTAAGCATACAGAAAAACAGGAAGTGACAAGTGCCCATTTAATTAACCTTTCACCTAAGCAAAATGGAAAGTGAGCATGGATTACTAAAAACAACCATGTCCAGGTTGCCTAATGCTCTCAAATGTCAATCCTATTGGAGGCAACATATGTCTTTCTTCCTAAGATTATATATTTAACCTCAACCATGTTGAAAATGTCTAACCCTATTTCATTATACTTTGCCTGATTTCCTAATGTCTCTATTGATATCTGCTTTCCTACATATTTTCCCCAGTTCATCATTGTGACTGACTCTTCATATGTGCTCATATTTACGTTCACTATCTACCCAAAACCCTATTGCTAATGAAACTTTTGTCCAAATCCTATATTCACTCTTTTTTCTGAACCTACTGACTACTTTCCTAATCCTGCCGACTATTCCTTTTTGACTTAAAGTTCTCTAGGACATTTAATCATCCAAGGTACAAGGTCCTCTGCCATTGCACATCGATTTATCTGAGATATCTGTGCAGAACATAATTCAAAGCTAAGTATCTCACTAAAGGGCCCAATGCCATTCTGGGCTTCAAATCGTACCTAGATTTCAGGTTTCATACTTATATTTCACCTATATATTCTTGTGAATATCGCAGGTTCCCAATACCATTATTCATCCCGCAGAATGTTTCCTAACCCAAATAGAATATGTTATTAACCCTAACCATACACTGTTCCCTCAATCTAACTTCACAAAAGAGCAGGGACAGAGTTGGTCTTACAATACAAGAATGTAGGGGATCTTCCACCTGTTGAGAACCTCAAAGTTTGATGCAGAAATGATCCCTAGGGAAGATGTAGCAGCTATGAAGAACCTGAGAGAGAAAAATTCATCTTCCATGGCAAACCACCTGTTGAGGATGAAGTGATGTGTCTGAATCAGCCTCTCTCCTACTGATATAAAGAAGATGGACCAAACCAACCCTGTGTGGAGAGCTTCTCCTGGGTGTCTATGGTTGATATACCATTCTAACTTCTGAAAGTGTCACAGGAAGTAGGGGCAGCCTCCATCTCAAGGGACCCTTGGAAACAAGTGTTAGGACAAAGTGGTTGCTAAGGCAGTGACCTCATTCCCTTCTTGTTGGAATTGACCTACCTCACTTCTTTGGTGATGTAACTCTCTGAACTTGGGATCCAGGAAGCCAGGCACTCAAAGCCAGTCCCAGTCCCATTCCCAGTGGACTTACTTGTTTGGATTTACCAAGGAGAGAGTCTGTCTCTCTTGGTACCTAATGGTTTGAGGATGACAAAATGCAAGTAGAGCTCTGAAGATGGGCCTTTAATGAGAAAGCAGGTAGTGGCCAGCACAGGCTCCATACAACTTCACATAGATGGACAAGGAGACCAGACCTGAGACAGTACAGGCCATTTTGGGGGAACATAGTATGGCCCACCAGTCAGAGGACACTCTGGATAGTCACAGACTTACTTGGGGGAAGGAGGTGACTTTTTGAGTGTGGGTGTGAGTTTGTGGTTTTGTCTCATGTTCTGAGAATAAGTAGGAAAGGCGGTTTGTTTGGTTTAGAGTGGACTGTTTGTAGAAAGTCCTTTGACAAGGCGAGTGTGTCTGTGTCTGTGTATCCCACTGTGTCCTTGGTTGTACACATTAGAAAACAGAATGGATCAATGGATGTATCCTGTCTAGTAGAAAGCTTCCCAGCATTCATCCTGCCCATTTTAGGAAAGGCCTGCTGGTTGCTTTTCGATGGGCAACACCTACTATCTTCCTAAGTTACTGTTTTCTTCCTGAATTCTGGCCACTCTCCAGAATAGGCTCATGGTTTTTTGTCCAAGATATGTACCACCTCCATGCGCTGTGACATGGCCATGTACTGGATAGCTGAAGGGAATTGCAAGCATCTCAGAAAACTCAGATATCAGTGTGACCAAGAAAGTCTTAGTGGAGAAACCCTGCATTGGGATTTGCTGACTTATTTTTCTGTTACCCTGAAGTCAGGAAGGTCTTTGCCTCAGGCCACCCCTTTGTGAATTTTGAAGAAATCAGTTTTCAAATGGAAGTGAATGGGCATCACCTGTGGCTCTTTGCTTAACTGCTTTGGAAAAGTATGTGTCTGAATCAGCCTTGTGGCTCTGTGTGAGTCTGTGGCTTAGATTATCAGCGCCTGATGGATCTAAAGAAAGATCCAATGTGTGCATCCAAAACCAAAATGGCAAAAAGATCAGTCATTGTGGATGAAGTCTCTCGCCTTCCTCTGTAAGTTTCCTGACCTCCACCAAGTGAGAATAGGGATCCTTTGGGTCAAATGAGTTCTTTCAAGCGCTGCAATGTTGCTTTGGTTTCCTAATTACTTCAAATCACATAAGGAATCTGTACCTGACAGTCAGTAGGCCTCAAATTGGAGAAGCAGTGCAGTATTAAAGGAAGAACTATGTGATCAATCCTGGTTCACAGGATGGGTGTTCTTGCCACCCTGAGGTTAGGCAAATGAGGGGCAAGTGAGCTTATTTTGGACACTCTCTTGGGCTGAGCCATTCATGGAAACCTCAACCAAAGGGTATAATGAGTGTATATATGTAAGAAGATGAGTGCCATGTGAGAGTGTTTTGGTTTTAATTGTGGTCATTTGTGTGGCGGTTGGAAGAGATGACTGGGTCCACCTGGTCTTGAACACTGGTGTGATTCTCCTCAGAGACTGTGTTCTGAAACTGACCTCAGAGAAGTAATTGCTTTGGAAAGAGATGTGTCTTAATCAGGCTCTTGGCCCTGTGTGAGGCTGTGGCTTAGATTATCAGCAACAGACGGATCAAAAAAATGATCCCATGTGTGCATCCAAAACCAATATAGCCAAAAGAGCAGTCATTGTGAATGACTGTAAGGTTCTGAAAGAATAAAAGAAATTGAAATTGAAATGTGAAGAACCAGGTTTTGTAAAGTTTCCAAGCTGCACTCAGAACCTGAAATTCCTGTGGCAGTTAAGACAATTCCTGGAACTGCCCATTAGATGTGTGTTGAAATCTTCCCTGACCACCTAGTTACTTAACAACCCCTTCCCAGAAGCCGTGCTTCTCACCACGTATACATCTCAGGGCTTCAACCAATCAGTTTAAATGTATACCCCTTCTCAGGGCTGACCAATCACCCCCTTCCCCAACTTTTCCCACCAATGAATGTGCTAATCATGTTTTAGAGTTGTTACTTGATTTTCCCGTGGTACATGATGATTTCCTAAAGGAGGCTATGATGTATGTAAAGTCCCTGAGCTCTCTAAGCAGTGTATATAAATTCTGCTCAAGTTGTTCTCGGGGCTCTTTGTTCTTTGCTCCTCTGAAGGGAGCTCTGAGCCCTAGCATTCTGGACCCCAAATAAACCCTTTGCTGATGCATGAGAAAGCCTCTTTGTTGTCTTTTTCTTTGACGTTCGCAGCACCTTTTCATCTGGAGGCCCCAGGTGAGATATCCGGCAGCGGTGGACGGAAGACCTCAAGGGACTCCTCTCGGGGTAAGTAAGGTGCCTCTTTCTGGTTTCGGGTTTCTGGCTAGGGCGTGGAAAAGTGGCTGTTGGTGAAGAGCATTAGCTCTCTCCTATGGTGTGACAGACGTGTCACAGCGCCAAGGTCACGTCCCTGAGGGACACTCCGGAGGACTAGGGAATTCAAGGAATAGTAGTTTCCTCAACTCGGTTATGTTTTGCTTCAGGATTCGATTTGCCAGCCCATCAGGTTTTGCCGGTAACTCAGTTTTGGTCATTGTTCTGAACTCATGTTGAGTTTACTGTCTGTCTTTATTGTCTAACCCATTGCCAGTTACTCAGTTCTAATCTTTGTCTTGGACTCATGTTAAACGTTTACTGTTTGTCTTTGTCTGTGTTGTGTTTGTGACTTCACTGTCCCTGTTTGAGTAACTCCCATTATGGGACAAAGCACTTCCTCTTCTCTGTCCCTGACCCTTGATCATTGGACTGATGTCCGCTCAAGGGCCCAGAATCTTTCTTTTTCAGTAAAACACTGTACCTGGCAGACTCTCTGTGCTTCAGAATGACCCATCCTCGAATTCGGATGGCCCCAGAAGAATCCTTCCACTTTCCTCTAATCTGAAAATTCAGAGATATTTTCATTCAGCCGGGGCCACGTGGCCACCCAGATCAACAGCCATATACCCCTTCCCCAACATTCCTATCATTCAAACTTTCCGCTCCTCTCCCTCTTCCTTCCATTCTCCCTGAGTCACAAGACTGGACACTCCACCCCCTCCTTATCGTCTACTCTCCCTCCCCAACCCCCAACACAGTTCCTGATGATCCTCCCACCGCTGACTCAGCCTCTCCACTGCTAGAGGCAATTGGGCCAGACCCAAGCCCTCCAGGGGACTTCCCCGCAGCAGCAGCAACCCCTCCTCTCCTGAAGGAAGCTGGGCAACCTAAAGGAACCCACCGGCGACGGATAATAGAAAACTCAGAAGCCCCTGTGATGCTCTCTCTCCATTCCTATGGGCCCATGAACCGACCCAACTGGGACCCCAACACCTTTGAAGGTAGGAAGCATCTGTCCACTTATCGCCAGGCTCTAATAGCGGGTCTCCTAGTGGCCGCCAGAGAGCCGACCAATTTGGCCAATGTAAGAGAGATTATCCAAGGGCCTAATGAGTCTCCCTCTATGTTTCTGGAGAGAATTAAGGAAGCATATAGAAAATATACTCCTTTTGATCCTCAGGCAGATGACCAAAAGGCATTTGTTACAATGGCCTTTATTGAGCAGGCTGCCCAAGATATTAAGAGAAAGTTACAATGTCTAGATGGGTTACAAAATACGACCTTAAGAGATTTAGACAGAGAAGCTGAAATAGTATATTATAAGATATATATTATAAGTATATAGTATAAGTATATAAGTATATTATAAGAGAGAAACTGAGGAGGAGAGGGAACAGAGGAGAGAGAAGGAAAGGGAACAAAAGGAGGATGAAAGGAGCAAAAGGCAGACAAAAGCATTGTCTAAGGTTTTCTTCACAGCAGCAAATACGCCAGAAATTAAAAAGCAGGGAGTCAGAAAGGGATACTTGGGCCCACGCCAAAGGCTGTCCCTGGCCTCAGATCAATGTACCTACTGTACAGAAAAAGAACACTGAGTCAAAGAGTGCCCCAAAAAGAAGAAGCCACAGCAGCCCGCCATGCTGACTCTAGAAGAGGACTTGGAATGTCAGGGCTCGGATCCCCTCCCCAACCTCAGGGTAACATTTGAAGTGGAGGGGACTCCAGTGAACTTTGAAGTGGATACAGGAGCAGTATACTCAGCCCTTAAGTCTTCACTGGGCCCCATATCAAATAAATGGTCCCTAGTTCAAGGGGCTAATGGCACTACATATCGGGCTTGGACAACTAAGAGGATTATGGAAGTAGGAAAATGAAAAGTCCACCACTCTTTCCTAGCAATCCAAGAATGCCCAGCCCCATTGATGCACAGGGATCTGCTTACCAAACTCGGGGATAGAGTAACTTTTAACCCTGATGGTCCCCAAGTGGATGTTCTAAAGCCTTCAGTAAAAACTCCCATAGTCAGAGAATTGACTATGTCTGTAGAAGATGAACATCAACACTTCGTGCCCCCTAGGACTGATCAAAGAGGCAAACTACAACAGAAATGGATAAAAGATTATCCTAATGCCTGGGCAGAAACTGCTGGGTTAGGTCTAGCTGTAAAACAACCTCCAATAGTAGTAGAATTAAAAGCCTCGGCCTCTCCAATCAGTGTTAAACAATATCCTCTAAGCAAAGAAGCTAAGGATGGGATAAGTCCCCATATTCAGAAATAATTGGCCATTGGGGTCCTAAGGCCCTGTCAATCAGCCTGGAATACCCCCCTGCTACCAGTAAGAAAGCCAGGAACTAGGGACTACAGTCCTGTTCAAGACCTAAGAGAGATCAACAACAGAGTGCAGGACATTCACCCCACAGTACCCAATCCATATAATTTGCTTAGCACTCTGAATCTGGAGCGGGAATGGTACACTGTGCTGGACTTAAAAGATGCTTACTCCTGCTTGCCTCTACATAAGGACAGTCAGTTGCTGTTTGCTTTCGAGTGGATAGACCCAGAAACTGGAACATCTGGCCAACTAACCTAGACTAGACTACCACAGGGGTTCAACCCCCCCCACACTCTCTTTGATGAAGCCCTCCACAGGGACATAAACGACTTCAGAACTGCACACCCCGAAGTCACCCTACTCCAATATGTGGATGATCTGCTACTGGCAGCGGACACCAAGGAGAACTATAAGTCTGGGACCCAAGCACTATTATCCGAGCTTGCTCGGCTTGGATATAGGGCTTCTGCCAAAAGGCCCAAATTTGTCAGCAAGAAGTAATCTTCCTGGGTTATTCTCTTAGGGGTGGCAAATGATGGCTCACTGAGAACAGAAAACAAACCACTGTGCAGATACCACCCCCATCTAATAAGAGACAACTCAGAGAGTTTCTTGGGACTGCTGCCTTTTGCAGGTGATGGATTCCTGGGTTCACCTCTCTGGCTGCCCCTTTATACCCGCTGATAAAGTGTAATGCCCAATTCCAATGGACCCCTGAGCACCAACAAGCTTTTGATAATGTCAAAAAAAGTGCTGCTATCTGCTCCGGCCTTAGCACTCCCAGATATAGATAAACCCTTCACTCTCTACATCGAGAAAAAGAAAGGAATAGCACGGGGAGTGTTCACTTAGAATTTGGGACTTTGGAAAAGGTCGGTAGCATTCTTATCAAAAAAACTGGACCCAGTGGCTACTGGGTGGTCCCGTTGCTTAAGAGCTATAGCAGTGGCAGCGCTTCTAATAAAAGATGCTCATTAATGAACGTTGGGACAGAAGCTATCCATGATAGCCCCCCATGCCCTGGAGAGCATCATCTGTCAACCTCCAGAGAGGTGGCTATCAAACTCCAGAATAAACCACTACCAGAGCCTCTGGATTAGCAAAGACAGAATAACTCTTGGACCTTCTGCTCCACTCAACCTGGCTGCCAGAAGAATCATCAGGACCTGTCGCTCATGAGTGTCAACACATACTGTCAGAGGAAACCAGTATAGGACGAGACTTGAAAAATCCAGCCACTGCCTCACCCTGAAGTCGTATGGTTTACGAAAGAGAGCAGCTTCCTCCAAGATGGTATGTGGCGGGCTGGAGCAGCAGTAGTTAGCAAAACTAATGTCATCTGATCCTCTGGTCTCCCAGAAGAGACATAAGTCCAAAAGGCAGAACTGATTGCCCTTACGAAAGCATTGGAACTAGCAACAGGCAAAAGGGCCACCATATACACTGATAGCCGCTATGCATTTGGCAATGCTAATGTGCACAGGGCTATTTACCAGCAAAGGGGGATATTAACCTCCACTGGGAAAAAAAATAAAGAACAAAGTTGAGATTCTCCACCTTCTCTCAGCAGGGCAGGGCACTAAGGAACTAGCTATAGTGCACTGTCCAGGGCACCAGAAGGGAAACGACCTCGTCGCAGTTAAAAACAGAAGGGCAGATGAGGAAGCTTAATTGGCAGCCCTAAACGGAGTGACTCTGTTAACGTTTTCCACACCAGGGGGATCAACATTCAGGAGACTTGGCCACACTGGAACATTCAGGCAACTTATCATGTGAGGAGACAGATACAGAACTCTGGGACCCTACAGAGCCAAGTTTAAAATTTCAAAAAGCCCACCTTTATGTCAAAGACGTACACTAGCTCACCCACTTAAGCTCAAAGAAATTATAGGCTCTCTTAAAGGACCGAAGAAAGGATTTATTAATGACTGACTCACAGAGGAAAGAAATAGCTTAGCAGGTGACTAGAGCTTGTCACGTCTGCCAATTAGTTAATGCTTACCCATCCAAGCTTCCTGCAGGGAAGCGCTTACGAGGAACCAGACCAGGACAATTCTGGGAAGTGGACTTTTCCTGAAATTAAGCCAGGAAGGTATGGACTTAAATATCCCCTAGTCTTTGTAGATACTCTTTCATGATTGGTTGAAGCCTTCCCCATGAAGAAAGAAACGGCTCAGACGGTGCTCAAAAAGATTCTAGAAGACATTTTTCCAAGGTTCGGCCTGCCTAAGGTAATAGGGTCCAATAATGGACCGGCATTCGTTGCCCAGGTAAGTCAGGGATTCACCAGGACCCTGAAGATTAATTGGAAGTTACATTGTGCTTATAGACCCCAGAGCTCAGGACAGGTAGAAAGGATGATTAGAACCATCAAAGAGACTTTAAAGAAATTAAGCTTGGAGACCGGCATAAAAAATTGGACTATGCTCCTACCTTAAGCACTGTTTCGTGCAAGAAGTACACCCTCTTCCTCTTTGTGTAAACTCACCACTTATGAAATTCTCTATGGTGCCCCTCCTCCAGTAAGGGACCTAACCCCAACTCTGAGACTTAATTATTCCTTTCACACCCCCTTGCTTGACAGACTTAAAGCCCATGAACAAACACAGCACCCAGCAATACCTGTGGAAACAGTTGGCCACTGCTTATCAGCCTGGAGACGAGGGAACCCCACATCGATATCAAGTGGGAGTCTTCGTCTATGTGAGACGGCATCAGGTATCATCCCTGGATCGCCGCTGGAAAGGACCATACCAGGTGCTGCTTATAACACCCACAGTGGTGAAAGTGGATGGAATCACTTCCTGGATCCGTGCCACCCATCTCAAGCCTGCGCCCTGTCCAGCATCCGGCTGGAAACTGGAACAGAGTGGTAACCCTCTCAAGTTGTGTGTCCGTTGTGTGGGTAGGGCTATGGATTCTTCCCCTGACCACCAGCAGTCCTAATCACCATCAGCCTGTTCAGCAACAATGGCAGCTATAAATCCTACTGGGCAAGTAGTGTGGTCTATTTCACATACAGCCCTCTTATGGACTTGGTGGCCATCTCTCTACCTGGACATTTGTCAGCTTGCCATAGGCCTCTCTGACTAGGATCTCCCTGACATAGAGGACTCCACACAGATCCCACTCAAACCCAAACCAGGGCAACATAGACCACCTTACCCCATGAATTATGGATATCATCTTCCCCAGCTCAGGTGTAAACTAGCCAGTCTTGATTTTTATGTGTGCCCAGCTGATTTCTGAAGTCGCAAACAGGCCCAAACCTGTGGAGGACCCAGTGACATTTATTTTAGATCTTGGGGTTGTGAACAAACGGGAGCTACATGGTTGAACCCAAATTCCCCAGACAGTATCATTCAGGTTGGAAAAAATGACACCTGGATTGATCCCAAGAAATGTGCTGCTAGCCAAGTTGTGTCAAAAACTCACTCTGGAAAGAATAGTCTATGTTACCCCCTCAATATAACTTTCACTTCCAAAGGAAGGGGCTACCTCAGAACAACATGGTCTATGGAAAATACGTGGGAAATGCGATTCTATATTTACGGCCCTCGTTATGACGTTGGTCACTGGTTCACCATCCTGCTTAAAAAGGAGGAAAATCCCACAGCAATAGGGCCCAATCCCCTCAAGCCAGGAATTAAGCCTCCAAAACCTCCCATGCCTAGATCTACCAGAACCCCTCTACCATCTCATACTTCCCAGTTTCCATCTTTGCCTACTTCCCCAGTCCAGAGTACAGTTGACTCCTGCCCCTGGGAACTAATTAAAGGAACCTTAATTGTACTGAACTCCACACAGTCAGAACTCCTTGCATTTCAACCCATGTATTTGACAGCTTTGTAAATTATTGTGTAATGGTGCAGATACTCCCCAGGGTTCTTTATTATGATGCAGAATCATTTTAAGGTCTACTAGGGGGACAAACAACCTGATTTTGCTGTCATCCAGTGTCCCTTACTCTAGCTATCCTATTGAGGATAGGAGCTGCTGCAGGAGTGGGTACGGGAACAGCTGCTATCATCCATGGGTCACAACAAATGGCCTGATTAGAAACAGCAATAGATCAAGACTGGAAGACATTAGAGACCTCCATCACAGTGCTGTAGGAATCCTTAAACTCTCTCTCTGAAGTTGTTTTACAGAACAGGCGAGGATTAGACCTCCTCTTCATGAGGGAGCAGGGCCTCTGTGCTGCACTGAGAGAAGAATGTTGTTTTTATGCTGACCATACTGGAGTTGTAAGAGAATCCATGAGTAAATTGAGAAAATGCCTTGAAGAGCGCCAGAGAGAAAGGGAGATTCAACAAGGGTGGTTTGAGTCATGGTTTACCCAGTCCCCCTCGTTAACTACACTCCTTTCAGGCTTAGCTTGACCCCTGATCATCCTTATGGTGTTGCTAACTGTGGGACCTTGTTTGCTTAACCGCTTAGTTTCCTTTCTCCAGGCTCAAATTGGGCAGGAAAAACTCATCGTAATCAGACAGAAATACACTCCACTGGCAGAAATAGAGTGTGAGACCCCGCAATAATTATGATTCATTACTTTTAAGATTAAATGTAGTAAGAAAAAGGAGTGGGAAATGAAAGAATAAAGGAAATTAAAATTGAAACATAAAGAACCAGGTTTTGTAAAGTTTCCAGCTGCACTCAGAACCTGAAATTCCTGTGGCAGTTAAGACAATTCCCGGAACTGCCAATTAGATGTGTGTTGAAATCTTCCCTGACCACCTAGTTACTAAACAACCCCTTCCCAGAAACCGTGCAGCTAATCACGTATACATCTCAGGGCTTCAACCAATCAGTTTAAACGTATACCCCTTCTCAGGGCTAACCAATCACCCCCTGTCCGACCTCTTCCTGCCAATGAATGTGCTAATCATGTTTTTGGGTTGTTATTTGATTTTCCCGTGGTATGTTGATTTGCTAAAGGAGGCTATGATGTATGCAAAGTCCCTGCCCTCTCTAAAGAATGTAAATAAACTCTGCTCAAGTTGTTCTTGGGGCTCTTTGTTCTTTGCTCCTATGAAGTTAGCTCTGAGCCCCAGCATGCTGGACGCCCAATAAACCCTTTGCTGTGGCATGAGACAGTCTCTTGGTGGACTTTTCCTCCGACTTTTGACCGACCTTTTTACCTATGAAGGACCTGAGAGAGCAAAAGTCAAATCCATGTCAACTTCCATGTCAAACAACCTGGTCAGAATGAAGGAATGTGTCTGAATCAGCCTCTCTCTTCTTAATGTAGATTAAATGGACCAAACCAGGCCTGTGTACAGAGCTGTTCCCGGATGCCTATGGTTGATATACCATTCTAACTTGTGAAAGTGTCACAGGAAGTAGGGGCAGCCTCCATCTCATGGGACCATTGGAAGCAACTGTTAGGACAAAGTGGTTTTCCATCGCAGTGACCTCATTCAGTTCCTGAAGGAAGTGACCTACAACACTTCCTTGGTGATGGAACTCTCTGAACTTGGGATCCAGGAAGCCATGCACCCAGAGCAAGTCTTAGTTTCAGTCCCAGTGGTCTCAATTGTTTGAATTTACCAAAGACAGAGTCAGTGTTTCTTGGTACCTACTTATGTGATGATGGCCAAATTTCAGGAGAGCTCTGAAGAGCGGCTTTTTCTGAGAAAGCAGGTAGTGGCTCAACCATGGCTCCTGACAACTTCAAAAAGTTTGCAAAGAAGACCAGATCTGAGATAGGACAGGCCATTTCGTGGGAACATAGTATGGCCCACCAGTCAGAGGACACTCAGGATAGTCACAGTCATACTTGGGGTAAGGAGGTGCCGTTGTGGGTGTCGGTGTGAGATTGTGGTTTTGTCTCATGTAGGTTTGGACTGGAAAGTTTCTAGAAAGTCGTTTGACAACACGAGTGTTTCAATGTCTGTGTATCCCACTGTATCCGTGGTTGTAGACATTTGAAATGCGAATGCATCAATAGTTGTGTCCTGTCTACTATAAAGCTCCCCAGCATTCTTCTCACCCAATTTAAGAATGGAGTGCGGCTTGCCTAATGGAAGGTGAACAGCTACTATCTTCCTAAGTTCCTCTTTTCTTCCTGAATACTGGCCACTCTCCAGAGTATCCTCATGGTTTTGTTTCCAAGATATGTACCACGTCCAAGCTCTGTTACATGGACATGTACTGGATAGCTGAAGGGAATGGGAGCATCTCAGAAAACTCAGATATCAGTGTGACCAGTAAAGTCTCAGTGGAGAAACCCTGCTTTGGGCCATTTGCTTACTTATGTTTCTATTACCCTGAATGTCAGGAAGGTCTTTGCCTCAGGCCAACCCTTTGTGAAGCCTGAAGAAAACAGTTTTCAAATGGAAATGAATGGGCATCACCTGTGGCTCTTTGCTTAATTGCTTTGGAAAGGGATGTGTCTGGAACAGCCACTTGGCCCAGTGTGGTGGCAGTGGCTTAGATTCTCAGCACCTGATGGATCTAAAGAAAGTTTCCAAGTGTGCATCCAAAACCAAAATGGCCAAAAGAGCAGTCATTGTGGATGAAGTCTCTCACTTTCCTCTGTAAGCTTCCTGAGCTAAATCAAGTGAGAATAGGGATCATTTGGGTCAAATCATTTCTTCAAATCCCTGCAGAGGCTAGCCGATAGGGGCTTGGGTTTTCTATGATACCAATTCACATAAAGAATCTATACCAGACAGTCATTAGTCCTCAAATTGGAGAAGCAGATCAGATATAGGGCAGGCCTATTTGATCACTCTTGGTTCACAGCAAGGGTGTCCAGGCCACCCTGACTTTAGGCAAATGAGGGACAAGGGTGCTTATTTTGAACAGTGTATTGGGCTGTGCCCTTCATGGAAACCTCCAGCCAGAGTTTATGATGAATGTCTATGTGGAAGAAGATGAGGAGCATGTGGGAGTGTTTTAGTTTTAATTGTGGTCATTTGTGTGGTGGTTGTAAGAGATGCCTGGGTCCACCTGGGCTTGAACTCTGGTGTGATTCTTCTTAGAGAATGCGTTATGGAACTGACTTCAGAGAAGTATTGCCATGAATTGTGCTGGGATTTTAGGAGGCCACACATGAGAGTCGCCCTTGGACACTGAGATCTAAGCCCAGAGTGGCTTTCCACAGAGCACTGGGAATCTCAGCCAGGATATCACATGATTTTATTCTGAAAGACTTGGAAGCCATAGTTGAGAGTCAAAACACACATGGACCTTACATTGTAGACCTCAATGGGGCTGGCTTCATGTGACCTTTTGGCCAGTCTTTGGGAACCCTTGCCTGTGAGAGTTCTCTAGATTATTCATTGAAATGTGCTTCGTCTAAATTTAATGGTTCCTTAATGAATTGAAACCCACAGTTTCTCCAACTTCATCTTTGAAAATGGCTAGATAAATACCATGAAATTTTTGAACTTCCCATGGCCACCTGCCACTGGAGAACCTTTGGATGTACAGTTGCTGATCCTGAGTGTACCAGACAGTGCCTTGATTGACTGGGTTTTATGAAAATGGTGTAGAACAGAGATGCCAGTATGTTGGGGCCTGCTGAGTAGTGGGCCAAAAGCTGTTGTGTGCAGGTGTGTGATAAAACATCTGTGGTCGGGACATGTGATTCTGCCATTGACATCCAAATGACTTGTGGCTGACATGTTACAGACAGGAATCACTTATATGTCTGAAACCTCTCCATAAAAGGCATTTTGTTATATGGAGACGTTTCAGGGCAATGTTCAGAATCAGGTTGCTATGGTCAAAGGGTCAAGCTATGTGGGATAGAAGCCTGGTTGGTGCATTCTCCTGCAGACCCGGACCCACCACACGTGACAGGACTCCCTCCAGCACTGTGTACCAGTTGAACTCATTGTATTTCATGAAGCAAATACCAAACTCCCAGTGCAGTAGAAAGAAACACCATGAAAATTGGAGGATGACCAAATGGCTTCACAATCCACATGCGGAGACACTTAGCTTTCAGTGGCCACAGTTTACCTACAGAGAGAAGTCAGCACTGCTGCCTCATGTTCTTTGAAAAAATTGAAACAATGTTTTCCAGGTCTCATAGATGTAGACCCAGCTTTGATGGTCTCATTTGAATGGAAGCTAACGCTTCTGACAACAACATATATGTCAAGTGCGCATCGTCAAAGGCATTTTCTCAAGAAGTCTTTAGTCCGGCAGAGCTCCAGGTTTGTGTAGTGTTTACCTTTTAGACCAGGTCGCAAGAAAAGACCACTGACTCCAATTAAAATCAGATTAAAGCAAGCTTATTATTTCCACCACCCTGGCTGCCTCTCCCTCCCAAAACGTCGGGAACAGAAGAGCAGCCCAGCTTTATAGCCCAGAAAGTTACACAAAAGTGGGGTTAAAAATAACAGAATTCTGACAAGCATCACACTAATGGTAGTTTACATTTTTGTTTGCTGGCCCCAACATCAGAATTTATGAGGACCATTAGAGCCTCAGAGAGTGTCGTCTGGCCAGGGAAGGCCAATATTTATGAGGTGTCAAAAAAGTTTCAGAGAGGGCTGTTATCTGGTCAGATAGCCAGGCATGGGTGAGTTCAAGGCACGGGCAGGCATTCCAAGCAGGTTCAGATATTGCTGTAATTTATAGTTAAGCCAAAATTATCTTTTCACGGCTTTGTGGCAAGATGGCTCCCAATTTTAATAAAAGATAAGGTTGGGTCAATCATTCCCCCCTTTTCTAATGTGTTCCTTTCATATATTTGATTGGGTAGGAAGAGCACTGTGGGAATTTTAATCCCTCAGGTAATAGTCTCCCGATTTTTTGAACTCACCCAAAAACACGTCTCCCTGATTTTACCTGACTTAATTAATTACTTATATTGATATTCTATTTATTTTTGTCTCCATTGTTGTAAGAAGAGAGGCGTGACTCATTTAGACTTCTTCTGAGCTGAGAGAGGGTGACGTGAGGGGGCACCGCCTGAGGGACATTAGTCGCCTTTTAGAAGTCAGTTAGGTTTGAAGTCTGGATTGGGAAGAACAGGTAGTAAAGTCATCTGGGGATGGGTTCTTCTATGAGAGAAACAAAAAAACATGAGTACTTAATAAATGTTGCAGCAGCTGGAACATGTCACTGTATAGAAGTTTCCTCACCAGTCTTAAATATTCCCAGTTATCAGGACTGTCAACTTAATATTTAACTTTTAGTGTTATATTTGTCCCTCCCCATAAGATTCAGTTTAATAATTTAATGTCATCTGATCTTGCAAAATACTTTTACTAGTATGACCTCTGTGTCTAATAGAGAAACCTTTAATTCTCTTACTCATTGCTGCATAATCATACTAACAAATACCAAGACTATGTGTTTAGGTTAAGAATATCTGTAGGCCTTAAACTAAAAACTTCTGCCTCTGGCAGATAATCTTGATAGCCTCTTTTTATAGTTATCAGGCATTCCTGTCTGAGAATCCTTCTTTGTAGCCTTTAGTCTTACTTATTTTGGGAGGCTAACATAAAGTGTATACCTTAAAATATTATTATTACTATTATTATATAAAATGCCCAGGAATGGCTGTAATTTGTTTTTAACTGTCTTTTCTAAGTGTTTAAGATGAAGCAGTCAAACTGACTTTTGTTTCTATCTATTGTGAACAGTCAGCTGAGCTTTTATGGGAGTCATTCCTGGGGAAACTTGAGAGCAGCTTCTCAGTTCTGCTAGTGCCATTTGCGCTAGGTGGGTCCAGGTCTTGTTTGACCATGTGGCTTCCCTCGGAAGCATCAGGGATGTCTCCCTTCTCTGATGACTCTCCTCTTCGTAGCAAATGCACTGATTGGCTTTCTGTTCTCCAGTGGTCTCATTAATCTCCCTGATCAGGAAGTTATGTGGTTCAGAGTTGCAAAGCTCTTTAGAGAAGTCCGCTGTTCCCTGGATACAGACTGACTCAGAGGGCAAGAGCCAAATATTGGTTTTCTTGTCCCTTTTCATATAACTTTAATTTTAAATCCTAATCTTAAACATCCATCAAATAAATTTTAACAGACTTATATTAAGAGTACTGGGCTTTAATGTCTATAATTTAAAATTATTTATCTTTTTATTATTTGGGATCTGTATTATTCTGTCTGTCTTGTAGGTGATGGCTAATTATCTTAAATTAACCAATGTTGTGTTCTTAAAGCAACACTTCTGTAAAACACTAACAGGGAATCTTTATATCACCCATAAGGAAATTACAAAATAAAATTAACAACAGTAAACAAACTTAGTTCGTGTAATAGCTACCCTAAAATTTTTGGCTGAGTTATACATTATATCCTCTGTTTGAGATGCTAGTAATGTTGACAGGAAAAAAAAAAAACTTTTGAAAATATCTTTAAATGAAATAACATCTGACCTACTGCTTTCGTAGTCATTCTCACATAATAAGATGGGACACAGAGCCTTATCTCAGGTAAGGAAGGGCTCTTTATTAATCTTAAGTGTTTTAATTCTAAAGCTAATCTTTGTTTTTTAAATATCATTTTACAAAGTTTACATAAATTGTTTGAGGTCACATGAACATTAGCTAACACCATATGATATAGCATTTAAAACATGAATTAAAAAAAGGCTGAAAGTTTTTAACCTTTACATAGATTAGGCTCTCATTAACTTAAAATACATTTAAATTGTTCCCCAATATAAAAAGTAACATAAAAGTTTACATATCTTATTGACAACAGGTAAATAAATCCCAATATATATATATATATATATATATATATATATTTTTTTTTTTTTTTTTTTTTTTTTTTACCATACAACTTCAGAACACCAGCTTGATATAATGCTCTTTTAAAGTTTCTACCTTACAGACTTGTATACCTGGAAGATATGAGCACATTAATAGCATCACAATTGCATTGATTTTTCTACATTAACCAAGTTTAGCTTTTAAAGAAATGGCAGTACAGTGCTCTAAAATAACAGTTCTTATTTAATCAGTTGTTTAATTTTTATGGTTGCTTGCTCTAGAAAAATAAAACTTAATAACCACAATGTTATGGGTAAACTTATGTTTTAAGAAATTTTTGTCTCTTTAACACATGACTGATTTTTACAATCTTATACAGACTTCAGGACAAACTTATACAGAGCTTAGTAAATCAATCAGATATCTAACAAAAGTACTCATGAATGAGTAATCCAATATCAAATTTACTTTACTTATTTATCAAAATATTAGACAAATGTATTGAACAGTGTACCATTTTTTGTTGAAGAAAAAGTCCTAGAACCAAGGCATATTAGACCTTTTGTCGGCATTAATATTTTATTAGATTTTTGAACACCTAGAAAAACTTGTAAGGTTAAATTTAAAGACATTTATTTTTATCTGTTTATCCAATTTAAATTGTACCAATTAAATCACGTGAATTAAAGATCTTTGGATCCACGTTTTAAAATTTGTTTTTATGAGTGCTTTTTTTATGAGTGCTCCTTATATGTGTTAATTTGTATAACATATATATGATATAGGGATATATGTATATATAGACATACAACACATAACAAAAGTGTGCACACATAATAATAGTAAAGGCCTTGTAGCTTTTTGCAGTTGAAATCTCCATTGCAATGTTTCAAAAACTCCACTGTTGGTCAAAGATAGAGCTGATCAGAATAACATTAACCTAGGTCTGTAGGATCAAATTCATGAGCTCAAAAAAGAATACAGAATCTAAGGAAAAAAATAAGAGTCCTAGAAAATATGACTGCCCAGTAATTAGTAAATACCATACAATTTTCCTTTTTTCCTGCCTTAGGCCTCAGATCAGTCTCCTACTGAGCTTGCAGGCTTCTTTCATTTGCATTTCAACAAAAGTCCTGGCTGAGGTCTGAAAGGAGCAGGGAAAAACTGCTATTCTGAGCAGACACCTCAGGCCTAAGGCATTTTAACCATAATTTTGAGGTTTGGATGTTGAAAATTATGATACAATTTTAAGATGAAATTCACAAAATTTTATATCTTTACATCTTGTTTTGTCAACAGATACCATACTATGATTTACTATCCTTGTCCAAATTAATGCACTGGTACACACTGTGATATTTTCTCAGTCTACCCAATTCAAAATTAGTGACAAATAAAACTGAATGTTTGGGAAGTTACTTGCCAACTTGGAAGTAGAGTGCTTTAGTTTTCCATCCTAAGTATTTAAGTTATCTGGCATGAATTATCTGAAATCATAAACTAAACAATTACCTAAACCCGACTTTTAACTGCAAGATTGAGCAATGCTACAAAAACCCATCCAGATACCAGATTGTTACAATAAAACATCATCATTTAGACACACATTGAACTAATATAATTCCCAAGAAACAATTTATAATATCAGCACATTATTGCACATGTCTTAAAGGGCCAGAAACAAAGACACAAGACAGACAGAAAGGAGGTCCAGACTATGGCTGACAGACAGAAGCCTTAAAAACAGAGCAGATAAGAGAAAAATTTCCTACACCAGTGGCAGGATAGATGTCCTCACAAGGGGATCAGATGTTTTCACAGAGGGCAACCTGAAATGTAATATCAAGGGTTTCCATGGTGACTTTACTGCATTTAGTGTCCCCTTTTTCTTTTTCTTTTTTTTAAGAAGACAGAGGTGGCATAATCCTTACAGTGCAGGGAACGAAGGAAGGAATTCCTTGAAGCAGCAGGGCTTTGGTAGATGCTGGGAGTCCCTCAGTCCCTCCTTTTACTTATGGGACTAGCTCCTCTGGTTTGGTTCCACCCCAATCTCGCTCCATCTCCTAACATTTCAGTAGTCAGCTCTCAAAAAGTTCCAGGGTCGGGGGGTTATCAAAATTTGTAACTTAAATTTCGGTTTCTGACCTTGAAGCGAATTAATACCTATGTAATAATGAGGACAGGGTTTGAGAAAAATAAAAAGGAGGTTTGCTGCTTTGCTAACAAAGCAGAAACACAGGGGACTCTGCCCAAAGGTTGTGACTCTCTTGAACTGGAGCAACAAGGGGTTTTAAAGGAGTTTCCATTGTTAAACTGGGAGATACTCTGTTCCTTGGTGGCCAGCAGGCATTGCCCTCTGCAGTGGGTGAGTTCCAGGCTGCCAGCTAGGGGCTTTTCTCATCCTGCTTAACAAAGGGGGGTAAACTTCATCACAGTTTTTTAGAACACAGTCCAAAGGGTGTAAGGCTTACTTGCTTTATTACCCATTTTTACGTCCAATATCCTTAAGTTTTTACCACAGAAATCAAACAAAATGCACAAAAACAAACAAACAAAAAACATATAGAACACAAAACAAAACACAAAGAAACAGAAACCTGGTGAAGATACAGAAAAACTGAGGAGCAATGAAATGTCTTGCTGAAGCTCCGGGGTAGGAGCTCCTGCGTGCCCGGCTGCACCTTTCTACCCTTTCAGAGAAATTCCATACAGAACAGAACAGAGGACAGAACAATTCTTGTTACTGTCCTGGACAGGAGTACATGTGAGCCTCCCCAGGCCACCTCTCTGTAATCAGAAGACATCTCCCTTAACCAGATATCAGATGTTATAAAGGCACCACCTACCAATGGAGGCCTCCTCCACCAGGTGCTTGCTAATAGTTTTAGTGTGATGGTTCACTGCAGTGCTCCCTGGACCGAAGGCTCACTCCAAGGCTTTGGAACTTGGCTCTCCAGCCCTGAGCCCTGGAGGAAAGGCCAGCGTCAGAATTTCCAGCAGTCTGGTCTTGTGATCTGGTCACGTCATCTCGCTGGGGAACTCCAAAATGTTAGACCAGGATGCAAGAAAAGACCACTGACTCCAATTAAAATCAAATTAAGGCAAGCTTATTAGTTCAACCGGCTAGGCTGACTCTCCTTCTCAAAACGGCTGGAAAAAGACAGCATCCCCACCTTTCCTACACCCCAGCTTTATAGCCCAAAAAGTTACACAAAAAGGGAGTATCAGAAAACAGAACTTTGACAAGCATCACACTAACTGTAGTTAACATTTTTTATTTGCTGGCCCCAGCATCAGAAATTATGAGGACCATTAGAGCCTCAGAGAGGGTCGTTGTCTGGCCAGGGAAGGCCAATATTTATGAGGTGTCAGTAAGGTTTCAGAGAGGGCTGTGATCTGGTCAGTAAGACAGGCATGGGTGAGTTCAAGGCATGGGCAGGCATTCCAAGCAGGTTCAGAATTTGCAGTAATTTATAGTAAAGAAAAATTATCTTTCCATGGCTTTAAGGCAAGATGGCTCCCAATATTAATGAAAGATCAGGTTGAGTGATCACCCCTGTCCCTTCCTTTTGGAAACTCCTCTACCACCTCCAAGGTTGTGAACTCCTGATCATTTTCCATTCCAGATAAGTATTCACAGAATTTCTAACTCTTATCCTCTAATTGTGTCTTACTTGGGGCAAAGGTAATGTCAAAGCATTGTTCTGGATGAGAGTGGGAAGATTATTGTATATCACATATTTGCATACACATTGGATTCATTTTCCAATTTTCCATTTGAAATACTGAATTCCTGACACTAACCCATACCCTACTAGACTCTGACTAATAATCCTAATATGATGGTGAAACATAACCCAAGCAGAATAGAAATACAAGCCGTTCAGAGGAGGCATGGTGTGTAGTTGGAATTGCCTTTTGCATTATATAGTATAGGAGCTATAAATCTAGTCAATTTTTTGTTGAAATAATTCTACATGTGTTTTTAAAGTTAACAAATATGGGAATCCTGTCTCCCTTTCTCTGTAGCACACGTATTTTTATATGCACATAGAGAATCCTACCTGGTATCACACGTACATACTTGTGAGGTGGCTGAATTGGCAGATACAAATTGTGAGAAGAGATCACTACTCCTAAACGCTGTTTGAACTGAAAATTCAACCTATGGGTGAGCTTCCTAGTTCAATAACATTATACATAAATCCATGTTCAGTAAAATGAATATTTTTGCATCTGTGGATTATATATATATATATATATATATATATATATATATATATATATATATATATATATATATATATCATGATGATTTTCGATTGGCATATACATGGCTACTTTTTTTTTCTTTTTTTGGTTGTTCAAAACGTTACAAAGCTCTTGACATATCATATTTCATACATTAGATTCAAGTGGGTTATGAACTTCCATTTTTACCCCAAATAAAGATTGCAGAATCACATTGGTTACATATCCACATTTTTACATAATGCCCTATTAGTTACTGTTGCATTCTGCTACCTTTCCTATACTCTATGATCCCCCCTCTTTTCCCCTCCCATCTTCTCTCTCTACCCCATCTACTGTAATTATTTTTTCTCCTTGTTTATTTTCCCATTTCCTTCACAACCTGTTATATGTAATTTTGTATAACAATGAGGGTCTCCCTCCATTAACATGCAATTTCCCTTTTCTCTCCCTTTCCCTCCCACCTCATGTCTCTGTTAATGTAAATCTTTTCTTCCTGCTCTTCCTCCCTGCTCTGTTCTTAGTTGCTCTCATTATATCCAAGAAGACATTTGGTATTTGTTTTTTAGGGATTGGCTAGTTTCACTAAGCATAATCTGCTCTATTATCATCCATTTCCCTTAAAATTCCATGATTTTGTCATATTTTAGTGCTGCCTAATACTCCATGGTGTATAAATGCCACATTTTTGTTATACATTCATCTATTGAAGGGCATCTAGGTTGGGCCCACAGTGCAGCAATTGTGAATTGTACTGCTAAGAACATCGATGTGGCAGTATCCCAGAGGTATACACTATTTTAAGGTCTTCAGGAAATAGTCCGAGAAGGGCAATAGCTGGGTCAAATTGTGGTTCCATTCCAAGCTTTCCCAGGAATCTCCATACTGCTTTCCAAATTGGCCACACCAGTTTGCGGGAACAGCTCTCCTCATAGGCCTGGTTTGGTCCATCTTCTCTACATTAAGAAGAGAGAGGCTTACTCAGACACAACCCTTCATCCTGAACAGGTTGTTTGCCATAGAAGATGACTTTTGGTCTTTCAGGTCTTTCATAGCTGCCTACATCTTCTCCAGGGATCAAATATGCATGGACCTTTGAGGTTCTCAGTAGGTGGCTGATCCCCTACATTTCTGGATTGCAAGACGAACCCTGTCCCTTCTCTTTTGTAAAGTTAGATTGAGGGAACAGTGTATGGTTAGGGTTAATAACATGTTCAATTTGGGTTCGGAATCATTCTGATGGATGAATAATGGTATTGGGAACCTGTGATATTTATAAAACTATAGAGGTGAAATATAAGTATGAAAACAGAAATCTAGGTAAGATTTGTAGCCCAGAAGGGAATGAGGCCCTTGATTGGGATACTTAGCTTTTAATTATGTTCTGCACGGTTGTCTCAGATAAATTGATAATCAATGGCATAGGACCTTGTACCTTGGAAGATTGATTGTAGAAGATAACATCCACTCAAATTGGGATAGTGGGTAGGATAAGGAAGAGAGTCGGTAGGTTTAGGAAGAAGAGTGAGTATAAAATTTGGATCAAATGTTCTTTAGCAATAGGGTTTCATTTATACAGTGAATGTAAATGTCAGCACATGCGAAGAGTCAGTCACAATGATGAATTGCGGAAAATATAGGAAAGAAGATATCAATAGAGACATTACAAAATCAGGCAATTGTAAAGTGAGTGATAGGTTTAGACATTTTCAACAGGATCGAGATTGAATACATAATTTTAGGAAGAAACAAATATGTAGTCACCAATAGAAATGACATTTGAAAGCATTAGGCAAACTGGAAATGGAAGTTTTTAGTAATCCATATTCAACTTCCATTTAGGATTTGGTACAATCATAAGTGTGACCTTTGCATTTTGTGCCCAGAAAATTATTGTGATAAAATATATATGTAGATCATGTGACATGAGTATTTTTTACACCATTTCTGTGAGCAATATTTGAAGACATATAAATTAGTATTGGGGGTACAAAGTGGTGTACCCTGTGTCTATGAATATAGAGATAATGCATGAATAGAACATACTGTAAATAAATAAAATAACTGGTTACACTTTAAATAATGGATTGAATTGTTATCTGAAAATATATAAGAAATCATATATTGACATACAATCATTAATTCCAACCAGTTATATATCTAATTGTAATCTTATGGTTATTTTTTATCATGAAGTGTGTGTGAGTTTTGCTTCAAAAGTGATTATGGATCGAAAATAATGTGTTTGGAAAGAAGTCTCATGAAATTACCAATCAAGAAATATGGAGGAATCCATGTGTTCTGAAGCAGGAAGTGATTGAAAGTGAAACAAATGCCTATAAATTTGCTAAATTGTGGATGAAATATATATCCTGTGATGTGCATAAACTGATGAAATAGTATGTACCAGTGTTGAATAAAAATGAACGTCAAAATACACATCATGTACCATAGGAATCTACTTGCATTGATGTTAAACTGGGTCAGTTACTGTACAAATATTAGGATTCGCGTGCATCATTCACCGAAGTTAGTTTTCTTTTTTTTTTTAATTTTTATTTATGCTTGTTCAAAACATTACATAGTTCTTGATACATCATATTTGTCACTTTGATTCAAGTGGGTTATGAACTCCCATTTGTACCCCGTATACAGATTGCAGAATCACATCAGTTACACATGCATTGATTCACATATTGCCATACTAGTGTCTGTTGTTTTCTGCTGCCTTACCTATCCTCTACTATCCCCCCTCCCCTCCCCTCTCCTACCATCTTCTCTCTCTACCCCCTCTACCTTAATAAATTTCTCCCCATGTATTATTTTTCCCTTTCTTCTCTCTTCCTCTTGTATGTAATTTTGTATAACCCTGAGGGTCTCCTTCCATTTCCATGCAATATCCCTTCTCTCTCCCTTTCCCTCCCACCTCTCATCCCTGTTTTAATGTTAATCTTCTTCTCATCCTCTTCATACCTATTCTGTTCTTAGTTAATCTCCATATATCAAAGAAGACATTTGGCATTTGTTTTTAAGGGATTGGGTAGCTTCATTTAGCATAATCTGCTCTAGCGCCATCCATTTTCCTGCAAATCTATGATTTTTTGTCATTTTTTAATGCAGAGCAATACTCCATTCTGTATAAATGCCACATTTTTTTTATCCATTCATCTATTGAAGGGCATATAGGTTGGTTTCACAGTCTTGCTATTGTGAATTGTGCTGCTATGTACATCGATGTAGCAGTGTCCCTGCAGCATGCTCTTTTTAGGTCTTTAGGGAATTGACCGAGAAGGGGAATAGCTGGGTCAAATGGTGGTTTCATTCCCAGCTTTCCAAGAAATCTCCATACTGCTTTCCAAATTGGATGCACCAATTTGCAGTCCTACCAGCAATGTACAAGTGTACCTGTTTCCCCACATTCTCACTAACACTTGTTGTTTGACTTCATAATGGCTGCCAATCTTACTGGAGTGAGATGGTATCTTAGGGTGGTTTTGATTCACCTTTCTCTGACTACTGGAGATGGTGAGCATTTTTTCATGTAATTGTTGATTATATGTCCTCCTCTGAGATGTCTGTTGAGGTCCTCGGCCCATTTGTCGATTGGGTTATTTGTTATCTTATTGTTTAAGTTTTTGAGTTCTTTGTATACTCTGGATATTAGGGCTCTATCTGAAGTGTGAGGAGTAAAGATTTGTTCCCAGAATTTAGGCTCCCTATTTACCTCTCTTATTATTTCTTTTGCTGAGAAACAACTTTTTACTTTGAGTAAGTCCCATGTGTTGATTCTAGTTATTAACTCTTGTGCTATGGATGTCCTATTGAGGAATTTGAAGCCCGACCCCACAGTATGTAGATCGTAGCCAACTTTTTCTTCTATCAGACGCCATGTCTCTGATTTGATATCAAGGTCCTTGATCCATTTTGAGTGAACTTTTGTGCATGTAAGAGAAAGGGATTCAGTTTCATTTTGTTACATATGGATTTCCAGTTTTCCCAGAACCATTTGTTGAAGATGCTATCCTTCCTCCATTGATGCTTTTAGCTCCTTTATCAAATAGAAGATTGTTGTAGCATTGTGGATTAATCTCTGTGTCCTCCATTCTGTACCTTTGGTCCACCCGTCTGTTTTGGCACCAGTACCATGCTGTCATTGTTACTATTGCTCTGAAATTTAGTTTGAAATCTGGTATCGCTATACCGCCTGATTCACACTTCCTGGTTAGAATTGCTTTTGATATTCTGGATATTTTATTTTTCCAAATGAATTTCATGATTGCTTTCTCTATTTCTACAAGAAATGCCGTTAGGATTTTGATTGGCATTGCATTAAACCTATAGAGAACTTTTGGGAATATCACCATTTTGATGATGTTAGTTCTCCCTATCCATGAACAGTGTATATTTTTCCATCTTCTAAGATCTTATTCTACTTCTCTTTTTAGGGTTCTGTAGTTTGCATTGTATAAATCTTTCACCTCTTTTGTTAGGTTGATTCCCAAGGATTTTATTTTTATTTTTTGAGGATATTGTGAATGGAGTGTTTTTTTTCTCATTTCCGTTTCAGAAGTTTTGTCACTGATATACAGAAATGCCTTTGACTTATGAATGTTGATTTTATATCCTGCCACATTGCTGAAATCATTTCTTAGTTCTAGTAGTTTTTTTTTTTTTTTATGTAGACCCTTTTGGGTCTTCTATATATAGAATTATGTCAGCTGCAAGTAGTGATAATTTAAGTTATTCTTTTCCTATTTTCATGCCTTTAATTTCTTTCATCTGTCTAATTGCTCTGGCCAGTGTTTCGAGAACTATATTGAATAGAAGTGGTGATAGAGGACATCTCTGTCTTGTTCCAGATTTTAGAGGGAATGCTTCAATTTTTCTCCATTCAGAATAATGCTAGCCTGAGGCTTAACATAGATAGCTTTTACAATGTCGAGGTAAGTTCCTGTTATCTCTAATTTTTCTAATGTTTTGAACATAAAGGGATGCTAAGGGTCTATTGTTCTTATTTATTTTTCGCAGAACCAAGCTTTAGTTTTGTAATTTTTTCAATAGTTTCTTTTGTTTCAATTTTGTTGTTTACCGCTCTGATTTTAGTTATTTCTTGCCTTCTGCTACATTTGCTGTTGTTTTGCTCTTCCTTTTCTAGGGCTTTGAGATGAAGTGTGAGCTCATTTATTTGTTGTTCTTTCCTATTTTTGAGGAATGACTTCAAGGTGGTGAATTTCCCTCTTAAAACTCCTTTCATTGTGTCCCATAGATTCTGATATGTTGTGTCTGTATTTTCATTTATCTCGAAGAATTTTTTGATTTTCTCATTTATGTCTTCTGTAACACATTAATCATTCAGTAAAATGTTGTTCATTTTCAATGTGATGTAGGATTTTTCCTTCCTTCTTTTTCATTGGTTTCCAGTTTCATTCCATTATAATCAGATAAAATTCATGGTATTATGTCCACCACTTTATATTTATTGAGGGTTGCTCTATGACATAATATATGGTCTATTTTTGAGAAGGATCCATGTGCTGCTTAAAAAAAAGTATATCCACTTGATGATGGTTGATATATTTTATATATGTCAGTTAAGTCTAGGTTATTGACTGTGATATTGAGTTCTATAGTTTCTTTATTCAACTTTTATTTGGAGGATCTGTCCAATGGTGAGAGAGGTGTGTTGAAGTCACCCATAATTATTGTGTTGTGGTCTATTTGATTCTTGAACTTGAGGAGAATTTGTTTTATGAACGTTGCAGCACCATTTAATGGTGCGTAAATATTGATAATTTTTATGTCTTGTTGGTGAATGGTTCCTTTTAACAGTATATAATTTCCTTCATTATCCCTTTTGATTAAATTAGTCATGAAGTCGATTTAATTCGATTTGAGGATGGCCACCCCTGCTTGCTTATGAGGGCCGTGTGCATGGTATATTTTTTCCCAACCTTTCACCTTCAGCCTGTGTATGTCTTTTCCATTCAGATATGTCTCCTGGAGGCAACATATTGTTGGATTTGTTTTTTGAATCCAAGTTACAAGCCTATGTTGCTTTATTGGAGAGTTTAAGCCATTAGTGTTTAGAGCTACTATTGATATATGGTTTCTACTGCCATCCATGTTTGAATATTTATCGTTTTTTTAAATTTAATTTGTTTCTCCATGATTAGCTTTTCCCCCGCCCTCTGTCATTACTGAGGTACTTCCCACTGATGGTTTTGGTTGTTGTTTTTCATTTCTTCCTCGTGTAGTGTTTTGCTCAAGACACTTTGCAATGGTGGTTTTCTTGCTGAAAATTATTTTAGCTTTTCTTTATCATGAAAGATTTTTATTTCGTTGTCGTACCTGAAGCTGAATTTTGCTGGATACAGAATTCTTGTTTGGCATCCATTGTCTTTCAATGTTTGAAATACGTTGTTCCAGGATCCTCTCACTTTCAGTGTCTGTGATGAAAAATAGGTTGTTAACCATATTGGTTTACCCCTGAATGTAATCTTCCTCCTTTCTCTTGAAGCTTTTAATGTTTTCTCTTTGTTCTGTATATTGGATATCTTCATAACAATGTGTCTTGGCGTTGGTCTACTGTGATTTTGTGTGCTCTGTGTCCTGTAAGCATCTTCAATTTGTATATCCGTTTCCTTTTTTATTTCTGGAAAATTTTCTGTAATTATTTCATTCAACAGGTTACTCATTCCCATGGTTTGAATCTCTGTACCTTCCTCTATCCAGATGACTCATAAGTTTGGTTTTTTTGTGTTATCCCATATCTCTTGGATGTTTTTCTCGTGATTTTTTACCAGCCTTTCTGTGTTGGCTAGACTCTTTTCAAGATGATATATTTTGTCTTCATTATGTGACATTCTGTCTTCTACTTGCTCCCCTCTGTTAGTGATACTCTCAATTGAGTTTTTAATTTGGTTTATCGTTTTCTTCATTTCTAGAATTATTCTTTGAATTTTTATAATCTCTATCTCCTGATAAAGAAGATTAACTTCTTCTTTTATCTGTTTATGTAATTCATTTTCAATGTGTTCTTTCACTGTATTTATTTGCTCTCTCGTATCCTCTTTAAGGTTTCATTCCATCTGTCTAAGGTATTCCTTGAGTTTTTTATATGACCATTTTTCTGATGATTCTAGGTCCTCCTGAATATTTAGGTTATCCTTCATTGTTTGTACTCCTTTTCTTTCTTGCTTTTTTATGCTGCTCATGTTACTTCTTGTTTGTTTGAGTGCTGAGTTACTGCTTATTCTTATAAATTTATTTGAAGCTTGGGAGGAAAGATATTAGAAGGGATGGGAAGAAGTCACTAAAGAGAATGAGAATAGGCAGGGCAGGTAGAATTCAAGGATGAGGGAATAAGAAAATTGAAAAGAAATGAAAAGACAAAAGAAAAAAATTGAAAATAAAGAAAGAAATAATTTTTTAAAAATAATAATGATAATTAAAAATGAAAATTAAAATTTAAAATAATAATAATAATAGTAAAATTTAAAAAATAAAAACATTAAAATAAGTTAAAGAACAACAACAAAAAATGAAAATGAAAGAAAAAAAGTAAAAATAAAATAATAATAATAATAATACATGCAGTCATGGAGTTCAATTAACTTCTCTTCCAGTAGGTGGAGCTGTGCTCACTGGGCCAAGCTTCTCCTCTCAATAGGTGGGAACCAATCACTGTGCAGCAGCTCTTCCTCCCAGACTGGGCGGGTCTCCAATCCTGAGTGCCTAGGACCTTCTCTAGTGTTTCCTCAAGCCAGGCTCCGCTCAACTGTGACACTCACCACAATACTTGCTACACGTCAGGTCTCTGTTCCTGGTAGTCCTGTTTTCATCAACGCCTGCCACTCTCTCCCTGTTTGCCACCCTCAGACCCTAAGTTTGTAGAGCTTGGGGCTGGGAACCCCCAGCGAATTTGCTTGCTCTCTGGTATCCATGCCCACATTAGCTGGTGTAAGAGACCTCAGTTGTCAGCACTGGTGGGAGCGGTAGCCGGGAATTCCATGCCACGAGTCCCACAGCACACATGATTCCCTCGGTCTGGCCATCTTTCTCACGGGAGACCTGGGAGGGCCCCTTAAAGGAAAGCTGGAAGGGGCCCTTAATGTTTCCCCGCTGTGTGGAGAGAGATGCATAGGGAATTACACACCTGTCGTACTGGTTTCAATGAAGTTATCTCCTCTGCCCATGACGTCAGTTCTCTTCCATGGTGGTATCCCATGCAAATGGTGACCGTTCATTCCTTTTGCCCGGTGACCAATGCAACGGATGGGTCCTGACTGTGTCTCCGAAGCCCCATTTCAATTCAGTGGCCTTTTACCTCTGTAAATTCAGAAGGGCCGACCAGTTATTTCAGAGGGAATGTTAGTTCTGAGACACAAGAAGCAGGAAAATCTGAGCTTCTATGTAGCTGATCCGGGCTCTGTGTGTTTTCTGAGGGGCCCAGACTGTTCGCACCAGATCCATGTCAGGTCAGCATTGCCTAGTGATTCTGAACAAACAGCATTTAGACAGTTTATGACTCCCTATGCCTGCGCAGCTTAAGAGGTCAGAGACTTGTTTTCTCCATGTTCGCCACCATGTTGGATCTCCTATATTGCTACTTTTTAATGTCTGTGCGTGTGCGTGCATATATATATATATATATATATATATATATATATATATATATACTCTCCAGATTTTTCAAAATATGAAATATATGTGTCTTATTATACGCTCCCTAAATTCATTCATATTCATATATGTGGATTTATAACAAACTTTCCACAAGATTATACTCAGAAATAATCATCCACCTGAAATATATATTTCTTTCCTAGTACTGAAAAGTAACTTCATAGAACGGTGAATACAAACTCTAATATTTCTACAGATACTTACCCAGTGTAACATCAATGCAAGTAGATTCCTAGGGGACATGATGTGTATTTTGACGTTCATTTCTATTCAACACTGGTACATTACTATTTCTTCAGTTTATGCACATCATAGGATATATATTTCATCCACAAGTTAGAAAACTTATAGGCATTTGTTTAATGATCAGTCACTTCCTGCTTCAGAACACATGTATTCCTCCATGTTTCTTGACTGGTCTTTTCATAAGACTTTTTCCAATCACAATATTTTCATTTTTCATTATCTCTTATGAAGCAAAACTCAAAAACCCTTCATGATAAACCATAATCCTAAAATTACCATTAGATGTATAACTGGTTGGAATGAATGATTATATATCAATATAAGATTTCTTATATATTTTTAGATATCAATTCAATTCATTATTTAAAGTGGAACCAGTTAAATTATTTATTCACAGGATGGTCTATTCATGCATTATCTCTATATTCATAGACACAGGGTACACCTCTGTGTACCCCTAACACTAATGTATATGTCTTCAAAATATTGCTCCCAGAAATGGTGGAAGAAATACTCATGTCACCTGATCCACATATATATTTTATCACAGTAAAATTCTGAACAAAAAATGTAAAGGTCACACTTATGATTGTACCGAAGTCTAAAAGGAAAGTGAACATGGATAACTAAAAACATCCATGTGAAGGTTGCCTAATGCTCTCAAATGTCAATCCTATTGGTGACAACATATTTGTTTCTTCCAATGATTATATATTCAAACTAAACCCTGTTGAAAATGTCTAATCCTATAACTCACTTTATACTTTGCCTGATTTCATAATGTCTCTATTGATACCTGCTTTCCTACTTATTTTCCCCAGTTCATCATTGTGACTGACTCTTCACATGTGCTGAAATTTTCATTCATTCTCTAACAGAAACCCTATTGCTAAAGAACTTTTGGTCCAAATCCTATACTCACTCTTCTTCCTAAACCTACCGACTATCTTCCTAATCCTACCGACTATCCATTTTGACTGGATGTTCTCTTCTACATTAAATCTACCAAGGTACAAGGTCCTGTGATTCAAATCATACCTAGATTTCTGTTTCCATACTGATATTTCACCTCTATATTCTTGTAATTATCGCACGTTCTCAATACCATTATTCATCGCCCAGAATGATTCCTAACCCAAATTGAACCTGTTATTAACCCTAAACATACACTGTTCCCTAAATCTCATTTTACAGAAGAGCAGCAACAGAGTTGTTCTTAAAATACAGGGAATTAGGGGACCTTCCACCTGCTGAAAACCTCAAAGGTCCATGCAGAAATGATACCTGGAGAAGTTGTAGGGAGGTATGAAAGAACTGAGAGAGCAAAAGTCCTATTCCAAGTCAAACAACCTGGTCAGGATAAAGGGATGTGTCCGAATCAGCATCTCTCTACTTATTTTAGAGAAGATGGACTAAACCAGACCTGTGTGGAGAGCTGTTCCCAGGTGTCTATGGTTGATATACCATTCTAACTTGTGAAAGTGTTCCAGGAAGTAGGAGCAGCCTCCATCTCATGGGACCCTTGGAAGCAAGTGTTAGGACAAAGTGGTTGCCAAGGCAGTGGCCTCATTCAGTTCCAAAGAAAGTGACATACCTCATTTCCTTGGTGATGGAACACTCTGAACTTGCTATCCAAGAACCAAGACACCGAGAGGCAATCCCAGTCCATGTCCCTGTGGGCTCACTTGATTGGATTTTCCAAGGACAGAGTCCGTCTTTCTTGGTACCTCCTGATGTGAGTATAGCCAAATACCAGGAGAGCTCTGAAGAGATACTTTTCCTGCGAAAGCAGGTAGTAGCTGGCCACTTTTTCCTGACAACTTCACAGAGTTGGTCAAGGAAACCAGATCTGATAGAGGACACGCCATTTTGGGGGAACATAATATGGCCCACCAGTCAGAGTTAACTCCGGAGAGTCACAGACCTACTTGAGGGAAGGAGGTGCATTTGTGAGTGTGGGTTTGTTGTTTTGTCTCATGTTCAGAGAATAGGTACGAAAGGCGGTTTGTTTGATTTGAACTGAACTGTTTCTAGTAAGTCGTTTGACAAGATGAGTGTTTCTATGTCTGTGTATCCCACTGTGTCCGCGGTTGTACACATGAGAAAAGAGAATGCAACAATGGATGTGTCCTGTCTAGTAGAAAGCTTCCCATTATGCATCCTACCTAATTTATGAATAGAGTGCGGCTTGCCTTATGGATGGGCAATACCTACTACCTTCCTAAGTCTCTGTTTTCTTCTGAATTCTGGCCACTCTCCAGAATAGGCTCATGGTTTTGTGTCCAAGATATGTAACAACTCCAAGGTCTGTGACATGGCCATGTACTGGATAGCTGAAGGGAATGGCCAGCATCTCAGAAAACTCAGATATCAATGTGACCAGGAAAGTCTCAGTGGATATACCCTGCTTTTGGCCTTTTGCTTACCTATTGTTCTGTTGCCCTGAATATCAGGAAGGTCTTTGCCTCAGGCCACCCCTTTGTGAAGCCTGAAGAAAACAGTTTTCAAATGGAAATGAATGGGCATCACTTGTGGCTTTTTCTTAATTGCTTTGGAAAGGATGTGTCTGAATTAGCCTCTTGGCCTTGTATGTGGCTGTGACTTTGATTCTCAGCAGCTGATGGATCTAAAGAATGATCCCATGTGTGCATCCAAAACCATAATTGCCAAAAGATCAGTCATTGTGGATGAAGTCTCTCGTCTTCCTCTGTTAGGTTCCTGACTTCCATCAAGTGAGAATTGGTATTCCTTGGGTCAAATGAGTTCTTCAAATCACTGCAGAGGTGCTTAGGTTTTTGCATGACTCCAAATCACATAAAGAATCTATAATTGAAAGTCAGTAGGCCACAAATTGGAGAAACAGAGCAGTATTAACGGGAGGCTTATTTGATCACTCCTGGTTCACAGGAAGGGTGTCCAGGCCAACATGACTTTAGGCAAATGAGGGGCAAGGGAGTTTATTTGGACACTGTCTTTGGGTGAGCCATTCATGGAGACCTTCAGCCAGAGGTTACGATGAGTGACTATATGGAAGAAGATGAGGACCTTGTTTGAGTGTTTTGGTTTTAATTGTGGTCATTTGTGTGGTGGTTGTAAGAAATATCTTGGTCCACCTGGGCTTGAACTCTGGTTGGATTCCCCTTAGAGACTGCGTTCTGGAACTGAACTCAGAGAAGTATTGCCATGAATTGTGTTGGGATATTAGGAGGCCACGCATGAGAGTCGCCCTTGGAAACTGAGATCTAGGCCCAGGGTGGCTTTCCACAGAGCACTGAGAATCTCAGCCAGGATAACACATGATTTTATTCTGAAAGACTTGGCAGCCATAGTTGAGTGTCAAAACACACATGGACCTCACATTGTAGACCTCAATTTACCTAGCTTCATGTGACCTTTTGGCCACTCTTTGGGAAGCCTTGCCTGTGAGAGTTCTCCAGAGCTTTCATTGAAAATGAGCTTCCTCATTATTTAATGGTTTCTGAATGAATTGAAACCCACAGTGCCTCCAACTTCATCCTTAACAATGGCTAGATGAATACCATGTAGTTATTAAAATTTCCATGACCAGGTGGCACTGGAGAACCTTTGAATGTCCTGTTGCTGATCATGAGTATACCAGACAGTGCCTTGATTGACTGGATTTCATGAAAATGTTGTAGAAAAGAGATGCCAGTACGTTTGAGTCTGCTGAGTAGTGGGCCTAGAGCACTGGTGGGCAGGTGTGTGAAAAAACATCAGTAGTAGGGCCATGAGGATCTACCATTGGATTCCAAATGGCTTGTGACTGACATGGTGCAGCCAGCAGATCCTTATTTGTAAAGTCATCTTCTTATATGGAGAGGTTTCAGGGCAATGTTCAGAATAAGGGTCATATGGACAAGGGGGCAATGGGGCAAGCTATGAGGGATAGAAGCCTGGTTGGTGCGTTCTCCTGCACACCCTGACCCACCACACGTGACATAACTCCCTCCAGCACTGTGTCTCAGTTGGGCTCCTTGTATTTTATGAAGCAAATACTAAACTCTCAGTGCAGCAGGAAAAACACCACAAAAAGTGGAGGAGGACAAAATGGCTTCACAGTTCACATGGGGAGACATTTAGTCACCAGTGGTCACTGTTTACCAACAAAGAGAGGATTCAGGCCTCCTGCTTCATGTTAATTGGAAAATAAGAACCCATGTCCTTCAGGTCAAAGTGATGGAGACCCACCTTTGATGTTCTCACTACAAAAGAAGATAAAGCTCCTGAAAACAACCTAAATTTCAAGTGCCCAACCTCAGAGTGAGATTCTCAAAAAGTCCTTAGGCCTGAAGAGCTCCAAGTTTGTGGAGTGTTTACCCTGTCCCTTACTTTTAGAAAGTCCTCTACCTCCACCAAAGATGTGAAATCTGGAGCATTTTCCATTCCAGATAGGTATTCACAGATTTTCTAACTCTTCTCCTATAATTGTGTCTTACTTGAGGCGAAAGTAATGTTAAAGCATTGTTCTGGATGAGAATGGGAAGATTTTTGTGTAGCATATATTTGCATACACATTGGATTCAATTTCCTATTTTCTATTCGAAATACTGAATCCCTGACACTAACACATACCCTATCAGACTCTGAATACTATTTCTAATAGGATGGAGAAAAATAACCCAAACAGAATAGAAATACAAGCAGTTTAGAGGAGTCATGGTGTATATTTGGACTTGCCTTTTGCATGATACAGAGTAGGAGTTAAATCTAGTCAATTTTTTGTTGAAAAAGTTCTCCATGTGTTTTTAAAGTTAACAAATTGTGAATTCCTGTCTCACTTTCTCTGTAGCCCATTCAGCACATATATTTTTATATGGATATATAGAATCATACCTGGTACCACACATACATTCTTGTGAGGTGGATGAGTTGGCAGATACAAATTGTGAGAAGAGATCACTCCTACTAAACCGTGTTGGAACTGAATATTCAACCAATGGGTGAGCTTCCATGTTCAGTAAAATGAATATTTTTGGATCTGTGGATGATATATATTTTATGATGAATTTTGATTGACATATATGTTGCTATTTTTTTTTTCTGTGTGTGTGTGTGTTTTGTGTCACTCACCTGTTCTGTAAAACAACTTCAGAGAGAGAGGTTAAAAATTCATGCAAAGCTCTGATGGAGGTATCTAATATCTTAGTTTTGGTCTATTGCTTCTTCTAATTGGGTCATTTGTTGTGTCCCATGGACGAGGGCAGTGGTTCCTGTGCCCACCCCTGCAGCAACTCCTATTCCGAATAGGATGGCTAAAGTGAGGGATATATGTTCCCAGTTGAAACGGGTTGTATGCCCCCTTATTTGATCTTCAAATGAACCTGCATCATGATAGAGAACTCTGGGAAACATCTGCACCATTACACAATTAATCACATCTGTTGACCATTTCATGAAAACATAAACAATGTTTAATTATATACAATTATGCTGTTGTAGGGACGGACAAGGCAAGGCACCTAATATAGCAAAGAAGACAGCGAAACCGTCCTATTTGGTTGCAACCATATTCAGAGGGCATTGCTTCTGTTGTAATCAATTATTCTTCTGAAACTCAAGTATAGGTAGTTTCAGAATTTTGTACCCAACATGTAAGGGAAGGGGCTCAGAAGTTCACAGTCTGCAGAAGTTCAAAAAGCCGTTGTTGTTTCTGTTTTTTCCTCGGTTCTGGGCAAGTTAACTTTTCAAGGACACCTGGGAGGGAAAGAGCTTTTTCCTACCTTTCTTATTTTTCGCCCCTGACAGCTGTTACCATGGAGCCCTGATGGTAACTTCTTTATCTTAGAAATATAGCCATCTCTGTAAAGCCCCAGCTCACGGCCAGAGGCCTTGTTCATATATTTTGTGGAAAACAAGTAATGGGGTCTAGCATAGAAGTGCTTATTTTTTTAGCCAGTGGCCAAGTAGAACAAGGCAACACTAAAAGAGGAAGTTTATCTACATTGAACTCTTTTATAGGGACTCTTTTGCTGAAAGTCCTAAAGTCAGCCATGGTGAAGACTTCTGTAGAAAGTCAGTTAAGAATTTTCTGTAGGCCTGGTACAGAAGGGGAAGACAGGGAAGGTGGGGCTGACAGCAGCTCCGAGGATCTGAGAATAAGGAAGGAGAGATGTAAAAGAATAATGGGAAAGGGGTTTGGTATTTTCCTAGTAACAAAAACTTGAGCTGCAGAACAGGTAGAGCAGAGGGGAAGACAAGAGTGAGTATCCCAAAATGCATGTGAGGGACTTTAAATTTTTAGTAAACTGTTTTCAGTGATGACAAAGCAACTTTAAAGGCCATTTTCATTACATCTTTGATAGGAGTCTGAGGCCTCTCCTCTGCTAGTTTCAGCTTTGTGTTAGCTGGTAAGCGGACCTGGTGGGACCCGGTGCGGGCACAGACAGGAGAAGAGAGGAGTGAGTCGGTGGATGAGAACCTGAGTACCTGCTAACTCAGCAAGGGGGCGATGGTCTGAGAACCGGGAGAGGTTTGGGTTTTTGATCTAATAATTGGAGGGGAGAAATCAGTTTGCTGAGGTGAGAGTGACAGCAGAGACTCTGGAGCACAAGGCTGAAGGTGAGGATCTATTGGATAAGCATAGTTCAGGATATGAGTGAAGGATGGAAAAGGCCTGCCCATAGGGGAATCTTCTTTCACCCTTTTGAGCACTTGCAGAAGTTAAAAAGGTCACACAGGGCTGGGGATGTGGCTCAATTGTAGCACGCTCGCTTGGCATGCGTGCGGCCCGGGTTTGATCCTCAGCACCACATACAAACAAAGATGTCGTGTCCGCCAAAAACTAAAAAATAAATATTAAAAATTCTCTCTGTCTCTCTGTCTCTCACCTCTCTCTTTAAAAAAAATGGTCACGCAGAATTTGAGGATCTAGAGACCCCTCTGGGGGCCATCGGTTTTGGTTATCTAATTGGTAATATGGCCAATGCTGTGTACTGAATTTGATGAGGAGTTTGTGTTCCATCAGGCAGCCCCTGTATGCTCACATCCCCATGACGTACAGAAAAAGTCAGCCAGGCATTCTGGAATTACTAAAAAGGAGTGATGGATTTTTCCTTTCCCCAGGTCCATGATCCTCTTAGTTGTACAAGTCCGATATTTACTGCCATTAGCCCCTTGAACTAGAGACCTTTTATTTGATAGAGGGCCCAATGGGGCCTTAAGCGCTGAGTTTATTGCCCCTGTATCCCCATCAAAGTTTACTGGGGTCTCCTCCACTTCAAAAGATACGCTGAGCTCAGGGAGGGGATCTGAGCCCCGACTTTCGTAGTCATGCTGAAGAGTCAGAATGGCTGGCTGGCTTGGCTGCCTCTTTCTAGGGCACTCTTGAACCCAGTGTCCTCTTTCTTTACAGTAGGCACATTGATCTGAGGTCAGGGGTGGCCTCTGGCGTGGGACCAGGTATCCCTTCCTGTCTCCCTGTTTCTTAATTTCTGGCCCTTTTGTTGTTGTGACCGGGACCTTAGTCAACTCCTTAGTCTATCTTTTGTTTCTTTTATCGTCCTTTTGCTCCCTTCTCTTCCTCAGTTTCTCTCTTATAGTATACTTTCTCGGCTTCTCTGACTAAATCTCTCAAAGTCATATCTTGTAATCCATCTAAGCATTGTAACTTTCTTTAAATATCCAAGGCAGCATGCCCAATAAAGGCCATTGTGACAGATGCCTTTTGATCCTCTGCATGAGGATCGAAAGGAGTATATCTCCTATATGCCTCCGTAATTCTCTCTAGAAACATAGAGGAAGATTCATCAGGCCCGCAGGCGTGGTAGCCACGTCACCCCAAATGGAGTAGGGAAATAGCAGTGCCACTGCCTGTGCCCGGATAAGGCCCAGTCACCAGCTGGTGTGGTAGTCACGTCACCCAAATTGTAGTAGGGGCCAAGCAGGCCTCCGCCCACGCCCGCAAGAAAAGCAGACCTGTGACTGACCTGCGGAACAGGCACAGCGGCCTGCCACCATGGTAGACATGACACCCCAATTGGAGTAGTGGCAGAGCAGAGCTTTTTCCCGCGCCCAGTACAAGCACAACGGCCAACCGGCGTGGTAGTTACGTCAACCCAATTGGAGTAGGGGCAGAGCAGAGCCTTTGCCCGCACCCAGAACAGGCCCAGCGATCTGCCAGCATGGTAGTCACGACACCCCAATGGCAGTAGGGCCAGAGCAGAGCCACCACCCGCTCCCGCAAGGTAGGCAGACCTGCAACCGACAGGCGGAACAGGCCCAGCGGCCTGCAAGCGCGGCAGACACGTCGACCCATTTGGTTCTTTGAAAAAATAAAAAATATCGACAGAACATTAGCCATGCTAACGAAGACAAGAAGAGAGAGAACTCAAATTACTAGCATATGGGATGAAAAAGACAACATCATAACAGATATTTCAGATATACAGAAGATAATCCGAAATTATTTTGAATCTTTGTACTCTAATAAAATAGAAGATGGTGAAGGCATCGATAAATTTCTTAAGTCATATGATCTGCCCAGATTGAGTAAGGAGGATATAGACAACCTAAACAGACCAATATCAATTGAGGAAATAGAAAAAAACATCAAAACACTACCAAGTAAGAAAAGCCCAGGACCTGATGGGTATATAGCAGAGTTTTACAAAACATTTAAAGAGGAACTAACACCAATACTTTTCAAGTTATTTCAGGAAATTGAAAAAGAGGGAATTCTTCCAAATTCATTCTAAGAGGTCAACATCACTCTGATTCCTACACCAGACAAAGACACTTCAAAGAAAGAAAACTACAGACCAATATCTCTAATGAACCTAGAGGCAAAAATCCTCAATTAAATTCTGGCAAATCAGATACAAAAGCATATAAAAAAAATTGTGCACCATGATCAAGTAGGATTCATCCGTGGGATGCAAGGCTGGTTCAATATACGGAAATCAATAAATGTTATTCATCACATCAATAGACTTAAAAATAAGAACCATATAATCATCTCGATAGATGCAGAAAAAGCATTCGACAAAGTACAGCATTCCTTTATGTTCAAAACTCTAGAAAAACTAGGGATAACAGGAACATACCTCAATATTTTAAAAGCAATCTATGCTAAGTCTCAGGCTAGCATCATTCTGAATGGAGAAAAATTGAAGACATTCCCCCTAAAATATGGAACAAGACAGGGATGCCCTCTTTCACCACTTCTGTTCAACATAGTTCTCGAAACACTGGCCAGAGCAATTAGACAGACAAAAGAAATTAAAGGCATATAAATAGGAAAAGAAGAACTTATATTATCACTATTGCAGATGACATGATTCTATACCTAGCAGACCCAAAAGGGTCTACAAAGAAACTAATAGAGCTAATAAATGAATTCAGCAAAGTGGCAGGATATAAAATCAACACTCATAAATCAAAGACATTCCTGAATATCAGTGACAAATCCTCTGAAACGGAAATGAGGACAACCACTCCATTCACAATATACTAAAAAAAAATAATAATTGGGAATCAACCTAACAAAAGAGGTGCAAGTTTTATACAAGGAAAATTACAGAACCCTAAAGAGAAAAATAGAGGAAGATCTTAGAAGATGTAAAAATGTACCCTGTTCATAGATAGACAGAACTAACATCATCAAAATGGCGATATTACCAAAAGTTCTCTATATGTGTAATGCAATGCAATTCAAAATCCCAATGGCATTTCTTGTAGAAATAGAGAAAGCAATCATGAAATTCATATGGAAAAATAAAAGACCCAGAATAGCAAAAACAACACTAAGCAGGAAGTGAGAATCAGGCCGTATAGCGATACCAGACTTCAAACTATACTACAGAACAATAGTAAAAAAAATAGCATGGTACTGGTACCAAAACAGGTGGGTGGACAAATGGTAAAGAATAAAGGACACAGAAACCAATCCAAAAAAATACAACTATCTTATATTTGATAAAGGGGCTAAAAGCATGCAATGGATGAATGACAGCATCTTCAACAAATGGTGCTGGGAAAACTGGAAATCCATATGTAACAAAAAGAAACTGAATCCCTTTCTCTTGCCATGCACAAAAGTTAAATCAAAATGGAACAAGGAGCTTGATATCAAATCAAGACATGGTGTTTGATAGAAGACAAAGTTGTCTAAGATCTACATACTGTGGGGTCACCTCCAAATTCCTCAATAGGACACCCATAGCACAAGCGTTAATAACTAGAATCAACACATGGGACTTACTCAAACTAAAAAGTTTTTTCTCAGCAGAAGAAACAGTAAGAGGGGTAAATAGGGAGCCTACATCCTTGGAACAAATCTTTCCTCCTCACACTTCAGATAGAGCACTAATATCCAGAGTATACAAAGAACTCAAAAAATTAGTCAATAAGATAACAAATAACCCAATCAACAAATGGGCCAAGAACCTGAACAGACACTTCTCAGAGGAGGACATACAATCAATCAACAAGTACATGAAAAAATGCTCACCATCTCCAGCAGTCAGAGAAATGTGAATCAAAACCACCCTAAGATACCATCTCACTCCAGTAAGTTTGGCAGCCATTATGAAGTCAAACAACAACAAGTGCTGGCGAGGATCTGGGGAAACAGGTACACTTGTACATTGCTGGTGGGACTGCAAATTGGTGCAGCCAAATGGGAAAGCAGTATGGAGATTTCTTGGAAAGCTGGGAACGGAACCACCATTTGACCCAGTTATTCCCCTTCTCGGTCTAAAACCTAAAGACCTAAAAAGAGCATGCTACAGGGACACTGCTACATCGATGTTCATAGCAGCACAATTCACAATAGCAAGACTGTGGAACCAACCTAGATGACCTTCAATAGAAGAATGAATAAAAAAATGTGGCATTTATACACAATGGAGTATTACTGTGCATTAAAAAATGACAAAATCATAGAATTTGCAGGGACATGGATGGCATTAGAACAGATTATGCTAAGTGAAGCTAGCCAATCCCTAAAAAAACAAATGCCAAATGTCTTCTTTGATATAAGGAGAGTAACTAAGAACAGAGTAGGGACAAGGAGCATGAGAAGAAGATTAACATTAAACAGGGATGAGAGGTGGAAGGGAAAGGGAGAGAGAATGGAAACTGCATGGAAATGGAAGGAGAACCTCAGGGTTATACAAAATTACATACAAGAGGAAGTGAGGGGAAAGGGAAAAATAATACAAGGGGGAGAAATTTATTACTGTAGAGGGTGTAGAGAGAGAAGAGAGGAGGAGAGGGGACGGGAGGGGGGATAGTAGAGGATAGGAAAGGCAGCAGAATACAACAGACACTAGTATGGCAATATATGAATCAATGGATGTGTAACTGATGTGATTCTGCAATCTGTAAACGGGGCAACAATGGGAGTTCATAACCCACATAAATCAAAGTGTGAAATATTATTTATCAAGAACTATGTAATGTTTTGAGCAACCATATATAAAAATTAAAAAAAAAAGACAACTAAATTCGGTGAATAATGCACGAGAATCCTAATATTTCTACAGTAACTGACCCAGTTTAAAATCAATGCCAGTAGATTCCTATGGGACATGATGTGTATTTTGACGTTCATTTTTATTCAACAATGGTACATTACTATTTCATGAGTTTATGCACATCATAGGATATATATTTCATCCACAAATTAGCAAATTTATAGGCATTTGATTCAATTTCAATCGCTTCCTGCTTTACAACATATGCATTCCTCCAGGTTTCCTAACTGGTCTATTCATGAGACTTCTTTCCAAACATATTATTTTCGATTTCCATAATCACTTTTGAAACAAAACTCACACACTGTTCATGATAAACCAAAACACTAATATTACCATTAGATGTATAATTGGTGGGAATGAATGATTGTATATTAATATAAGATTTCCTGTAATTTTTAAGATATCAGTTCAATCCATTATTTAAAGTTGGAACAAGTTATATTATTTATTCACTGTATTGTCTATTCGTACTTTATCTCTAAATTCATAGACACAGGGTGCACCTCTTTCTAACCCCAATACTAATTTTACGTCTTGAATATATTGCTTCCAGAAATGGTGGAAGAAATACTCATGTCACCTGATCTACATATACATTTTATCACAGTAGTATTCTGGACAAATAATGTAATGGTCACGGTTATGATTGCACGAAGGACTAAATGGAAAGTGAACATGGATTACTAAAAACATCTATGTCCAGGTTGCCTAATGCTCTCAAATGTCAATCCTATTGGTGACTACATATTTTTTTTCTTCCTAATATTATGTATTCAAACTCAACCCTGTTGAAAATGTCTAATCCTATCACTCACTTTATACTTTGCCTGATTTCGTAATGTCTCTATTGATATCTGCTTTTCTACATTTTTTCCCAGCTCATCATAGTGACTGACTCTTCATATGTGCTGACTTTAACAATCACTCTGTAACCGAAACCCTATTGTTAAAGAACTTTTGTTCCAAATGGTATACTCACACTTCTTCCTAAACGTACTATCTTCCTATTTCTATCAATTATCCCTTTTTGACTGGATGTTCTCTTCTACATTCAATCATTATAGTAAATGTCCGGCGAGCTTCACAGGAGGAAACCACCAACAGACTATCTCATGCAACAGCAAAGGGTTTATTGAGTGTCCAGCATGCTGGTGCTCAGAGCTCACTTGAATAGAGTAGATAGCCCTGAGAATAGCTTAAGTAGAGCTTATATACATTACCTGGAGAGGGCAGGGAGGGAAGTTTATTGATGGATCGGGGTGAGTGGGCGATTTGCGTGCAACTGGGTGAGGGAGCACATTCTGCAGTTGGGCAGTTGGGGACAGCACATACTGGGAACAAGATTTGCAAGCATTTCTCAAGATTTCAACAGTGTTTTGTTAAGCATACAGAAAAACAGGAAGTGACAAGTACCTATTTTACTTACCTTTTATTCCCCACTTCTTCTTCTGGCTACTTTTAATCATAAAAATGATCATTGGGGGGGTGTCACATTCTATGTATACTAGTAGGGTATTACCATAAGTTTAACTCGTCCAATTTGAGCCTGGAGAAAAGAAATTACACGGATGAGAAAACAGGGTTTAATAGTTAGCAATAACATGAGGATTACTATTGGACCGGCCAGGGTTGATAAAAACGTAGTTAACCAGGAAGACTGTGTGAACCAAGACTCAAACCACCTTTTTTGGGCCTCTCTGTCTCGTTGATGCTTTTCAAGGCATCTTTTTAATTTACTCTTAGATTTTATTACAAGTCCAGTATGCTCGGCATACAAACAACTTTCTTTTCTCAATGTAGCACAAAGCCCCCTTCTCTCAAGACGAGGAGGTCCAACCCTCGAGTGGTCTGAAAAACAACTTCAGAGAGAGAGGTAAAAGACTCATGCAAAGCTCTGTTGGAGGTTTCTAATATCTTAGTTTTGGTCTATTGCTGTCATTTGTTGGGTCATTTGTTGAGTCCCTTGGACAAAGGCAGTGGTTCCCGTGGCCACCAGTGCAGCAATTTCTATTCCTAATAGGATGGCTACATTGAGAGATATATATTTTCAGTGGAACCGGGTTGAATGCCCCCCTATTTGATCTTCAAATGAATCTGCGTCGTGATAGAGCACTCTGGGAAACATCTGCACGATTACACAATTAATCACATCTGTTGACCATTTCATGAAAACATTAACAATGTTTAAGTATATAGAATCATGCTGTAGTAGGGAAGGACAAGGCAACGCACCTAAGATAGCACTGAAGACAGGGAAACAGTCCTATTTGCTTGCAACCAGATTCAGAGGGCATTGATTCTGTTGTAATCAACTAATCCTCTGAAACCCAAGTTTAGGTAGTTTCAGAATTTTGTACCCAACATGTAAGGGAAGGGGCTCAGAAGTTCACAGTCTGCAGAAGTTGAAAAAAGCAGTTTTTGTTTCTGTTTTTTCCTCGGTTCTGGGCAAGTTAACTTTTCAAGGACACCTGGGAGGGAAAGAGCTTTTTCTTCCCTTTCTTATTTTCCCATTGCCAGCTGTTACTATGGAGCCCAGTTGCTAACTTCGTTAACTTAGAAATGTAGCCATCTCTGTGAAGCCCCACGTCAAGGCCAGAGGCCTTGTTCACATATTTTTGTGAAAAACTAGTAAGGGGGTGTCTGGATTAGGAGTGCTGATTTTTTTAGCCAGTGGCCAAGTAGAACAGGGCAACATGAAAATAGGAAGTTTAACTACATTGAACTTTTTTATAGGGACTCTTTTGCTGAAAGTCCTAAAGTCAGCCATGGTGAAGACTTCTGGAGAAGGTCAGTTAAAGACTTTTCTGTGGGCCTGGTATAGAGGGGAAAGACGGAGAAGGTGGGGCTGAGAGCAGCTCCGAGGATCTGAGAATGAGAAAAGAGAGATGTAAAAAAATAATGGGAAAGTGGTTTGGAATTTTCCTAGCAACAAATATTTGAGCAGTAGAACAGGTCAAGCAGAGGGGAAGATGGTAGTGAGTATCCCAAAACGCAGAGGGACTTTAAATTTGTAGTAAACTGTTTTCAGTGATGACAAAGCAACTTTAAAGGCCATTTTCATTACATCTTGGATAGAGGTCTGAGGGCTCTCCTCAGCTGGTTTGAGCTTTGGGTTAGTTGGTAAGAGGACCTGGTGGGACCCAGTGAGGGCACTGTCAACAGAAGAGAGGAGTGAGTGGGTGGAGGGGTACCTCAGTACCTGCTACCTCAGCAAGGGGGCAATGGTCTGAGAACCAGCAGAGGTTTGGGTTTTTGATCTAATAATTGTAGTGGAGAAATCAGGTTGCTGAGGTGGGAGTGACAGCAGAGACTCTGGAACAGAAGGCTGAAGGTGAGGATCTATTGGATAAGCATAGTTCAGGATGTGAGCGAAGAAGGGAAAAGGCCTCCACATAGTGGAATCTCCTTTCACGCTTTTGAGCACTAGCAGATGTTATAAAGGTCATGCAGGATTTGAGGATCTAGAATCCCCTCTGGTGGCCATCAGTTTTTGTTATCTAATTCGTAATATGGCCAATGCTGTCTACTGAATTTAATGCAGGGTTTGGGTTCCATCAGGCAGCCCCTGTACGCTAACATCCCCATGACTTACAGAAGAAGTCGGCTTTTCCCCCACACACTCATGGCTGTTTTTGGCTTTGACAGTCAGCCGGGTAAACACAGTAATCTAGGCTAGCCAACCTGCATCTGGCTTGTGTGTCCCTACATCCATAATATTTGTTTCCATTATCTATGGTAAGGAAGGGATTTAATGGAATTTTAGTGGGATCCTCTTCATCAGGGATATCCCATTAGGAAAGACCTATAGCCAGCTGACAAATGTCTGGGTGGAGAGATGGTCACCAGGTGCCTAAGTGGGCTGCATGCAAGATAGATTATACTTCTTTTCCAGTAGAATTTGTGATCAGCCATCGCTGCTGAACGGGCTGATGAGGATTAGGACTACTTGTGGCCAAGGGGAGAGTCTATAGGCTTATCCACACGGTGAATATGCAATTTGAAAGTGTTACCAGTCTTTTCCAGTTTCCAGCCAGAGTGTGGACAGGGCGCAGGCTTGAGATGAGAGGCATGGATCCAGGAAGTGATTCCGTTTACCTTTACCACTATAGATGTTATTAGTAGCACCTGGTATGGTCCTTTCCAGTGGGGTTCCAGGGATGACACCTGATATCATCTTACGTAGATGAAGTCTCTTACTTGATATCGATGTGGAGTCCCCTCGTCCCCAGTTTGGTAGGGAGTGGCCAGCTGTTTCCACAGGTATCACTGAGATCTTTCAAGAGCTTTAAGTCTGTCAAACAAGGGGGTGTGAAAGGGATCGTTAGGTCTTAGAGTTGGGCTTTGGTCCGTTACTGGAAGAGAGGCACCCTAGATATTCACAGGGGGTGTGGTTACTCAAAGAAACAGAGGGCATATTTCTTGCACGAAACATTGTATAAGGCATGAGCATAGTCCAATCATTTATGCTGGTCTCTAAGCTTAATTTCGTTGAGGTCTCTTTAATGGTTCTATTTATTCTTTCTACCTGTCCTGAACTCTAGGGTCTGTAAGCACAATTAAACTTCCAATGAATCCCCAGGTTCCTGGCTAACCCCTGACTTACTTGGGCCATGAACGCCGGTGCATTATCAGACCGTATTACCTTTGGCAGGCCGTATCTTTGAAAAATGTCTTTCAGGATCTGCTTGACCACCATTAGCACTGTTTCTTTTTTTTTCTTTTAGTGGGGAAGGCTTCAATCCATCGTAAAAATGTATCTACAAAGACTAGAAGATATTTATGTCAATACCTTGCTGGCTTAATTTCAGTAAAGTCAACTTCCCAGAATTGTCCTGGTCTGGTTCCTCGTAGGTGCTTTCCTGCAGGAAGCTTGGAAGGGTAAGCATTTACCAATTGATGGACTCGACAGGCTTTTTTACCCATTCAGTTATTTCTTTTTGCTGTGAGTCAGTTAGTGGAAAACTCTGTTCTTGATACTTCAGAAATACCTGCAGTTTCTTTGAACCAAGGTGAGTGAGTTGATGTGCATTTTCTACTGACGTATTTAGAGCTGTGACTATAGGAGTTTTTACTGAAGGATTTAAAAATTCCACTTGGGGGCCTTCAGGGTTAAAAGTTATTTTGGACCGGAACTTGGTGAGCAGATCTCTGCCCATCAATGGGGCTAGGAATTCTGGGATTACTAGGAAGGAGTGATGGATTTTTCCTTTCCCCAGTTCCATGATCCTCTTAGTTGTCCAAGCCCGATATTTACTGTCATTAGCCCCTTGAACTAGAGACCTTTTATTTGATAGAGGGCCCAATGTGACACTAGGGGTGAGTATATTGCCCCTTTATCCACTTCAAAGATTACTGGGGTCCCCTCCACTTCAAAAGTTACCCTGAACTCGCGGAGGGGATCTGAGCCCCGACTTTCATACTCATCCTCCAGAGTCAGAATGGCTGACTGGCGTGGCTGTCCCTTTCTAGGGCACTCTTTGGCCCAGTGTCCTTTTTTTTTTTACAGTTGGTACATTGATCTGAGGCCAGGGGTGGCCTCTGGCATGGGACCAGGTATCCCTTCCTGTCTCCCTGTTTCTTAATTTCTGGCCCTTTTGTTGTTGTGACCAGGACCTTAGTCAACGCCTTAGTCTCTCTTTTGTTTCTTTTATCCTCACTTTGCTTCTTTCTCTTCCTCAGTTTCTCTCTTAAGGTATATTTTCTTGGCTTCTCTGACTAAATCTCTCAAAGTCATATCTTGTAATCCATCTAAGCATTGTGACTTTCTTTTAATTTCCAGGGCAGCTTGCCCAATAAAGGCCATCATGACAGATGCCTTTTGATCCTCTGCCTGTGGATCGAAAGGAGTATATCTCCTACATGCCTCCATAATTCTCTCTAGAAACATAGAGGGAGATTCATCAGGCCTTTGAATAATCTCTATTACCTTGGCCAAATTAGTTGGTCGCCTAGTGGCCACTTGGAGGCCCACTATTAGAACCTGGCGATAAGTGGACAGATGCTTTCTAACTTCAATGTTGTTGGTGTCCCAGTTGGGTTGCCTCAAGGGAAAACCAGCTTTGATTAAGTTGGAAAGATGTGTCCGTCGCCAATCTGGTCGGAGGACATTTTTTTATAGCTTCCAGGAAGATTCTCTTTTGTTCCTCTGTCGTGAAGAGAGTCCCTAGGAATTGTTGACAGTCATCCCAAGTAGGCAGGTGTGAAAACATCAATGACTCAACCAGACCTGTGAGCCCGATGGGGTCCTCGGAAAAAGGGGGATTGTTATTTTTCCAGTTACATAGGTTGGAAGAGGAGAAAGGCCAATATTTGTAGGCTTGCATTTTCCCCCCATGGCCTTCGTCAATCAATGGTCCATAGGGACATAGGGGGAGCATCACAGGAGGTCCAGGGTTTTCAATCATTCGCCACCATCAAGTTCCCTTAGCTGGGCTAGCTTCCTCCTGCGGAGGAGGGGCTGTGTGTGCTGCGGGGGAGTTATCTGGAGGGCGCTGGGCCAGCTTAGATTTCTCCAATGGTAGAGAGGCTGAGTCAGCTGCAGGAGAATCACTTAGAGGGTGTTGGTGGTTGGGGGACGAGGGCAGGGTATAATAAATGGGAAGAGACTACAGTAGAGTCAAATCTTGTGACTCAGGGATTACAAAGGGTGGAGGAGGAGGAGGAGCAGAGGGTTTGAGAGATCATGGGGGAAGGAGTAGGAGCAGGGGAAGGGACAAAGAAAGGCTTCACCCATTGAGGAGGAGATTTGCAGAGGTCCTGCAAAGTTAAGATATATGGCTGTTGATCTGGATGGCTATGTGTGCCTGGGTGAAAGACAATATCTCTGACTTCTTAAATTAGTGGGAAATAGAAAGATCCTTCTAGGGGCCATCCAAATTCAAAGGTGGGCCATTCTGTGGCACAGAGATTCCGAAAGGTCCAACGTTTTACTAAAAAAGAAAGATTCTGAGCCCTTAAGCGGACTTTGGTCCAGTGATCAAGGGTCAGGGACAGGGGCATTGAAGTGCTGTGTCCCATAATGAAAGATACACAAAGAGTGAATGCAAGACACACGACACAGACAAGACAAGACAATAAAGACATTCAATGGACATCCAAAACTGAGACCAGGACTAAGTAGCCAGCAAAACCCAATGGCCTGGCAATTCCGAATCCGATACAAAATATTACTGAGTCGAGGAGACTATTGTTCCTCGATTTCCCGAGTCTTTGGGAAGTCCCCCACGGACGTGGCCTGCGGCTCTGTGACACGTCTGTCAGCCACCATCGGAGAGAACTCACGCTCTTCATCGACAGCCATTTTGCCAAGCCCTAACCTTAACACTGAAACAAGAAAGAGGGGCCTTACTTAACCCAAGAGGAACCCGTTAGGGTCTTTTGTCCGCCGCTGCCAAAACTCGGTGGAATCTCCATATGTAAAGGTCGGGTGAGCATGGAAGGAAGAGACCACTAACAGACTGTCTTATCCAACAGCAAAGGGTTTATTCTGGGTCCAGCATGCTGGGGCTCGGAGCTCACTTGAATAGATCAGAGAGCCCTGAGAACAGTTTAAGCAGAACATATATATTTTCCTTCGAGAGGGCAGGGAGGGAAGTTTACTGATGGTTCAGGGCGAGTGGTCGGTTTGCATGCAACCGGGTGAGGGAGTACATTCTACACTTTGGCACTTGGGGACAGCACATTCTGGGAACAAGATTAGCAAACAGTTCTCAAGATTTTAACAGTGTTTTGTTAAGCATACAGAAAAACAGGAAGTGACAAGTACCTATTTTATTAACCTTTCACTACCGACTATCCTTTTTGACTGAATGTTCTCTTCTACATTCTATGATCCAAAGTACAAAGTCTTATGCCATTGTATATCAATTTATTCAAAGCTAAGTATTCCAATCAAGGGCCCAGTGCCCTTCTGGGCTTCAAATGTTACTTAGATTTCTGTTTTTATACATATATTTCACCTATATATTTTTATACATATTGCAGGTTCCCAATACCATTATTTATTCAGCATAATGATTCCTAACCCAAATCAAACATGTTATTAACCCTAACCATACATGGTTCCCTCAATCTAACGTTACAGAAGAGCAGGGACAGAGTTGGTCTTACAATACAGGAATATAGGGAATCTTCCACCTGCTGATAACCTCAAAGGTCCATGCAGATATAATCTCTGGAGAAGATGTAGGCAACTCTGAAAGACCTGAGAGTGCAAAAGTCATCTTCCATGGAAAACAACCTGGTCAGGGTGAAGTGTTCTGTCTGAATCAGCCTCTCCATTCTTAATGTAGAGAAGATGGACCAAATGAGACCTGTGTGGAGAGCTGCTCCTGGGTGCCTATGGGTGATATACCATTCTAACTTGTGAAAGTGTCACAGGAAGCAGGGGCAGCCTCCATCTCATGGGAAGCTTGGAAGCAACTCTTAGGACAGATTGGTTGCCAAGGCAGTGAACTCATTCAGTTTCTGACGGAAGTGACCTCACCTCACTTCCTTGGTGATGGAACTCTGTGAACTTGCGATACAGGAAGCCAGTCAAACATTGACAGTCCCAGTCCCAGTCTCAGTGGTTATACTTTTTGAATTTCCCAACGACAGAGTCAGTCTTTCTTGGTACCTACTAATGTTAGGATGGCCAAATGGCAGGAAAACTCTGAAGAGGGGCCTTTCCTGAGAAAACAGGTAGTGGCTCACCGCTGGCTCCTGACAACTTCAGAGAGTTGGCAAAGGACACAAAATCTGAAACAGGACAGACCATTTCGGGGGAACGTAGAATGGCCCACAGTCAGAGGACACTCCAAATAGTCACAACCTACTTGGAGGAAAGAGGTGCCTTTGTGGGTGTGGGTGTGGGTTTGTGGTTTTGGCTCATGTTCTGAGAAGAGGTAGGAAATGAGGTTTGTTTGGTTTGGGGTGAATTGTTTCTAGTAAGTCATTTGACAATGCGAGTGTTTCTGTGTCGCTGTATCCCGCTGTGTTCGTTATTGTAGATATTAGAAAAGAGAAAGCATCAATGGATGTGTCCTGTCTTTTAGAAAGCTTACCAGCATTCATGCTGCCCAATTTATAAATGGAATGCGGCTTGCCATAATGATGGGCAACACCTACGATCTTCCTTAGTTCCTGTTTTCTTCCTGAAATCTGGCCACTCTCCATAATAGGCTCATGGTTTTGTATCCAAGATATGTACCACCTCCATGCTCTGTGACATGGCCATGTACTGAATAACTGAAGTGAATTGCGAGCATCTCAGAAAACTCACATACCTGTTTAACCTGTAAAGTCTCATTGGAGAAACCCTGCTTTGGGCCTTTTGCTTACCTATTGTTCTGTTTCCCTGAATGTCAGGAAGGTCTTTGCCTCAGGACAACGCTTTGCGAAGTCTAAAGAAAACCTTTTTCAAATAAAAAAGAATGGGCATCAGCTGTGGCTCTTTGCTTAATTGCTTTGCAAAGAGATGTGTATGAATCAGCGTCTTGGCCCTGTGTTAGGCTGTAGCTTAGATACTCAGCAACTGATGGATCTAAAGAAAGATCCCATGTGTGCATCCAAAACCAAAATAGCAAAAGAGCAGTCATTGTGGATGAAGTCTTTCACCTTCCTCTGTAAGGTTTCTGACATCAATCAAGTGAGAATAGGGATTCTTTAGGTCAAATGAGTTCTTCAGTTCCCTGCAGAGGCTAGCCCATAGGTGGTTGGGTTTTCTCATGACTCCAATTCATATAAAGAATTTAAACCCCGCAGTCAGTAGTTCTCAAATTTGAGAAGTGGATCAGTATTAACGGCAGGCCTATTTGATCACTCCTGGTTCACAGGAAGGGTGTCCAGGTCACGCAGAATTTAGGTAAATGAGGGGCAAGAAAGCATATTTTGGACACTCTCTTGGGCTGCATTCCTCATGAAAATCTCCAATCAGAGGTTATGATGAGTGTCTATATGGAAGAAGATGAGGGCCATGTGGGAGTGTTTTGGATTTAATTGTGGTTATTTTTGTGGCAGTTGGAAGGGATGACTGAGTCCACCTGGGTTTGAACTCTGGTGTGATTCCCCTTAGAGGCTGAGTACAGGAACTGAACTTAGAGAAGTATTGCCATGAATTGTGTTGGGATTTTAGAAGACCAAGCATGAGAGTCACCCTTGGAAACTGAGATCTAGGCCCAGGGTGGCTTTCCAGAGACCACTGGGAATCTCAGGCTTGATATCACATGATTTTATTCTTAACGACTTGGCAGTCTTAGTTGAGAGTCAAAACACACATGGACGTTACATTGTAGACCTCAATGGGCCTGGATTTATGTGACACTTTGGCCAATCTTTGGGAAACCTTGCCAGTGAGAGTTCTCCAGAACTTCATTTGAAATGAACTTCCACAACATTTAACGGTCCCTGAATGAATTGAAACCCACATGCTGCCAACTTCATCCTTGAAAAATTGCTAGATAAATACCATGAAATTTTTGAAATTCCCATGACCAGATGGCACTGGAGAAACTTTGGTTGTCCTGTTGCTGAACATGATTATTCAGGACAGTGACTTGATTGACTGAGTTTCATGAAAATGGTGTATAACAGAGATTCCAGGAAGTTGAACCCTGCAGAGTAGTGGGCCTAGTGCAGTGAAGGGCAGGTGTGTGATAAAAAAAAATCTGTGGTGGGGCCATGTGGATCTGCCATTGTCTTCCAATTGGCTTGTGACTGACATGGTGCAGCCAGCAGACGCTTCTATGTAAAGGTATCTTTTTATATGGAGAGGTTTCAGGCCAATGTTCAGAATCCGGTTGCTATGGTCAAGGAGGCAAGCTATGTGGAAGAGAAGCCTGGTTGGTACATTCTTCTGCAGGCCCTGACCCACCACAGGTGACAGAACTCCCTCCAGCACTGTGTCCCAGGTGAATTCCTTGTATTTCTTGAAGCAAATACGAAACTCCCAGTGCAGTAGCAAGAAACACCAGGAAAACTGGAGGATGACCAAATGGCTTCAGAGTCCACAAGAGTAGACAATTAGTCCCCAGTGGCCACAGTTTACCTACAAACAGAAAATTAAAGACAGCTTCCTCATGTTTATTGGAAAATAAGAAATCATGTATTCCAGGTCACATAGAAGCATACCCAGATTTGATTGTCTCACTACAAAGGAAGCTAAATCTCCTGACTACAACACATATTTCAAGTGCCCAACCTCAGAGGCAGTTCCTCAAGAAGTCTTTATTCCAGCAGAGCTCCATGTTTGTGGAGTGTTTACCCTGTCCCTTACTTTTGGAATCTCCTCTACCACCTCCAAGTTTGTGAACTCGTGAGCATATTTGATTCCAGATATGTATTCACAGATTTTCTAACTCTTCTCCTCTAATTGTGTCTAACTTGGGGCCAAGGTAATCTCAAGGCATTGTTATGCATGAGAGTGGGAAGATACTTTTGTAGCATATATTTGCATAAACATTGGAATCATTTTCCAAATTTTCATTCGAAATACTGAATCCCTGACACAAACCCATGCCAACTAGACTCTGACTACTAATTCTAATATGATGGAGAAAATTAACCCAAACAGAATAGAAATACAAGCAGTTCAGAGGACGAATGGTGTATCATTGGAATTGCCTTTTGCTTTATATAGGGTAGGAGTTATAAATCTAGTCAATTTTTTGTTGAAATGGTTCTCCATGTGTTTTTCAAGTTAACAAATATGTGAATTCCTGTCTACCTTTCTCTGTATCCTATTCAGCGCATGTATTTTTATATGCACATATAGAATCCTACCTGGTACCACACGTACATTCTTGTGAGGTGGCTCACTTGGCAGACACAAATTGTGAAAAGAGATCACTCCTACTAAACGCTGTTGAAACTGAAAATTCAAACTATTAATGAGCTTCCTAGTACAATAAAATTATACATGAATCCATGTTCAGTAAAACGAATTTATCTGGATCTGTGGATGACATATATTTCGTGGTGAATTTCAATTGGCTTATATTGCTACTTTTTAATGTCTGTTTGTGTGCGTGCCTGTGTGTGTGTGTGTGTGTGTGTGTGTGTGTGTGTTTATATATATATATATATATATATATATATATATATATATATATATATACACACACTCTACAGATTTTTCAAAAATATGAAATATATGTGTCTTATTATACACTCCGTAAATTCATTCATATTCATGTATGTGGATTAATAATCAACTTTTCACAAGATTATTCTGAGAAATATTCATCCACCTGAACTACATATTTGATTCCTAGTACTGAAAACTAACAGTAAATGGTGCATACAAATCCTAATATCTCTGCAGTAACTGACACAGTTTTATATCAATGCAAGTAGATTCCTATGGGACGTGATGTGTATTTTGTCTTTCATTTTTATTCAATACTGGTACATTACTTTTTCTTCAGTTAATGCACATGGTAGGATATATATTTAATCCACTAGTTCAGAAATTTATAGGCATTTTGTCTTACTTTCCATCACTTCCTAATTCAGAAAACATGTTTTCCACAGGGTTTCTTGACTGGTCTTTTCATGAGACTTCTTTCACAAAATGCAAAGGTCACACTTATGTTTGTACCGAAGTCTAAATGGAAAGTGAGTATGGATTACTAAAAACATCTATGTCCAGGTTGCCTAATGCTATCAAATGTCAATCCTATTGGTGACTACATATTTGTTTCTTCCTAAGATTATATATTCAACCTCAACACTGTTGAAAATGCCTGATCCTATCACGTACTTTATACTTTGCCTGATTTCCTAATGTCTCTATTGATATATGGTTTCCTACATATTTTCCAGAGTTCATCAATGTGACTGGCTCTTCACATGTACTGATATTTACATGCATTCTCTACCCGAAACCCTACTGTTAAAGAACGTTTGGTTCAAATCCTATACTCACTCTGCTTTCTAAACCTACTGAATATCTTCCTAATCCTACAGACTATCCTTTTGACTGGATGTTCTTTTCGACATTCAATCATCCAAGGTACAAGGTCCTATGCCATTGTATATCAATTTATCTGAGACATCTGTGCAGAACATAATTCAACGCTGAGTATCCCAATCAAGGGCCCAATGTACTTCTGGGTTTCAAATCTTACCTAGATTTCTGTGTTCATACTTATATTTCACCTATATATTCTTGTAAATATCGCAGGTTCCCAAAACCATTATTCATCGCACAGAATGATTCCTAAACCAAATCAAACCTGTTATTAACCCTAAGCATACACTGTTCCATCAATCTATCTTTACAATAGAGCAGGGACAGCGTTGGTCTTACAATACAGGAATTTAGGGTATCTTCCACCTGCTGAAACCTCAAAGGTCCATGCAGAAATGATCCCTGGAGAAGACTTAGGCAGCTATGAAGGACCTGAGAGCGCAAAATCATCTTCCATGGAAAAAAAAACGGTCAGGATGAAGTATTGTGTCTGAATCAGTCGCTCTGTTCTTAATGTAGAGAAGATGGACAAAACCAGGCCTGTGTGGAGAGCTGTTCCATGGTGCCTGTGGTTGATATACCATTCTAACTTATGACTGAGTCAGAGAAAGTAGGGGCAGCCTCCATCTCATGGGACCTTTGTAAACAACTGTTAGGACAAAGTGGTTGCCAAGGTATTGACCTCATTCAATTCCTGAAGGAAGTGACCTACCTCACTTCCTTGGTGATAGAACTCTCTGAACTTGGAATCCAGGAAGCCAGGCACCCAGAGCCAGTGCCAGTCCCATTCCCAGTGGGCACACTTGTTTGAATTTTCCAAGGACAGAGTCAGTCTTTCTTGGTACCTCCTGATGTGAGGATGACCAAATGCCAGGAGAACTCTGAAGAGGGGCCTTTCCTGAGAAAGCAGGTAGTGGCTCATTGCTGGCTCCTGACAACTTAACAGAGTTGGCAAAAGGGACCTGATCTGATACAGGACAGGCCATTTGGGGAAAACAGTATGGTCCACCAGTCAGAGGACACTCCGGATAGTCACAGACCTAGTTGTGGGAATGAGGTGCCTTAGTGGGTGTGGGTGTGAGTTCGTGGTTTTGTCTCATGTTCTGAGAATAGGTAGCAAAGGTGGTTTGTTTGGTTTGGAGTCGACTGTTTCTAGCAAGTCGTTTGAGAAGGCGAGTTTTTCTATGTCTGTGTATCCACTGTGTCCGTGGTTGTAGTTATTAGAAAAGCCAATACATCAATGGAGGTGTCCTGACTAGTAGGAAGCTTCCAGGCATTTATTCTGCCCTTTTTATGAATGGACTGCAGCTTGCCTTATGGATAGACAACACCTACTATCTTCCCAAGTTCCTGTTCACCTCCTGATTTCTGGCCTCTCTCCAGAATAGGCTCATGGTTTTGTGTCCAAGATATGTACCACCTCCAAACTCTGTGACATAGCCATGTACTGGATAGCTGAATGGAATGGGAACATCTCAGAAACCTCAGAGATCAGTGTAACCAGAAAAGTCTCAGTGGAGAAACCCTGCTTTGGGCAATTTGCTTACCTATGGTTCCCTTGCCCTGAATGTTAGGAATGTCTTTGCCTCAGGCCACCCGTTTGTGGAGCCTGAAGAAAACAGTTTTCAAATTGAAATGAATGGGCATCACCTGTGGCTCTTTGCTTAATTACTTTGGAAAGGGATGTGTCTGAATCAGCCTCTTGGCCCTGTGTGAGGTTGTGGCTTTGATTCTCAGAACCTGATAGATCTAAAGAAAAATCCCATGTGTGCATCCAAAACCAAAATTGCCAAAAGAGCAGTCATTGCTGATGAAGTCTTTCACCTCCCTCTGTAAGTTTTTTGACCTCTATCAAGTGAGAATAGGAAAGATACACCAAGTCAATTGATGGCTCCTATTGGAAAAATTCTATCACTGATGACAGCATCAGCATAAGTACCCCAACACTACGACAATTCGCTGCAGCAGCAGATAGTTCACAATGCGTACAAGTGAGTTCACAATGCATACAAGTGATACATAATCCAGGCAAGTTCTGCAAGCAGTTCAGTGATGGCTATTGCAGAATCTGTAGATTGGTTTTATCTTTGTCTTCACTGGCACTGGGATGAAAATAGGAATTCTGGCAGTAATGGCTAAAGAAAAAATTATGTAACATTCCTGAGGGCACTAAAAGAAAACAATTTTCTTAACAATTTACATTATCTTGAAGAGAATAATTAAATATAATGAAAAGGAAAAGTGAAAGTAAACAAGCACGTCTGTTAACCTCCTATTTTTTCACATATTAAGACAATCCTGAACAGTTGTTTTCCAATTTAAATTAAACAATTTAATTCACGTGAATAAAAAAAAATGGATATATTATTTCATTAGCACTCATCATATGTGATATATGGACATACGCACATTCAAATATATAACACAAAACACAAATGTGCACACATAATAAATACATACAACACATAATATAATAGTAAAGGCCTTATAAATTTTACATGTGAAATCATCATTGCAATGTTTAAAAACTCTATAGTCAAAAAATAGAACTGATAAGCAAAACATTATCCTAGGTCTGTATGAGCTCAAAAACAACAAAAGAGAACTTCATGATGTGGGAAAGGGCAATAATAAAATAGATATTGAAAAAAGCATCCCTGTTCTGTCGCAGATGTAAGGATAGCCAAACTGGAGTTTTCGATATCAGCTGTTATGGATTTGAGCCAAATCATCTTATTTTGGTCTATTGAAAGCACTTCAGTTAATCTCTCTGGAATCCAAATCGGCTGCTGTTCTCCTTGTGGAAACACATAAACAGACCCCCGACTCCAGGCAATCACTGGGTCGGGACCTTAGTTAATCTCTCTGGAATCCAAATCGGCTGCTGTTCTTCCTGTGGAAACCCAAAAACAGACCTCCAACTCCAGAAAATTAATGGGTCAGGACCTTTCCATTTTCCTGTTAGAATATCCTTCCAAAGTACCTCGGGCTTATACACATTTTTTGGACACTTATGCCTTTCTGCAGCACTAAGTCCTGAAAATCCAAATTTAAAAAGTTTAGATTAAAAAGGGTTATTTTAATTTTATCTTTGGGGAATTTATATTCCTTCCCAATTCTGTCTTCTTACTTTAATGAGTACATTTTAATAGTGTGATGTGCTCTTTCAACTATGGCTTGTCCCTGTGGATTGTATGGGTTTCCTGTTATATGAGTAATGCCAAATGATGAGCAAAATGGTTTAAAAGAGGTAGAAGTATAACCGGGGGCATTATCTGTTTTTTACTGTTTTGGAATGACCACAGTGGCAAAATTTTGTTAAGCAATGAGCTATAACATCTTTAGTTTTTTTTTCCCCCATGAAGGGAGCCCATCAAAAATCCAGAAGAAGTATCAACTGTAACATGCAAATATTTTACTTTTCCAAATTCTGGCAAGTGTGTGACTTCCATCTGCCATATATGGTAAGGTATCAATCCTCTAGGATTGACTCTAAGATTAAAATGTGGTAAAATGGTCACACAATTTTGACATTGTTTTATTATTTGTCTAGCTTGCTCCTCAGTTATTTTAAAATGCTTTTGTAAAGTATTAGCATTGATATGGAACTTTTCATGAAAATTGATAGCTTCTTCTAGTGTAGAGAAAATATGTATGTATGTCATGTGTAGTTTTACCTGCTAAATCATTGCCCAAACTAAGGGCTCCAGGCAATCCTGTATGTGCCAAGATATGTCCTATTAAGAATGGATCTTTTCTCTCCCAGATTAGACTTTGTATACTGGAAAGCAAAGAGAAAACAGTAGAGGAAGGGGAAATCCTACCAGCATCTTCAAGGGATACTATAGCATTAACTATATACTGACTATTGGAAAATAAATTAAACACAGAATCTTTAAACATCACAAAAGCTTATAATACTGCATTCAGCTCTACCTTTTGAGCTGATTGTTGGGGTGCTAAAAATGTAAAAATTTGATCAGGTGTAAGTATTGCTGCTTTACCATTATTTGACCCATCAGTGAATATATTTGGAGCATTCATGATAGGTGTTTTCTTGTAATTTTTGGAAAAATTACAGGATGCAATGACCCAAAAGACAATAAAAGATTAGATGGTAAGTGGTTATCAAATGAAACATTAGATTTACACAGGATTATTGCCCAAGTATTTAACTCATTAGCTAATTCATCAATTTGATTCATAGTGTATGGAGTAATAATTTTATTGGGAGAAATTCCAAACACTCCCTTTGCTGCTTTTATTCCTATTAGTATTAATTGTCCCTAAGCCTCAGGATACCTAGTAATAATAGTGTTAGAAGAATAAGATAAATGTATCCATAATAATGGACCTTCTTGCCAAAATACTCCTGTAGGAATATTTTTTTGTTGGTAGCACAATGAATAATAGAGGCATTATTTTGTCAAATCTATTGAAATGCATATTTCCCATATATGTTTCAATGATTCTTAATGCCTTTCTTGCTTCAGGCATTAACATTCTGGGTGTATTTGGATCAGATGGACCTTTTAGGATATCAAATATAGGTCCCAACTCTCCTGTTGGTATACCTAGATAAGGCCTTATCCAATTAATGTCTCCTAATAACTTTTGAAAGTCATTAATTGATTTGAGTTGATCTACTCGTATTTGAATTTTTGGTGGACTGACCATGGTTGAGGATAATAGAACTCCTAAATAATTAATTGGAAAATTTAATTGTACTTTATCAATTGATATCCCTAGATTATAATTTTTTAATAAGTTTGTAAGTGTGGCATAACATTCTAGCAATGGGTTTTTAACTTGTGTGCTAATAACACATCATCCATATTGTGAAATATTTGTAGTTCAGGATTTTGATTTCTAAGTGGCTGGATTACTTTGTTAACATAAATTTGACAAATAGTTGGGCTGTTAGCCATCCCTTGAGGGAAAACTTTCCACTCATACCTCTGATCAGGACCTTCATGATTCAGTGCAGGGATAGTAAATGCAAAACTTGGACTATCCTCAGGAAGAATTGGAAATAAAAAAAAAAAACAATCTTTAATATGTATAACTAAAACATACCAAGTTTTTTGGCAAAGCAGACGATTGAGGAATCCTTGATTGAGCAGGTCCCAAAATAACCATCTCATTATTAATGGCTCTTAAATCTTCCAATAATCTCCATTTACCAGATTTCTTTTTGATGACAAAAATGAAAGTATAATGGGGAGATACAGAAGGTTGTATATGTTCTTCCGCTAATTGTTGTTTGACCAGGAACTGGGCTGCTTGTATCTTTTCTTTAGTCAGGGTCCACTGAAGAACCCATACTGGTCTTTCTGATTTCCAAGTAATTTTTATTGTCTCAGTGGCCCTTTCTGAAAATCCAACCCATGTCTGTCTGTTGCTTGGTCTATTTGTATTGGTGCTGATATACCTTGATCTTGTTTTTCTAATCTTTTTCCTTTCCTGAAACCTTCTCTAGCCATAATAGTGGGTGCATTTTGATTGATGTTATTTGTTAATGTCAAACCTAATTGATCTAGGACATCTCATCCCCATAAATTTACGGGAAGATGATCCAATACATATGGCTGTATAGTTCTTTCACATTCTTCAGGATCCTTCCAATCCAATGCCATTGCACTTCTATGGGGATTAGTTGCCACTCCTAGGTCTCAAAGTATTTTAGTGTACTGTTGTAATGGCCAATGTTTTGGCCATTCTTGATGAGAGACGATGCTAACATCTGCACCTGTATCAAGTAGCCCATTAAATTCATGTCCTTGAATATTTAGTTTTAGCCTGGGGCGAGAATCTAAATTTAAAGAAAGCATAACCAAATCTACACCTGTGGAGCCTAATCCCTTGGAACCTCTTTCTACAGCACGACTGGAAAATTGATCATGCAGACTGAGTATTATTAGTAACTGAGCTATTCTATCTCCTGGTGAAATTACTGATATGTCCTTTGGAGAACTGGGTATAATTTTATTTCACCTTCATAATCGGGATCAATTACCCAAGGACTCATCATAAGTCCTTTTAGATTAGAAGAGCTGCGTCCCAATAAAAGCCTACCGTTCCTTTGAGAAGAGGTCCTCTCACCCTGTGTGAATGATTTGAACCCCCATCTCTACAGTTAGTACTGATCTGACGGAGGTGCAGATATCTAACCCTGCGCTCCCTCTGATTTGTCTGATGAGGCGTCTGATGGACAATGTGTCCTGGGCACTACACTGATGGGGTTGCTGGGTTCCTCCAGTGCTCTGTATATTTGTGGTTTTGGGCCCCAGAGCATTGGGCTCCCCTGTCCATTTTTTGGCAATGGAGCCCGATGCCTTTCTCCATGATATCGTGGATAAACAGCTAGTCCTTGTTCATTTTTGATAATGAAGTACCCTCTATGGTGGTTTGAGAACGGCATTCATTAGCCCAATGTCTCCCTCTATGGCATCGTGGGCAAATACCCACGTATTCTACTCCTTTGGTACCTAGTTTTGTTAAACCCTCTTCCTATGGAGCAATTCCTTTTAAAATGTCCTGTTTGTTCACAATTGTAGCATGTTCCTGGTCTGGCATCTAAAGCCTGTTTTACTGCAGCTGCCACAAATTGCCCTTGTTCATTGATGTCTCTGGCATCTAAAGCCTGTTTTACTGCAGCTGCCATGACTTTCTCTTATTCATTAATGTCTTTACATAATTTAATATATGTGTTTAAATCTTCATGTTTCCATGGTCTAGTGATATCTCTGCACCAACGATTCGCTTGGTCATAAGCCAGTTTTTTATTAATGGCATTGCTTGTTCTGTATTCCCCAAAACTCTGGTAGCTGTTTGAATAAGCCTATCTACAAATTCTTTGTAAGATTCATTAGCTCCTTGTATTACCTTAGATAATTGACCTTGTAAACCTCCATGTCGTTGTAAAGTCTTCCATGCCCTAACCGCCTCTGCAGCAATTTTTGCGTATACGCCAGGATCATATGCAATTGGTTGCTGCTGATCCTCATAAGGTCCCTTTCTAACAACATATCTAGATTTCTCTGAGGATAACCAGTTTCTGCATTACGCCTAGCCGTCTCCTTGGAAAATTCCTCATTGGCAACCTTCCATAAAAGGTATTGACCTCCATTTAGCACAGCTTTACACATATTAGCCCAATCTACTGGCGTCATATTCAAGTTGTTAATGGATTCGACCAAGCTTACAATGAAGGGTGCTTGAGGACCATAGGTTGTTACAGCCCCTTTTAGCTGCTTCACTATTTTGAAATTTAAAGCATGGTGAATTCGCTGCCCTCCTACCTCAAAATCAGGGCATGTTCATACTTGAGATCCTGTCTCAGGATCCGAACTATCAACTGTGGGGTTTGGGGGCCTCCCAGCATATGGAGGTGGCCTTGTTATTTGGACATTTACATCCTCTGGTGATAGAAAGGTGTTAGTAACAGTCTCCTTTTGTAACTTTGCCCCTGATGGCTTTTTCTGCCCTAAGCTTTGTTCTTCTATCTTTGTCTGAACTGAAGTCTTTGGACTAAGCAAACCAGATATGAACGTCCTCAATGGCAATGTGCCAACTGGCAGAGTCCCTGGGCTGTTCTTTTACCCCCTTTTAAATCTTCACCATGATGGTTTCATTATGGTATATTTAACAACTCCTTAAAAATCCATGGGCTACATTTTTGTATTGTATCAACGTATGCCCTGACTGTTCTTGACTTTACTGAGATGCCTCCTTCCTCTAACAATTTACTTAACACTCTTTCAGTTTGTTTTTTTTACTAATTTCTGATCCCGTATTTCTACTATAATACAACCCAACAAGACGATGCCAAACAAAACCGAGACAGAATAAAATAAAAAGGGAACAACAAAAAGTCATTATAGCCTTTATATCCTACTGACATGTGCATCCGTCCTTTCTCCCTATCTGTTCCTCAGAAGTAAATAATTTTTTCTCAGATGTGAGCGGTTTTTCATCCATCTCACTCATCTCCATGGACAGGCAACAAAAGTGAAGCAAAACAAAAGAGGAATCTTAAATGGCTACCGATCCTCTCGCCCTTCGCTCAGGGGCGAGCAGTTTACCTTATCACTTACCCTCAGTGGCTCCCCGTGCAAGCCATAAAAATGCTGCAGTCTGGCTGGGCACGATTCAAGAGCCACTTTTCAAAAGAAACAAACTTTATTTTTAGAACCACACATGCCAAACAAAACAGCTCGTCAGGAAAAACCCTCAGAGCCCAACTGCCACCACTGGCTTCCTTGCAAAGTTTCTGTCACACCCACAAGCCTCTCCACCTCCCACAATCCTCCTGCTCTTGAGGCTATTTAGCTGGGTCAGGTGGGTGGAGCCAAAAAAGTCCCACAATGAGCAGCTCTGTGGTCTGAAAGGGCAGGGAAACTGCCTAATGAGCATCACTGCAGAGGAGCCAATCAGCTAGATGTTGCTGGGGCCGCTGTGAGCCAATAATCATCTGGCAGGAGAATGTTGCTGGTAGCTGGAAGTTTAATGGGGCCCCTTAAGCTGTGGCTTTCAACAAATTGGTGTCTCCTTTCTCTGTAGACTATTCAGCACGTGTATTTTTATATGCACATATAGAATCCTACCTGTTATCACACGTACATTTTTGTGAGGTTGCTGACTAGGCAGATACAAGTTATGAGAAGAGATCACTCCTCTTAAATAATGTTGGAATTGAAAATTCAACCTATGGGTGAGCTTGCTAGTAGAACAACATTATATATAGATCCATTTTCAGTGAAATCAATATTTTTGCACCTGTGGATGATACATATTTCATGATGAATTTCGATTGGCAAATATATTGCTAGTTTTAATGTCTGTCTGTGTGTGTGTGTGTGTGTGTGTGTGTGTGTGTGTGTGTGTATATATATATATATATATACATATATATATATATACTCTCCAAATTTTTCAAAATACGAAATATATGAATCTTATTATACACTCCTTAAAATCATTCATATTTATGTATGTGGATTTATGATCAACTATTCACAAGATTATTCTCAGAAATATTCATCCACCTTAAATACAGATTTGTTTCCTAGTAAAGAAGACTAACTTCAGTGAATGGTGCACACAAATCCTAATATTTCTACAGTAAAAGCTAGTTCAACATCAATGCAAGCATTTTCCTATGGGACATGATGTGAATTTTGCAGTTCATTTTTATTAAACAGTGGTACATTACTATTTCTTCAGTTTATGCACATCATATGATATATATTTCATCCACAAGTTCACAAATTTATAGGCATTTGTTTCAATTTCAATCACCTCCTGCTTCAGAACACATATATTCCTCCAGGGTTCTTGACTGGTCTTGTCATGAGACTTCTTTCCAAACACATTATTTTTGATTTTCATAATCATATTTGAAGCAAAACTCACACACTCTTCATGATAAACCATAACCCTAATATTACCGTTAGATGTATAACTGGTTGTAATGAATGTATGAATATCAATTTAAGATTTCCAGTATATTTTCAGATATCAAATCAATCCACTATTTAAAGTTGGAACCAGTTATATTATTTATTCACAGTATGGTCTATTCATACATTATTTCTATATCCATTGACACAGGGTACTCCACTTTTTCCCCCAATATTTATACGTCTTCAAAATATTGCCCCCAGTAATGGTGGAAGAAATGCTCATGTCACCTGATCTACATATAAATTTTAACACAGTAATATTCTGGACACAGAAAGCAAAAGTCACTCTTATGATTGTAGCAAAGCCTAAAAGAAAAGTGAGCATGGATTACTAAAAATATCCATGTCCCGGTTTCTTAATGCTGTAAAATGTAAATCCTATTGATAAATCCTATGTATTTGTTTCTTTCTAAGATTATATATTCAAACTCAACCCTATTCAAAATGTCTAATCCTATCCCTCACTTTATACATTGCCCTGATTTCTTAAAGTCTCTATTGATATCTGCTTTCCTACATATTTTCCCCATTTCATCATTGTGTCTCACTCTACACATGTGCTGATATTTACATTCACTCTCTTATTGAAAACCAATTGCTAAAAATCCTTTGGTCCAAATCCTATACTCATTGTTGTTTCTAAACCTAGAGAATATCGTCCTAAACCTACGGACTTTCCCTTTGTGACTGGATGTTCTCTTCAACTTTCAATCATCCAAGGTACAAGGTCCTATGTCATTGTATATCGATTTATCTGAGACATCTGTGCAGAACATAATTCAAAGCTAAGTAACCCACTCAATGGCCCAATGCCCATCTGAGCTTCAAATCCTGCCTAGATTTCTGTTTTCATACTTTTATTTTACCTATATATTCTTGTAAATATTGCAGATTCCCAGAACGAATATTCATCCTGCAGAATGATTGCTAACCCAAATCGAACGTGTTATTAACCCTAACCATACACTGTTTCCTCAATCTAACTTTACAGAAGAGCAGGGACAGTGTGACCAGGAAAGTCTCAGTGGAGAAACCCTGCTTTGGGCCTTTTGCTTACCTATTTTTCTGTTGCCCTGAATGTCAGGAAGTTCTTTACCTCAGGCTAACCCTTTGTAAAGCCTGAAGAAAACAGTTTTCAAATGGAAATGAATGGGCATCACCTATGGCTCTTTGCTTAATTTCTTTGGAAAGGGATGTGTCTGAATCAGCCTCTTGGCCCTGTGTGAGGCTGTGACTTAGATTCTCAGCACCTGATGGATCTAAAGAAAGATCCCATGTGTGCATCCAAAACCAAAATGGCAAAAATTTCACTCATTTTGGATGAAGTATCTTCCCTTCCTCTATTAGATTCCTGACCTCCATCAATTGAGAATAGGGATTTTTTGGGTCATATGAGTTCTTCAATCCCTAAAGAGGTGCTTGGGTTTCTCATGATTCCAATTCACATAAAGAATCTGTACCTATCAATCAGAAGTAGTCAGTCAATATTGCTCCCAGAAATGGTGGAAGAAATACTCATGTCACCTGATCTTCATATACATTTATTCACAGAAATATACTGGACACTAAATTCAAAGTTCACATTTATGATTGTACCAAAGCCAAAATGGAAAATTAACATGGATTACTAAAATCATCCATGTCCAAGATTACTTATGCTCTCAAATGTCAATCCTATTGATGACTACATATTTGTTTCTTCCTAAGATTGCATATTCAAACTCAACCCTTTGAAAATGTCTAAGCCGATCTCTCACTTTTTACTTTGCCTGATTTCATAATGTCCCTATTGATATCTGCTTACCTACATATTTTTCCCACTTCATCATTGTGACAGACTCTTCACATGTGCTGACATTTAAATTCATTTTCTAACCGAAACCCTATTGCTAAAGAAATTTTGTTCCAAATCATACACTCACCCTTTTTTCTATACCTACCTACTATCTTCCTATTCCTACTGACTATCCCTTTTTGACTGGATGTTCCCTTCTACATTCAATCATCCAAGGTACAAGGTCCCATGCCATTGTATATTGATTTATCTGAGACATCTGTGCAGAATGTAATTCAATGCTAAGTACCACAATCAAGGGCCCAATGCCCTTCTGGGCTTCCAATCTTACTTGGATTTCTGTTTTCATACACACTGTTCACCTCTATATTCTTATAAATTTCGCAGGTTGCCAATACCATTATTCATCCACAAAATGATTCCTAACCCAAATTGAACCTGTTATTAACCCTAAACATACATTGTTCCCTCAATCTTACTTTACAGAAGAGCAGGGACAGAGGTGGTCTTATAATACTGGAATGTAGGGATCCTCTACCTGCTGAGAACTTCAAAGATCCATGCTGAAAGGATCCCTGGAGAATATGTAGGCAGTTATGAAGAACCTGAGAGAGCACAAGTCATCTTCCATGGCAAACAACCTGGTCAGGATGAAGGGTTGTGTCTTAATCAGCCTCTCTCTTCTTAATGTAGAGAAGATGGACCAAATCAGGCCTGTATGGAGAGCTGTTCCCAGGTGCCTATGGTTGATATACCATTTTAACTTGTGAAATTGTCACATTAAGTAGGGGAAGCCTCCATCTCATGGGACCCTTGGAAGCAACTGTTAGGACAAAGTGGTTGCCAAGGCAGTGACTTCATTCAGATCCTGAAGGAAGTAACCTCACCTCACTTCCTCGGTGATGGAAATTGACATCCAGGAAGCCAAGCACACAGAGCCTGTCCCAGTCCCACTCCCAGTGGTGTCACTAGTTTTTAATTACCAAGGACAGAGTCAGTATATCTTGGTACCTACAGATGTGAGAATGGCCATATGCCAGGAAAGCTCTGAAGAGGGGGCTTGTATGAGAAAAGAGATAGTGGCTCACCACTGGCTTCTGACAAGTCTCAGTGAAGAAACCCTGCTTTGGTACTTTTAATTACCTATTGTTCTGTTGCTCTGAATGTCAGGAAGTTTTTTGCCTCAGGCCACCCCTTTGGGAAGCCTGAAGAAAAGAGTTTTCAAATGGAAATGAATGGGCATCATCTGTGGCTCCTTGCTTAATTGCTTTGGAAAGGGATGTGTCTGAATCAGCCTCTTGGCCCTGTGTGAGGCTACGGCTTAGATTCTCAGCACCTAATGGATCTAAAGAAACATCCCACGTTTGCATCCAAAACCAAAAAAGCCAAAAGAGCAGTCATTGTGGATGAAGTCTCTCACCTTCCTCTGTAAGGTTCCTGACGTCCATCTATGAGAATAGGGATCCTTTGGGTCCAATGAGTTCTTCAAAGCCCTGCAGAGACTAGACCATACGTTCATGGGTTTCTCATGACTCCAATTAACATAAAGAATCTAAACCCCACAGTCATTAGGCCTCAAAATGGAGAATCAGAGCAGTATTAAGGGCAGGCCTCTTTGATCACTCCTGGTTCACAGGAAGGGTGTCCCAGCCACACTGACTTTAGGCAAATGGCTGCAAGGGACCTTATTTTGGATACTGTCTTTGGCTGTGCCCCTCATGAAAAACTACAGCCTGAGGTTATGATGAGTGTCGATATGAAAGAAGATGAGGGCCATGTGGAAGTGTTTTGCTTTTAATTGTGGTCATTTTTGTGGCTGTTGGAAAAGATGATGGGTCCACCTGGTCTTGAACACTGGTGTGATTCCCCTTAGAGACTGAGTTATGGAATGGACCTCAAAGAAGTATTGCCATGTATTGTTTTGGGATTTTAGGATGCCATGCATGAGAGTTGCCCTTGGAAACTGAGATCTAGGCACAGGGTGGCTTTCCACAGAGCACTGGGAATCTCAGGAAGAATATCACATGATTTTATTCTTAAAGAATTGGCAGCCATAGTTGCAAGTCAAAACACAAATGGACCACACATTGTAGACCTCAAACGCCTGGCTTAATGTGACATTTTTGCCTGTCTTTGGGAAGCCTTGCCTGTTAGAATTCTCCAGAGCTTTTATTGAAATGAGCTTCCTCTCCATTTAATGGTTCCTGAATGAATTGAAACCCACAGTGCCTCCAACTTCATCCTTGACAAATGCCTGATAAAAAACATGAAATTTTTGAAATTCCCATGACCACTTCGCACTGTAGAATCTTTGGATGTCCTATTGATGATCACGAGTGTACCAGACAGTGCCTGATTTACTGGGTTTCATGAAAATGGTGTAGAACAGAAATGGCAGTAATTTGGAGCCTGCTGAGTAGTTGGCCTAGAAAAGTGGTGTGAAGGTGTGTGTTAAAACATCTGTGGTTGGGTGATGTGGATCTGCCATTGGCTTTCAAATGGTGTGTGACTGACATGGTGCAGCCCCCAGACCCTTGTATGTAAAGGCATGTTGTTATATGGAGAGGTTTCAGTGCAATGTTTAGAATCAGATTGCTAAGGTGAAGGGGGCAAGCTATGTGGGATATAAGCCTGATTGGTGCATTCTCCTGCAGACCCTTACCCACCACATGTGACAGAACTCTTTTCAGTACTGTGTCCCAGTTGAACTCTTCGTATTTCATGAAGCAAATACCAAACTTCCAGTGCAGCTGCAAGAAACACAACAAAATTGGAGGATGAGCAAATGGCTTCCAAACTGGAAGACACTTAGCCCCCAGTGACAACAGTTTACCTACAAAAAGAGAATTCAGCACTGCTGCCTCATGTCCTTTGGAAAATAAGAAACCATGTCCTCCAGGTAACATACATGCAGACCCAGCTTAATGGTCTCACTACAAAGGGAGCTAAAGCTCCTGACAACAACATATATTTTAAGTGCCCAACCTCAGAGGCAGTTTCTCAAGAAGTCTTTAGTCCAGCAGAGCTCCATGTTTGTGGAGTTTTACCCTCTCCCTTACATTTGGAAACTCCTCTACCACCTCCAAAGTTGTGAACTCCTGAGCATTTTCCATTCTTGATGTGGATTCACAGATTTTCTAACTCTTCTCCTCTAATTGTGTCTTAGTTGGGGTGAAGGTAATGTCAAGGCATTGTTCTGAATGAGAGTGTGAAGATTTTTGGGTAGCACATATTTGCATACACATTGGATTCTTTCTCCAATTTTTCATTTGAAATACTGAATCCCTGACTGTAAGGGGTAGAAGGAATTCTTTTTCAAAGAATAGCCTGACACTTACAAGAAACAGTCCCCAGGGAGACATCCTGTCTGGGAGACATCCTGTAGTCATCTGTGTTCCTGAGACATCCTGTGGCCATCTGTCTTCCTGAAATATTCTGAGGTTATCTCACCTTGTGAAGACATCCAGGTACTGCCGATAAGAGAGCTTTCAAATCTCCAGCATATAAATTCCCCTTTGTGAACAATAAAAGTTTGCATCTTGATCAGAACTTTTGTCTTGCTGTCATCTCTCATGTCTCTTGTCCCTTCATTCCTCCCCATCTAGGTTCGCTACCCACGTTGATGTGTCCTGCAGGCTGGGACAACTGGCGCCCAACGACTGGGGCTCGAGCCTTTGACTGAGGGGGAACCCCGTCCTCCTGGAAGATTTGGACAAGTGGAGCTCACGATTGCCTCAGCAGACACCACTGAGAGACAGATCCAGGAGGAGAGTGGGGATGACGCACAGTGAGTGACCCACCATGGGAAAAGCAATTTCGTCACATGATTTGTTTTTGTCAGGCCAAAAGGAATCTTTAAATACATGGGGGCACGTGTTAAGAAAAATGACTTAAAATTTTTCTTTTCATACATTGAAAAATTGTTTCCATGGTTTCCCCTTGAAGGGACCATTCATGGTAAAAGATGGCTTAGAGTAGGAGACATTTTAAAAGATTATTATGAATCCTTTGGCCCAGAAAATGTGTCTGTTCCTACCTTTTCTTTCTGGAAATAAATTAGTGAAATTCTTAAAAGTTCACCCTTTGACAATGGTACCTTAATACTTGTCAGGATTGGGGAAGAGACTATGCAAAAGACCTCTCGTCCCTTCTCGGCATGCCCATCAGTTAGTATAGACATAGACCCTTCTTAGTCTTCCCACGACCCTGGGAACCTTCCTGATCTTCCTCAAAATCCCACCCTAATGAATAAGGCTCTAATGGTTTCCAACAGCCTTTATGCAGTTTTAAATCCCAGAGAAACATTGACCCCTGGGGAGGAGGCTACCTTGGAGAAGGTAGCAGCTCGCTACCATTCAGAAGACCCGCCACCTCTCAGGACCCTGCCACAGCCTATAGGACTTACACATTCCCCTCCCTCCTATATCCCTCCTGCCTTTTGTGCTCTGGCCCTTCAGGGGCCAAATGTCCCCCCAGATATTTTTTCCCCACTTCCCTTGCCTAATCCGGCTCCCTTGAGAGAGTCTCTCCAACATGGATGGGAACAGATCCAATTTTTAAAAGAATAAAGATCCCTTGACTCTGAGCTCTCTCCATTAGCCTTAGGAATGGAGTCAACACAAGCTGACCCACAGTGGTCTAATACAAAGGCGAAGCCGCTCCATCGGCCTGTCCTCGCCTTCCCAGTCACCAACAGTCAGATAGATAAGCCTGCTCAGGCTAAGGTCAAAGACTTAGAAGAGGATCAAGAGGAGGAAGCGGAGGAAATGGATCAAGGAGATCAGGACTTAGAGGATGAGAAGTTCACCCCTAGGCAGGAAGGAACCCAGAGTGTCTACAAAAAATTTAGCCTCCATTTTCTTGAAAAACTTAAAAAGGCTTGTGCTCACTATGGCCCCACTGTGCCCTACACGTTGGCTTTATTAGAAAGCCACAACACACAATTTCTTACTCCCAATGACTGGAAATTTCTAGACCGAGCTGCCCTCAGTGCCGGAGACTTCCTACTATGGAATGCAGATTTCAAAGAGCCCTGTCAGAAACTGCTCAAAAAAAATTTAACAAAGGCCTCCTCTAAATCCTGGACTTATGTTAAGCTAGTGGGCAATGCAACTTTTGACACTAAAACTAAACAGGCACGTTTCCCTGCTGGACTTTTTGCACAGATTTAGATGGCTGGCTTACATACTTGGAGACGCCTCCCTGAAAGGGCCTCGGCTATCACTTCCCTGGCCAGAATTCGACAAGGACCCGACGAGCCTTATAGCGACTTTGTTCCCCGGCTTAACCTAGCTGCGGAATGCTTGCTTGGACCAAGCGAAAGCGAAAGCACCTTTGTAAAACATCTTGCCTTTGAAAACGCCAACCCAGCATGTCAGGATGTTCTTCGACATCATAAGGATAAAGGGAAACTTTCTGACTTTATTAGAGTCTGTGCAGGGGTGGGTGCAGCCCATGCCATGGGTCTCACTTTAGTGCTCCCTTTACCAAGGCCTTTTACAATCCTGGCTCACGTATTTGCTTTACTTGTAAACAACCAGGCCATTTTGCACGCAAGTGTCCGACAGGCAAACAAAGAGTAAGAATAGTGTCTCCTCAAACTGGAGCTAAACCGCCCCCAGCTACACTTTGTCCTTGATATGGTAAAGTTCATCACTGGGCCAGTGAGTGTAGATCAATGACAAATGCCCTCGGACAGCCTATTTCTTCCTGCTTCTCAGGAAACTCCCTGGGGCAATAAGGTTTGTTCCCTTCCAAACTCCCAACCTACCTCAAAATCCTTCTCCACAATTGGCTCCCTCCAACTACCCACTCCAGGCAGTGCAGGATTGGACCTCTGTACCACCACTGATACAACATTAGACTCAATGCAAGGGCCCCAGATAATACCAACTGGAATTATGGGTCCCCCTCCATCTCATACGTGTGCCCTTCTTCTTGGAAGAGCCTCTACTACCTTAGAAGGTGTTCAGGTCTTCCCTGGCATTAATGATAATGATTTCACTGGAGAAATAAAAATACTGGCCACAGTTATTAATAGAGTTGCGGCCATCCCAGGAGGAAAAAGTCTTGCACAATTAATACTCCTTCCCTTAGATTAAGGGGCACTTCCACCACCCAAACCTACTGTGGGGGACTGCCTCCTTGGGCTCCTCTGAGGTATATTGGGTTCATCCCATTTCTCATAATAAACACACCCTTACCTTACTTATTGAAGGAAAGGAATTCCAAGCAATTTTAGTTACTGGAGTTGATGCGACAATTATTTCTCAAAAATACTGGCGATCAGGTTGGCCCCTCACCCCATCTTTGACTGACCTTAAAGGAATAGGAAAGTCAAAAAATCCTCTGGTCAGCTCTACTGCTCTTAGCTGGACTGATAAAGAGGGTAATAAGGGAACTGTCACTTCTTTCGTTGTTCCTGACCTCCCTGTTTACCTATGGGCCCGAGATATTTTGAGTCAAATGGAAGTTATTCTTGCCAGTCCCAATTCCATGGTGACTCATCAAATGCTCCGTATGAATTTTGTCCCTGGTACAGGCCTTGGGAGGCTGAGACAAGGACTGGTGGGGCTTATACAACCCATAAAAAAAAATACATATGGACTTGGATATTTGGATTTTTAGTGTCGGTCCCTGACCCTCCTGTACCCCATGCAGATAAAATTATTTGGGAGACTCAGACTCTTGTGTGGGTGGATCAGTGGCCCCTTACCCATGAAAATTTGGAGGCTGCCTCCATGTTAGTGAAGGAACAGGTGGCAGCCCGCCATGTAGAGCCCTCAACCTCACCATCGTACACTCCTATTTTTGTTATCAAGAAAAAATCAGGCAAGTGGTGCCATTTACAAGATTTGTGTGCCATTAATAAAGTTATACTCCCGATGGGAGCACTACAGCCAGACATTCCCACACCAGTGGCTATTCACAAAAACTATTGTAAAATGGTTATGGACTTAAAAGTTTGCTTTTTTATCATTCCTTTACATCCTGAGGATAGACCCTATTTTGCCTTTAGTCTTTCTTGCATTAATATTCAGGGCCCTATGCAGAGACTTCAATGGAAGGTTCTTCCCCAAGGTATGGCCAACAGTCCTACTCTTTGCCAAAAATAGGTTGCTCAAGCAGTAGACCCTGTGAGAGAGTGAGGGCCACAAATTTATATTTTACATTATATGGATGATTTGTTAATTGCTGCACCTAATACCCATGACCTTAATAATTGTTACTTGGAATTTTACAAAATCCTCACTACCTTGGGACTACAGATAGCTCCTAATAAGGTTCAAACACAGGACTCTTATAAGAGTTTGGGCCTTAAAATTCTAGAAAATCAGATCCAAATTTCTAAAATACAAGGACGTGTGGACCATCTTCACACCCTTAAAGATTTTCAGAAATACTGAGGGATATTCAATGTCTAATAACATATTTAAAATTATGCACTTGTGTACTTTTGACCCTTAATGATATTTTGAGAGGTAATTTCCACCCCTCCTCCCCTCAAAATCTTACTCCCAAGGCATGACAGGCATTAAACCAAGTAACAGAAGCCATTGCCCAACAATTTGTTACACAAATTTCTTATAACCTTCCTCTGGTTCTGGTTATTTTACACACTCCTCATACACCCACAGGAATATTTTGGCAGCGAGATCCACATTTTAAAAATAAAGACTGCCCCTTGTTTAGGGTCCATTTACCCACCACATCCTCGAAGGTTATTACTGTTTATCTTGCTCAGGTAGCTTCTATTATTTTTAAAGGTCATTTGATTTCTCTACAACATTTTGGCAAACACCCTGATAATATTTTTATTCCATATACTAAGGACCAAACCCAATTTTTACTAGAGACAAGGGATGAATGTGGTATTGCCCTATCAGGCTTTTGGGAACAATTGATCACTACCTCCCCAAAGACCCCCTTTTACATTTTGTCCAGTTACATCCATTTACTTTTCCTGAAATTACTCAAAAGGCTTCCATTCCTCAATCCCTTACTGTCTTTACAGACGGTTCCTGTAATGGCCGAGCGGTCTTTGTTGTCAATAACAAGCCTACCACCTTTGATACTTTCTATCAGTCACCACAGTTTGTGGAATTGTTTGACATAACACAAGTTTTTATAACATTTTTTATAATCCTGTTAATATTTATAAAGACAGTGCCTACATTGCTCATTCTGTGCACCTGCTGGTGATTTCACCCCCCATTAAGGCTTCTAACAATGCGGCCTTTCTGTTTCACCAGCTTCAGCAGCTAATTCAGGCCAGACAACACCCATTTTTCTTAGGACACATCAGGGCACACTATGATCTTCCCAGCCCTCTAATTTAAGGTAATGCCCAAGCTGATGCAGCAACTCGTTCCATCTTTCCAATTTTTGTTGGCTCCATTCAAAAGGCCATGGAGTTACACAATATACACCATTTAAATTTCCAGAGCCTTTGATTACTTTGTAAAATTACCAGCAACAGGCACGAGAAATAGTAAAAGCATGCCCTGGTTGTGCTGTCTCCCTCCCCATTCAACACTTGGGAGTTAACCCCCAAGGATTACTGCCCGATCAGTTTTGGCAAATGGATGTTACTCATTTTCTTGAATTTGTAATTACCAAATAGATACACGTTTCTGTAGATACCTTCAGTGGCTTTATTTTTGCATCACCACATTCTGGAGAGGCTACCAAAGATGTCCTTTCTCATCTTGTTTCAGCCTTTTCTGTTATGGGTAAACCAATACATATTAAAACAGATATTTATCCTACATTTACCATTGCCAAGTTTAAACAGTTTTGTGCTACCTTGCAAATTTGTCATACTACTAGAATTCCATACAACCCTCAGGGCCAAGGCATTGTGGAACTTGCCCACCTTAACTTAAAAACTTGGCTATCCCTCCTTAAGGCTTCCTCCCTTGTATTTACCACACCCAGGCATCGCCTTAGCAATGCATTATTTGCCCTTATTTTTCTTACCCTAGACAATGAAGGCGATTCGGCAGCAGACAGACACTGCCATCCCTCGTCCAATTCTGTTCGCCCACCTGTTATGTGACACAATCCACTTACAAATAAATGGAAAGGCCCAGATCCTGTCCTCATCTGGGGAGGAGGCTCAGCTTGTGTTTTGGACCAAGATCAAACAGCCCCAAGATGGTTACCAGAACTCCTGGTTAAACAGGTTAATGACTTACCTCAAAACAGGGACAGAGGCACTCCTCATGAGGACAAAATTTCCTCTTTTTCAGATGCAGCCAACAATCTGCCAGCCTTGGAATAACAGTTCCTGTGGGCACAGGTACACTGGCTTAGGCACGTCTATTCACTCTTACCATCGCCTCTCTCAACAAATTATAAACTCTATCAGGAACAACTGATAAAAACTCTATCAGGAACCATTAAAGATTTGCAGGACCAAATAGACTCCCTGGCAGAATTGTTCCTTCAAAAAAGACGAGGCTTAAATTTCTGACAGCTAACCAGGGAGGTATTTGCTTGGCCTTAGGGGAACGATGCTGCATTTATGCCAATAATTCTGGCATAGTATGCACTAAAATTAAGCAGCTTCAAGAAGATCTAGAAAAGAGATGAAGGGAAATATTTGAAAATCCCCTCTGGACTGGGCTTAATGGATCTTTACCCTACCTTCTTCCCCTATTAGGCCCTTTGTTGGGTTTACTTTTAATGGTGTCCCTAAAACCCTGCATTATAAACAGGGTGGTACAATTTATTAAAGAACAGATTAATATTTTGGCCTCTAAGCCCATACAGGTCCACTATCATTGCCTGGATATGGAAGACCGTGCTGCCAACATTTAAAAGGATGTTCTACCCTCCTCACAAGCTTATTTCTTAAGTTTACATGCCCACAGATCTCGCTTTCTTACATAAAACTCTAAGTAACAGCTCTGACCAACGATCTTCTGCACTTGCCATAAGGGTTCGTCCTCCATGGGCCAATCCACTTGGGGGAGGACGCACCCATGGAGTGAGGACATTAGGGCATAATAACGGAGGGTGCAGGAAGGACTGCAGGAGGATGGATCCATGGTTCCCAAAATCCAAGTCTTCTGAGTGACACGCTCTGGTGCATGGCAGTTGGCATGCTTCCCCCTCAAAGCCGTCTCCTCAAAAAACATGCCAAGGCCACCACGAAATCTAGTAAACATGCTCGATCAGATCAGGAGATATTCTAAGGCCTGCTAGAGAAACAGAGCCTCTATAACCCCCTAAAACATTGGCCTGTAAGGTATGGTCAAATATTTTATATAAGAAAGGGAGGAGATGTCAGGGGCTAGAAGGAAGTTCTCCTTCAAAGAATAGCCTGACACTTACAAGAAATAGCCCCCTGCGAGATATCCTGCCTGGGAGACATCCTGCAGCCATCTATCACCCTGAGACATCCTGCAGCTATCCGTCTTCCTGAAATATCCTGAGGTTATCTCACCCTGTGAAGACATCCAGCAACTGCCGATAAGAGAGCTTTCTCATCCGCAGCATATAAATACACTGTGAGAACTATAAAAGTTTTCAGCATGATCAGAACTGTTGTCTTGCTGTCATCTCTCATGACTCTTTTCCCTTCATTCCTCCCCAACAAGGTTCAACGCCCACGTTGAAGTGTCCAGCCGGCCCGGACACCTGACACTAAACCATAACCTACTAGACTCTGACTACTAATACTAATATGATGGAGAAAAATAATCCAACAGAATGAAAATGCAAGCAGTACAGATGAGGCATGGTGTATAGTTGGACTTGCCTTTTGAATGATATAGGGTAGGTGTTATAAATCTAGCTAATTTATAATTGAAATAGTTCTCCACATGTTTTTAAAGTTAACAAATATGTGAATACCTGTCTCCCATTCTCGATAGCCAATTCAGCACATGTATTTTTATATGCACATATAGAATCCTACCTGGTATCACACGTATATTCTTCTGAGGTGTCTGACTTGGCATATACAAATTGTGAGAAGAGATCACTCCTCCTAAACTCTGTTGGAACTGAAAATTCAACCTATGGGTGAGCCTCCTAGTAGAAAATTCAACCTATGGGTGAGCCTCCTAGTAGAACAACAAGCCATACAGAAATCCATGTTGAGTAAAATAAATATTTTTGCATCTGTGGCTGATGTACATTTCATGAAGAATTTCGATTGGCATATATATTGCTACATCGTATTGTCTGTTTTTGTTTTTTTTAATATATATATATACAATCTCCAAATTTTTCCAAATATAAAATATATGTGTCTTATATACACTACCTAAATTCTTTCATGTTCATGTATGTGGATTTATAATCAACATTTCACAAGATTATTCTCAGAAATATTCATCCACCTGAAATACATATTTGTTTCCTATTACTGAAAACTAACTTCAGTGAATGGTGCATACAATCCTAATATTTCTACATTAACTGACCCTGTTTAACATCAATGCAAGTAGATTCCTATGGGACATGATGTTTATTTTGAAGTTTCTTTTATTCAACACTGGTACAATACAATTTCTACAGTTTACGAACATCATAGGACATATATTTCATCCATAAGTTCAAAAATTTATAGGCATTTGATTCACTTTCAATCATTTACTGATTCAGAACACATGTATTCCTCCAGGTTTCTTAACTGGTCTTTTCATGAGACTTTATTTCAAACACATTATTTTCAATTTCCATAATCATTTTGAAGCAAAACTCACACACTCTTCATGATAAAACATAACCCTAATATTACCATTAGATGTATTACTGGTTAGAATGAATAATTGTATATCAATATATGATTTTCTGTATATATTCAGATATCAATTCAATCTATTATTTAAAGTTGGAACCAATTATATTATTTATTCACAGTATGGTCTATTCATGAATTATCTCTACATTCATAGACAAAGGGTACATCTATTTGTAACCCCAATACTAATTTATTCGTCTTCAAAATGTTGCTCCCAGAAATGGTGGAAGAAATACTCATGTCACCTGATGTACGTATGCATTTATCACAGTAATATTCTGGACACAATAAGCAGAGGTCACACTTATGATTGTACCAAAGCCTAAATGGAAAGTGAGCATGGATTACTAAAAACATTCGTGTCCAGGTTGCCTAATGCTCTCAAATGTCAATCCTATTTATGACAACATATTTGTTTCTTCCTAAGACTATATATTCAACCTCAACTCTGTTCAAATGTCTAATCCTATCACTCACTTTATACTTTCCCTGATTTCCTAATGTCTCTATTGATGTCTGCTTTCCTAAATATTTTCACCAGTTCACCATTTTGACTAACACTTCACATGTGCTGACATTTACGTTCACTGTCTATGTGATACCCTATTGCTAAAGAACTTTTGGTCCAATTCCTGTACTCACTCTTCTTCTGAAACCTACAGAATATCTTCCTAATCCTACCGACTATCACAGTTTGAGTGGATACTCACTTCTACATTCAATCATCGAAGGTACAAGGTCCTATGCCATTGATTATTGATTTATCTTAAACATCTTTGCAGAACATGTATCAAAGCTAAGTATCCCAATCAAGAGTTCAATGCCCTTCTGGGATTCCAATCTTACCTAGATTTCTGTTTTCATACTTATATTTCACCTATATATTCTTATAAATATCACAGGTTCCCAATACCATTATTTATCAAGCAGAATGATTCCTAACCCAAATCAAACCTGTTATTAAGCGAAACCATACACTGTTCCCTCAATCTAACTTTACAGAAGAGCAGGGACAGTGTTGGTCCTAAAATAGAGGAATGTAGGGAATCTTCCACCTGTTGAAAAACTCAAAGTTTCATTCAGAAGTGATCCCTGGAGAAGATATAGGCACCACTGAAGGACCTGAGAGAGCAAAAGTCAACTTCCATGGCAAACAACCTGGTCAGTATGAAAGGTTGTTACTGAATCAGCCTCTCTGTTCTTTTTTTTATTATTGGTTGTTCAAAACCTTACAAATCTTTTGACATAACATATTCATACATTAGCATACATTAGCTTCAAGTGATTTATGAACTCCCATTTTTACCCCAGATACAGATTGAAGAATCACATCGGTTACACATCCACATTTTTACATAATGCCATACTAGTAATTGTTGTATTCTGCTACCGTTCCTATCCTCTACTATCCCCCTCCCCTCCCCTCCCATCTTCTCTGTCTACCCCATCTACTGTAATTCATTTCTCACCTTGTTATGTTCCCATTCCATTCACAACTTCTAATATGTAATTTAGTATAACAATGAGGGTCTCCCTCCATTTCCATGCAATTCCCCTTTTCTCTCTCTTTCCCTCCCACCTCATGTCTCTGTTTAATGTTAATCTTTTCTTCCTGCTCTTCCTCCCTGCTCTATTCTTAGTTGCTCTCATTATATCAAAGAAGACATTTGGTATTTGTTTTTTAGGGATTGGCCAGCTTCACTAAGCATAATCTGCTCTAGTGCCACCCATTAGAATATGGACCCAAACAGTCCTGTTTGGAGAGCTGGTCTTGGGTGCCTATGGTTGATATACATTCTAACTTGTGAAAGTGTCACAGTACGTAGGGGCAGCCTCCATCTCATGGGACCCTTGGAAGCAACTGTTAGGACAAAGTGGTTGCTAAAGCAGTGACCTCATTCAGTTCCTGAAGGAAGTGACCTCACCTCACTTCCTTGGTGATGGAACTCTAAGAACTTGTTATCCAGGAAGACAGGCACCCAGAGCCTGTCCCATTCCCAGTCACAGTGGTCTCACTTGTTTGTATATACCAAGGACAGAGTCAGTCTTTCTTGGTACCTACTGATATGAGAATGGCCAAATTCCAGAAAAGCTCTGAAGAGGGGCCTTTCCTGAGAAAAGCAGATAGTGGTTCACCACTGGCTCCTGACATCTTCACAGAGTTGGTTAAGGAGACCAGATCTGAGACAGGACAGGCCATTTCTGGGGAACATACTATGGCCCACCAGTCAGAGGACACTCTGGATAGTCACCGACCTACTTTGGGGAAGGAGGTGCCTCTGTGGGTGTCGCTGTGTGTTTGTGGATTTGTCTCATGTTCTGAGAATAGATAGAAAAGGCGGTTTGTTTGGTTTTGAGTGAACTATTTCTAGTAAGTCATTTGACAAGGCGAGTGTTTCTATGTCTGTGTATCCCACTGTGTCCATGGTTATAGACATTAGAAAAGAGAATGCATCAATTGATGTGTCCTGTCTAGTAAAAATCTTCCCATCATTTATTCTGCCAAATTGATGAATGGATTTTGGCTTGCCTTATCGATGGGCAACACGTGCTATTTTCCAAAGTTCCTGCGTTCTTCCTGAATTCTGGCCACTCTACAGAATAGGCTCATGGTTTTGTGTCCAAGATATGTACCACTTCCAAGCCCTGTTACATGGCCATGTACTGGATAGCTGAAGGGAATGGCGAGCATCTCAGAAAACTCAAATATCAGTGTGACCAATAAAGTCTCAGTGGAGAAACCCTGCTTTGCTTACCTATTGTTCTGTTGCCCTGAATGTCAGGAAGCTCTTTGCCTCAGTCCACCCCTTTGTGAAACCTGAAGAAAACAGGTTTCAAATGGAAATGAATGGGCATCACCTGTGCCTCTTTGCTTAATTGCTTTGGAAAGGGATGTGTCTGAATCCGCCTCTTTGCCCTGTTTGAGTCAATGGCTTAGATTCTCAGCACCTGATGTACCTTAAGAATGATCCCATGTGTGCATCCAAAACCAAAATGGCCAAAAGAGCAGTCATTGTGGATGAAGTCTCTCCCCTTCTTCTGTTAGGTTCCTGACCTCCATCAAGTGAGAATAGGGATCCTTTGGGTCAAATGATTTCTTCAAACCCTGCAGAAGCTAGCCGATAAGTGCTTGGTTTTCTAATGACTCCAATTCACATAAAAAAATAAACCCCACAGTCAGTAGGCCTCAAATTAGAGAAGCAGAGAAGTATTAACAGCAGGCCTATTTGATCACTCCTGGTTCACAGAAAGTGTGTCCAGGCAACCCTCATTTTAGGCCATTAAGGGGCAAGGGAGATTATTTTGGAGACTGTCTTGGGCTTCGCCCCTCATGGAAACATCCAGCCAGAGGTTATGATGAGTGTCTATATGAAAGATCATGAGGGCCATGTGGGAGTGTTTTGGTTTTAATTGTGGCCATTTGTTTGGTGGTTGGAAGAGATGACTGGGTCCACCTTGACATGAACTCTGGTGTGATTCCCCTTAGAGACTGAGTTCTGGAACTGAACTCAGAGAATTATTGCCATGAATTGTGTTAGGATTTTAGGAGGCCATGCATGAGAGTCCCCCTTGAAAACTGAGATCTAAGCCCAGGGTGGCTTTCAACAGAGCACTGGGAATCACAGCCAAGATATCACGTGATTTTATTCTGAAAGACTTGGCAGCCATAGTTGAGAGTCGAAACACACATGGTCCTCATTGTAGACCACAATGGGCCTAGCTTCATGTGACCATTTGGCCACTTTTTGAGAAGCCTTGCCTGTGAGAATTCTCCAAAGCTTTCATTGTAATGTGCTTCCTCTACATTTAATGGTTCTGGAGTGAATTTTAACCCACAGTGCCTCCAACATCATCATTGAAAAATGGCTACAAAAATACCATAAAATTTTTGAAATTCCCATGACCAGGTGGCAATGGAAGAGATTTGGATGTCCTGTTGCTGGTCATGAGTATACCAGACAGTGCTTTGATTGACTGGGTTTTATGAAAATCGTGTAGAACAGAGATGCCAATAAGTTGGAGCCTGCTGAGTAGTGGGCCTAGAGCCGTGGTGGTCAGGTGTGTGATAAAACATCTGTGGTGGGGCCTTGTGGATCTTCCATTGGCTTCCAAATGGCTTGGAACTGACATGGTGCAGCGAGCAGTCCCTTCAATGTAAAGGCATCTTGTAATATTGAGAGATTTCAGGGCAATGTTCAGAATCATGTTGCTATCATCAATGGGGCAATATATGTGGGCTAGAAGTATGTTTGGTGCATTCTCTTGCAGAAACTGACCCACCACATGTGACAGAACTCTCTCCAGCACTGTGATCCACTAAAACTCCTTGTATTTTTGAATCAAATAGCAAACTCCTAGTGCAGCAGCAAGAAACACCATGAAATTTGGAGGATGACCAAATGGCTTCACAGTCCACAAGGGGAGACATTTAGACCCCAGTGGTCACAGTTTACCTACAAAGAGCAAATTCAGCACTGCTGCCTCATCTTCACTGGAAAATAAGAAACCATGTCCTCCAGGTCACATAGATGCAGACCCAGCTTTGATGGTCTCACTACAAATGAAGCTAAAGCTCCAGAAAACAACATATTTTTCAGGTGCCCAACCTCAGAGGCAGTTCTTCAAGAAGTCTTTAGGCCAGCAGAGCTCCATGTTTGTGGAGTGTTTACCCTGTCCCTTACTTTTGGGAACTCCTCTACCACCTCCAGTGTTGTGAACTACTGAGCATATTCCATTCCAGATATGTATTCACAGATTTTCTAACACTTCTCCTCTAATTGTGTCTTACTTGGGGCAAAAGTAATGTCAAGCCATAGTTCTTGATGAGAGTGGGAACATTTTTGTGTAGCACATATTTGCATACACATTGGATTCATTTTCCAATTTTCCATTTGAAATACTGAATCCCTGACACTAACCCCTAGACTCTGACTACTAATCGTAATATCATGGAGAATAATAACCCAATCAGAATAGAAATACAAGCAGTTCAGAGGAGGCATGTTTGGTATTGTTGGACTTGCCTTTTGCATTATATACGGTAGGAGTTATAAATCTAGTCAATTTTTTTGTTGAAATAGTTCTCCGTGTGCTTTTAAAGTTAACAAATATGTGAATTTATTTCTCCCTTTCTCTGTAGCCTAGTCAGCAGATGTATTTTTATATTCATATATAGAATCCTACCTGGTATCACACGTACATTTTTGTGAGGTGGCTGACTTGGCAGATACAAATTGTGAGAAGATATCACTCCTCCTAAACGCTGTTGAAACTGAAAATTCAACCTATGGGTGAGCCTCCTATTTGAACAACATTATACATAAATCCATGTTCAGTAAAACTAATATTGTTGGATCCGTGGATGATATGTATTTCATGATAAATTTCGGTTGGCATACATAATGCTACATTGTAATGTCTCTCTGTGTGTGTATATATATATATATATATATATATATATATATATATATATATATACTCTCCAGATTTTTCAAAATATGAAATATATGTGCCTTATTGTGCACTCCCCAAATTCATTCATATTCATGTATGTGGATTTATAATCAACTTTTCAAAAGATTATTCTCAGAAATATTTATCAACCTGAAATACATATTGGTTGCCTAGTACTGAAAACTATCTTCAGTAAATGGTGCATACAAAACATAATATTTCAACATTGCAAGTTGGCCGCAAATAGAGTGCATCACACCCAGTGTACCACGCCACATTGCAGGTGAATAACGAGTTAAAATGACAAAAGACTATCTTGTTAGGATCTTATAGAAAAATGGGTGTGCACCGAAACCTAAAAGAATGATTTCCACCAACGAGGTCCGGTAATTGAGTCTCAAACGTGAGCTGAATATGCAACAGGAGATCCGGGCTTATTGATCCCTGTGGCCCGCCCCATGGCTGCAGACATCGAGGCACCACCGAGAAGCGACTAGCATCCAGGGAGAAACGTTGCTGCAGATTCTGTGGAATCCTGCCGGCTGACACCGCACTGAGCCCCAGGCCGAGTTCGGGATTTCAGTCAGGGAAGGAAGCTCTACAGTTCTATCCCCCACAACGGAAACTCCACCAAGGAAACCAATGGCCACCATCTTGGAGAGCTGAAGTAACCACCGCCACTCTCCGACAGATTGCAACAATAAAACAGTTGTGTGTTTTCCGCTCATCTCCCATACAGTAGGAAATTTGCATAAAATCTCTCCTAAGCTTTCCAGGGGAGGGATTTTCAGAGAGAGCCTGCATAAAGATTGGGGGGGGGAAACTAGAGGCACCTGACCTTCAACTCCCCCTCCCATCAGTGGTGAAAACGAAATCTGTCTAGCCAGGGATGGGGGAAAGGGCAAACGGAAAAAATAATAAAAATAGAGTGCTGGGGTTCCCAATAGACACAATCCACACCCAAGAAACGGCAAGCCAGAGTACAGTTTGAGCTGCCGAGGGCATTACTCAGGGGAAATCTGGTCTAGCAGGAGAAACCAGGACTAGCAGGAGAAACCAGGGGACTAGAGGCCAGGCCCGCGTGACTGGGCGCCTGGGGAACGCTCGCCCGCCGGCAACAGCCGGCCCGCTGCAGGTGCGACTGGACGGCTGGAGACTGCCTGCCCACCAGCGACCAATCGCCTGCCATATGCCTGCCCTAATGGGTGGCTAGAGATCGCACAACCGCCGGTGACAGCCCACCAGCTGACTGCGCGACTGGACAGTTCGTGACCACCTGCACGCCGGCGACCGGGAGCTGAAACCAAACAGAGACAGTACAGTCCCACACCCCCATGCGAACACCCGGGCAAAGAGCCTGGGGCCCACCATAGCAGAGAGGTGACATCACTGGAGCTCGGCCGTCGGAATTCCTTCCCAGTGGAATCCACTTTAGCATTCACAGTCTACCAACACAAAGGAGAGTCAATAGAGATATATAAAACCAAAACAAATATATAGAAGAGAGCAGAAACACAGCAATCAAATGGAGCTGGAAAGTAATGTGAACTTCATGAAAAAACAAGGGAAAAAGGTGTACAAATAATGCCGGACAACTTAATTTTACAGGAGGACCTAGAATCATCAGAAACAGGGATAGGAAAAAAACTCAATGCATCCCTAACTCAGATGGAAAGAAATATTAGAGAAGACATGAGGCAGCAAGTCCAAGCAATAAAAGAATATTTTGAAAATGAATTAAACAAACAAATTCAAATGGCAAAGAACGAGCTTCACCAAAAGACAGAGATCTTAAAAAAAATCAAACAGTAATCCTAGGAATGCAGAAAAATATAAACCACATTAAGAATTCAAACGAGAATATTGTAAATAGACTAGATCAAGTAGAAGTCAGAAGATCAGATAATGAATACAAAGTTTATCAACTTGAAAAGAATATAGTCAACACAGAAAAGATGCTTATATCCCATGAGCAATCTATTTAAGAGATATGGGATGTCATAAAAAAACAAATTTGAGAGTCATTAGGATAGAAGAAGGCATAGAGATTCAAACCAAAGGAATGGACAACATATTAAATGAAATAATTCTAGAAAACTTCCCAGAGATGAAAGATGGAATGGATTGCCAAATCCTTGAAGCCTACATGACCTCAAACATTCAAAACCATAATAGACCAACTCCAGGACATAGAATTATGAAGATAGCCAACATGCAGAACGTGGATACACGATCTTCTCAGCAGCACAAGGATCCTACTCAAAGATAGATCATATATTATGCCATAGGGCAACCCTTAGTAAATATAAAGGCGTGGAGATAATACCATGCACCATATCTCATAATATTGGAATGAAACTGGAAATCAATGATAAAAGAAGGAAGGAAAAATCCTACATCATATGGAAAAATGAACAATATTCTACTGAATGTTCAATGGGTTACAGAAGACATAAAGGAGGATATAAAAAATTCTTAGAGACAAATGACTATACAGACACAACATACTGGAATCTATAGGACACAATGAAAGCAGTTTTAAGAGGGAAATTCATTTCTTGGAGTTCTTTCCTCAAAAAAAAAAAAAACAAATAAATGAACTCACACTACACCTCAAAAACCTAGAAAAAGAAAACGAAAACAACAGCAAATGTAGTAGAAGACAAGAAATAATTAAAATTAGAGCAGAAATCAACGAAATTGAAACAAAAAAAACAATTGAAAAAATTGATAAAACTAAAAGTTGGTTCTTTGAAAACATAAATAAGATTGACAGGCCCTTAGCCATGCTAACGAAGAGAAGAAGAAAGAGAATTCAAATTACTAACATACGGCATGAAAAAGGCATTATCACAACAGACACTACAGAAATACAGAAGATAATTAGAAAGTATTTTGAAACCCTATATTCAAATGAAATAGAAGATAGTGAAGATATCAATAAATTTCCTAAGTCATACGATGTGCCCAGATTGAGTCAGGAAGACACACACAATTTAAACAGACCAATAACAAAGGAAGAAATATAAGAAGCCATGAAAAGACTACCAACCAAAAAAAGCCCTGGAGCGGATGGGTATAGAGCGGAGCTCTACAAAACCTTAAAAGAAGAATTAATACCAATACTTTTCAAGCTATTTCAAGAAATAGAAAAAGAAGGTGCTCTTTCAAATTCATTCTATGAGGCCAAAATCACCCTGATCCCAAAACCAGACAAAAACACTTCAAAGAAAGAAAACTACAGACCAATGTCTCTAATGAACTAGGATGCAAACATTCTCAATAAAATCCTGGTGAATGTAATACAAAAGCATATCAAAAAATTGTGCACCATGATCAAGTAGGATTCATCCCAGGGAAGCAAGGCTAGTTCAATATACGGAAATCAATAAATGCTATTCACCACATCAATAGACTTAAAGACAAGAACCATATGATCATCTTGATAGATGCAGAAAAAACATTCGACAAAGTTCAGCCTCCCTTTATGTTCAAAACACTAAAAAAACTTGCATCCCAGGGAAGCAAGGCTAGTTCAATATACGGAAATCAATAAATGCTATTCACCACATCAATAGACTTAAAGACAAGAACCATATGATCATCTTGATAGATGCAGAAAAAACATTCGACAAAGTTCAGCCTCCCTTTATGTTCAAAACACTAGAAAAACTAGGATAACAATGTTGAGTTACCTCAACATTGTAAAAGCTATATATGCTAAACCTCAGGCTAGCATCATCATAAATGGAGAAAAACTGAAGGCATTCCCTCTAAAATCTGGAACAAGACAGGGATGCCCTCTATCACCACTTCTATTCGATTTAGTTCTTGAAATACTAGCCAGAGCAATTAGACAGACAAAAGAAATTAAAGACATAAAAATAGGAAAAGAAGAACGTAAATTATCGCTATTTGCAGATGACATGATAATATATTTAACAGACTCAAAAGGGTCTACAAAGCAACTGCTAGAGTTAATAAATGAATTCAGCAAAGTGGCAAGATATAAAGTCAACACGCATTAATCAAAGGCATTCCTGTATATCAGCAGCAAAACTTCTGAAATGGAAATGAGGAAAACCACTCCATTCACTATATCCACAAAGAAAATAAGATACTTGGGAATCATCCTAACGAAAGAGGTGAAAGATTTATATAATGAAAACTACAGAACCCTAAGGAAAGAGATAGAAGAAGATCTTAGAAGATGGAAAAATTTACCCTGTTCATGGATAGGCAGAACTAACATCATCAAAATGTTGATATTACCCAAAGTTCTCTACAGGTTTAAATCGGTGCCAATAAAAATCCCAACAGCATTTCTTGTAGAAATGATAAAGCAATCATGAAATTCATATGGAAAAACAAAAGACCCTGAATACCAAAAGCAATTCTAAGCAGGAAGTGTGAATCTGGAGGTATAGCGATACAAGAGTTCAAACTGTACTACAAAGCAATAGTAATAAAAACATCGTGGTACTGGTACCAAAACAGGCAGCTGGACAAATGGTATAGAATAGAGGACACAGAAACCAATCCACAAAATTACAACTTTCTTATATTTGATAAAGGGGCTAAAAACATGCAATGGAGGAAAGATAGCATCTTCAACAAATGGTGCTGGGAAAATTGGAAATCCATATGCAACATAATGAAACTGAATCCCTTTCTCTCACCATGCACAAAAGTTAACTCAAAATGGATCCAGGAGGTAGATATCAAATCAGAGACACTGTGTCTAATAGAAGAAAAAGTTGGCTACGATCTACATACTGTGGGGACGGGCTCCACATTCTTTAATAGGATGCCCATAGCACAAGAGTTAATAACAAGAATAAACAAATGGGACTTACTTAAACTAAATTGTTTTTTTTTTTCTCAGCAAGAGAAACAATAAGAGAGGTAAATAGAGAGCCTACATCCTGGGAACAAATTTTTACCCCTCACACTTCAGATAGAGCCCTAATATCCAAAATATACAAAAAACTCAAAAAATTAAACAATAAGATAACAAATAACCCAATCAACAAATGGGCCAAGGACCTGAACAGACACTTTACAGAGGAGGACATTCAATCAATGAACAAGTACATGAAAAAATGCTCACCATCTCTAGCAGTCAGAGAAATGCAAATCAAAACCACCCTAAGATACCATCTCACTCCAGTAAGATCGGCAGCCATTATGAAGTCAAACAAAATAAGTGTTGGTGAGAATGTGGGGAAAAGGGTACACTTGTACACTGCTGGTGGGACTGCAAATTGGTGAGGCCAATTTGGAAAGTACTATTGTGATACTTGGGAAAGGTGGGAATGGATCCACCATTTGACCCAGCTATCACCCTTCTCGGACTATTTCCTGAGGATCTTAAAAGAGCGTACTATATAGATACTGCCACATCAATGATCATAGCTGCACAATTCACAATAGCTAGACTGTGGAACCAACCTAGATGCCCTTCAATAGATGAATGGATAAAAAAAATGTGGCTTTTATACAAAATGGAGTATTACTCTTCATTAAAAAATGACAAAATCATAGAATTTGCAGGGAAATGGATGGCATTAGAGCAGATTATGCTAGGCGAAGCTAGCCAATCCTTAAAAAACAAATGCCAAATGTCTTCTTTGATATTAAAAGAGCAACTAAGAAAAGAACATCGAGGAAGAGCATGAGGAAAAGTTTAACATTAAACAAAGACGAGTGGGGGGAGAGAAAGGGAGAGAGAAGGGAAAGCATATGGGAATAGTAGGAGACCCTCAATGTTACACAAAATTACATATAAGAGGATTTGAGGGGAAATGGGGGGGGGAAACAGTGGAGAGAATTGAACAACAGCAGATGAGGTAGAGAGGGAAGATGGGAGGGGAGGGGAGGGGGGATATTGGGGGATAGGAAAGGTCGCAGAATACAACAGTCACTAATATGCTATTATGTAAAAATGTGAATGTGTAACCAATGTGATTTTGCAATTCATATTTGGGAAAAAAAATGGGAGTTCATAACCCAATTGAGTCAAATGTATCAAAGATGATATATCATGAGCTTTGTAATGTTTGGAACAACCAATAGAAATAAATAAATAAATAACGGTTTAAAATTGAGTGGGAAGAAATCAGCTAAAAATGGGTTGAGATGCATTCATTTTGCTAAGCAAAACTTTGTTTTGTTTAGTTGTAACTATCACAAATTTATTTTACCAGGAAATTGGCTTTTGAAAATGCACATAAATTGAGATTAAAGGATAATTCACCTACCTTCTTGAAAAATTCATAGCATTTCCTATATTTTTCAAATTTTATTTTTTCGTGAATATTTTGTCATGGACCAGGTCTAGTCTTAGGCTATTCTTCCAGAATACTACCTCATCTGACAAATTCGTACAATCTGTTGGATTGTTGTTTTCACCTTTTATTTAATAGTTTCTAGCTGATAATGTGTATTTTCTTTATCTTTATTTGTACGTATATACCCAACAATATCTTTGCATTTTATGTTTTACTGGGGAAGAGACTGATCAAAAGCTCTTTGTTATATGTATCAACAATCAGACATTTAGAGCACGCAATTATTCTTAATTTTGCATGAAAATATCTTTGTACTATTTTCTTATACAGATTTAGAATTATTAATATGTCCCTACTGTAATAAGTAATTACTTACAAGAAGAATTAAACAATTGACTTTATATCAATTATGAATATGAAAAGTACTAAAACAAGGATTTGGCAATTAATACACAATTGATAGAAATTGAAATCACAAGAAAGCCATTTAAAATGTCAGTGCATATGGTCCTTAAATAATAGGTAATTCAAAAAATTTTTTATTTCATAAGATTTAATATGCCGTATTACAGCTTAATGTGATATAAAACCTTAAATTATCAGTATTGATAAAAAAGAATGATACCTGTTTATTTAAATATGTTTATTTGATTTTCACTGTAAGATGTTAATTCTGGAAGTCTTGAGAATTAAGAAAGTTTTGGTCTATATTATTTTTAACAGGCTAATCAAAGTACTTTTAAATATATATGTATATATATATATATATATATATATATATATATATATATATATATAATATGTAATGCATATGCATGAATATAGATACATATGTATAAAAATGTATTTTAATATATCTATCAGGTGATTATAATTATTAAATTTTCTCAAGAAAAAAACAATGACTATGAAAAACAGTCTTAAATTTAAATTTCATAGCATACTACTGTTTGTAATGACATGAGAGAAAAACAGATATGAAAGGAAAACGAAAAAGGAAGAGAGAGAAGGGGGAAAATGAGGAAGAAAGTGAGTAAAGATGAGGGAGAGGCGTGTTCGATGTAAAGATAAAAGTGGAGGGGCTGGGTTTGTGGTTCAGTGGTAACATGCATTTCTAGCATGTGTGGAACACTGGGTTCTATTCTAAGCACCACATACAAATAAACAAAATGAAGGTCAATCACAACTGAAAACATAAAAAATAAAAAAGTAGAAATATTAGCAAAACTCCAAGCTTTTATGAATGTTAAATTTAAAAAAAAAATTATGTAACATAGCCTTATGTAATTTCTAGACTATCCAAAAGAGTCATTAAATGTTAGATTATTAGTGCAATAACTAAAAATCCATTGCTCTTTCCTCAACATTCTGTGGCATGCTAGTGGTAAAATAAATTCTATTATAACACCAAAAAAAAAAAAAATCTAATATTTCTATAGTAACTGACCCAGTTTAATATCAAGGCTAGCAGATTCCTATGGGACATGATGTGTATTTTGACATTCATTTTTATTCAACACTGGAACATTACTATTTCTTCAGTTTATGCACATCATAGGATATATATTTCATCCACAAGTTCGCTAATTTATACGCATTTGTTTCACTTTCAGTCACTTCCTGCTTCAGAACACATGTATTTCTTATGTTTCTTGACTGCTCTTTTCATGAGACTTCTTTCCAAACACATTATTGTCGATTTCCATTATCACATTTGAAGCAAAACTCACACACCCGTATGATAAACCAAACCCTAATATTACCATTAGATGTACAACTAGCTGGAATGAATGATTGTATATCAATATAAGATTTCTTACTTAGTTTCAGATATCAATTAAATCCATTATTTAAAGTGGAACCAGTTATATTATTTATTCACAGTATGGTCTTTTCATGCATTATCTCTATATTCATAGACACAGGGTACACCTCTTTATACCCCCAATACTAATTAATACGTCTTCAAAATATTGCTCCCAGAAATGGTGGAAGAAATGCACATGTCACCTGATTTACATATACATTTTGTCACAGTAATATTCTGGACACAAACAGCAAAGGTGACACTTATGATTTTACCAAACCTAAATGGAAAGTGAAGATGGATTACTAAAAACATCCATGTCCAGGTTGCCTAATGCTCTCAAATGAGAATCCTATTCTTGACTACATATTTGTTTCTTCCTAAGATTATATATTCAACCTCAAGCCCCTTGAAAATGTCTAATCTTATCACTCACTTTATCATTTGCCTGATTTCCTAATGTCTCTATTGATATCTGCTTTCCTACATATTTTCCCCAGATTATCACTGTGACTGACTCTTCACATGTGCTCACATTTACATTCAATCTCTACCAGAAGCCCTATTGCTAAAGAACTTTTGGTCCAAATGCTATACTCACTCTTCGTTCTAAACCTACCGACTATCTTTCTAATAATACCGACTATCCCTTTTTGTCTAGAAGTTCTCTTTGACATTCCATCATTCAAGGTACAAAGTCCTATGCCATTGAACATCGATTTATCTGAGACATTTCTGCAGAACATAATTCAAAGCTAAGTATCCCAATCAAGGGCCCAATGCCCTTCTGGGCTTCAAATCTTACCTAGATTACTGTTTTCATTCTTATATTTCACTTTTACATTCTTGTAAATATTACAGGTTCCCATTACCATTATTCATCCCGCAGAATGATTCAAATCGAACTTTTATTAACCGTAACCATACACTCTTCCCTCAATCAAACTTTACAGAAGAGCAGGGACAGAGTTGCTTTTACAATACAGGAATGTAGGGGGTTCTTAAACCTGCTGAGATCCTCAAAGGTCCATGCAGAAATGATCCCTGGAGAAGATGTAGGCAGCTATGAAGGAGTTGAGAGAGCAAAAGTCATCTTGCATGGCAAACCCCCTTGTCAGAATGAAGGGATGTGTCTGAATCAGTCTCTCTATTCTAAATGTAGAGAAGATGGACCAAGCCAGGCCTGTGTGGGGAGATGTTCCCAGGCGCCTATGTTTGATATACCATTCTATCTTGTGAAATTGTCACCGAAAGTAGGGGCAGCCTCTATCTCATGGGACCCTTGGAAGCAAATGTTAAATCAAAGTGATTGCCAAGGTAGTGACCTCATGCAGTTCCTGAAGAAAGTGACCTACCTCACTTCCTTGGTGATGTAACTCTCTGAACTTGGAATCCAAGATGCCAGGCTCCCAGAGCCAGTCCCAGTCCCAATCCCAGTGGGCTCACTTGTTTGGATGTACCAAGGACAGAGTCAGTATTTCTTGGTATCTACTGCTGTGAGGATTGCCAAATGCCAGGACAGATCTGAAGAGGGGCCTTTCCTGAGAAAGCAGGTAGTGGCTCACCGCTGGCTCCTGAGAACTTCACAGAGTTGGCAAAGGAGACAGATCTGAGACATGACAGGACATTTCATTGGAACATAATATGGCCCAACAGACAGAGGACACTCCAGATAGTCAGAGACATACTTGCGGGAAGGAGATGCCTTTGTGAGTGTGAGTGTCAGTTTGTGGTTTGTCTCATATTCTGAGAATAGGTAGGAAAGACAGTTTGTTTGATTTGGAATAGACTGTTTCTAGTAAGTTTTTTGACAAGGTGAGTGATTCTATATCTGTGTATCCCACTGTGTCCGTGGTTGTAGACATTAGAAAAGAGAATGCATCAATGGATATGTCCTGTCTAGTAGAAAGCTTCCCAGCATTCATCCTGCCCAATTTATGAATGAACTGCAGCTTGCCTTATGGATGGACAACACCTACTATCTTCCTAAGTTTCTGTTTTCTTCCTGAATTCTGGCCACTCTGCAGAATAGGCTCATGGTTTTGTGTCCAAGATATGTACCACCTCCAAGCTCTGTGACATGCCCATGTACTGGATAGCGGTAAGGAATGGGAACATCTCAGAAAACTCAGATATCAGTGTGACCAGGAAATTCTCAGTGGAGAAACCTTGCTTTGGGCCATTCTCTTACCTATGTTTCTGTTGCCCTGAATGTCAGGAAGGTCTTTGCCTCAGGCCACATCTTTGTGAAGCCTGAAGAAAACAGTTTTCAAATGAAAATGAATGGCCATCTCCTGTGGCTCTTTGCTTAATTTCTTTGGAAAGGGATGTGTCTTAATCAGCCTCTTGGACCTGTGTGAGGTTGTGGCTTAGATTCTCAGCACCTGATGGATCTAAAGAAAGATCCCATGTGTGCATCCAAACCAAAATGGCAAAAAGATCCGTAATGGTAGATGAAGTGCCTTGCCTTCCTTTGTTAGGTTCCTGACCTACATCAAGTGAGAATAGGGATCCTTTGGGTCAAATGAAATCTTCAAAGCCCTAAAGAAGTGCTTGGGTTTTCTCATTATTCCAAATCACATAAAGAATCTATACCTGACAGGCAGTAGGCTTCAAAATGGAGAAGCAGAGCAGTATTAACTGCAGTCCTATTTTATCACTCCTGCTTCAAATGCAGGGTGTCCAGGCCCCCATGACTTTAGGTAAATTAGGGGTAAGAGAGCTTATTTTGGACACTAACACATACCCCACTAGACTCTGACTACTAATCCTAACATGATGGAGAGTAATAACCAAAACAGAATAGAAATACAAGCAGTTCAGAGGAGTCATGTTGTATAATTGGACTTGCCTTTTGCATTATATAGGGTAGGAATTATAAATCTAGTCAATTTTTAATTTTTAATTAAAACAGTTCTCCATGTGTTTTTAAAGTTAACAAATATGTGAATTCCTGTCTCCCTTTCTCTGTGGCCTATTCAGCACATGTGTTTTTATATGCACATATAGAATCCTACCTGGTATCACATGTACATACTTGACAGGTTGCTGACTTGGCAGATGCAAATTGTGAAAAGAGATCACTCCTCTTAATGCTGTTGGAACTGAAAATTCAAACTATTGGTGACCTTCCTAGCTGAACAAAATTATATATAAATCCATGTTCAGTAAAAAGTATATTTTGGGATGTGTGGATTATATATATTTCATGATAAATTTTGATTGGCATATATATTGCTACTTTTTAATGTCTGTGTGAGTGTGTGTGTGTGTGTGTGTGTATATATATATATATATATATATATATATATATATATATATATATATATATACACTCTCCAGATTTTTGAAAAAATGAAATATATGTGTCTTATTATACACTCCCTAAATTTATTCATGTTCATGTATGTGGATTTATTATCAACTTTTCACAAGATTATTCTCAGAAATATTTATCCACCTGAAATACATATTTGTTTCCTAGTACTGAAAACTAACTTCAGTGAATGATGCATACAAATCCTAATATTTCTACAGTTACTGACCAAGTTTAAGACCAATGCAAGTAGATTCCTATGGGACATGACATGTATTTTGATGTTCATTTTTTTTCAATACTGGTACATTACTATTTCTTCAGTTTATGCACATCATAGGATATATATTTCATCCACAAGTTCGCTAATTTATATCAATTTGTTTCACTTTCAATTACTTCCTGCTTCAGAACACATGCATTCCTCCATGTTTCTTAACTAGTCTCTTCATGAGACTTCTTTACAAACACATTATTTTCGATTTCCATAATTACTTTTGAAGCAAAACTCACACACCCTTAATGACAAACCATAACCCTAATATTACCATTAGATGTATAACTGATAGGAATGAATGACTGTGTATCAATATAAGATTTCTTATATATTTTAAGATATCAATTTAATCCATTATTTAAAGTGGAATCAGTTATATTATTTATCCACAGTATCATCTATTCATGCATTATCTCTATATTCATAGACACAGGGTACACCTCTTTGTACCCGCAATACTAATTTATACATCTTCAAAATATTGCTCCCTGAAATGGTGGAAAAAATACTTATGTCACCTGATCTACATATACATTTTATCACAGTACTATTTTGGATACAAAATTCAAAGATCACACATATGTTTGTACAAAAGCCTAAATTGAATGGGAGCATGGATTACTAAAAACATTGATGTCTAGGTTGCCTAATTCTCTCAAATGTCCATCCTATTGGTGACTACATATTTGTTTCTTTGAAGATTGTATAGTGAATATCAACCCTGTTAAAATGTCTAATCCTATCACTCACTTTATACTTTGCCTGATTTCCTACTGTCTCTATTGATGTTTCCTTTCCTACATATTTTCCCCAGTTTACCTATGTGACTGACTCTTCACATGTGCTGACATTGACATTCATTCTATTACCGAAACCCTATTGATAAAGAACTTTTGGTCCATATCCTGTACTCACACTTCTTGCAAAACCTACTGACTATCTTCCTAATCCTATGGACTATCCCTGTTTGAGTGGATGTTCTTTTCTACAATCTATCATCCAAGGTACAAGGTCCTATGTCATTGATTATCGATTTATCTGAGACATCACTGCAGAACGTAATTCAAAGCTAAGTATCCCAATCAAAGGCCCAATGCCAATATGGACTTTAAATCTTACTAAATTTCTGTTTTCATACATATTTTTCAACTCTATATTCTTATATATATCACAGATTCCCAATACCATTATTCATCCAGCAAAATGGTTCCTAACCCAAAACAAACATGTAATTAACCCTAACCATAAACTGTTCCCTCAATCTACCTTTATAAAAGAGCAGGGACAGAGTTGGTCTTACAATACAGGAAAGTAGGGGATTGTCCACCTGCTGAGAACCTCAAAGGTCCATTCAGAATTGATCCCTGGAGAAGATGTAGGCAGGTATGAAGGTCCTGAGAGATCAAAAGTCATCTTCCATGGCAAACAACCTGGTCAGGATGAAGGCTTTTGTCTGAATCAGCCTCTCTCTTCTTAATGTAGATAAGATGGACCAAATGAGGCCTGTGTGGAGAGCTGTTCCCGGGTGCCTATTGTTGATATACCATTCTAACTTGTGAAAGTGTCACAGAAATACGGTCAGCCTACATGTCATGGGAACCTTGGATGCATGTGTTAGGACAAACTGGTTGCCAAGGCAGTAACCTCATTCAGTTTCTGAAAGAAGTTACCTCACCTCACTTTTTTGGTGATGGCACTTTCTGAACTTGGGATCCAGGAAGCCAGGCATCTAGAGCCTGTCTCAGTCCCAGGCCTAGTGGTCTCACTTGTTTGATTTAACAAGGACAGAGTCAGTCTTTCTTGGTATCTACTGATGTGAGGATGGACAAATGACAGGAAAGCTCTGAAGAGGGGCCTTTCCTGACAAAGAAGGTAGTGGCTCACTGCTGGCTCCTGACAACTTCACAGAATTGCCCATGGACACCAGATGTGAGATAGGAGAGGCTATTTCGGGGGAACATAGTATGGCCTATCAGTCAGAGAACACTCCGGATAGTCACAAACCTACTTGGAGGAAGGAGGTGCTTATCTGGCTGTGGGTGTGGGTTTGTGGTTTTTTTCTCATGCTCTGAGAATATGTCCGAAAGTCGGTTTGTTTGGTTTGAAGTAAAGTGTTTCCAGAAAGTCGTATGAAAAGGCGACTGTTTCTATGTCTGTGTATCTCACTGTGTCCGTGGTTGTAGACATTAGCAAAGAGAATGCATCAATGGATGAGTCTTGTCTAGTAGAAAGCTTCCCAGCATTCATCCTTCCCAATTTATGAATGGACTGCGTCTTGCCTTATGGATCGGCAACACCTGCTATCATCCTAAGTTACTGTTTGCTTCCTGAATTCTGGCCACTCTCCAGAATAGGCTCATGGTTTTGTGTCCAAGATATGTACCACCTCCAAGCTCTGTGACACGGCCATGTATTGGTTAAATGAAGGGCATGGCGAGCATCTCAGAAAACTCAGATATCAGTGTGACCAGTAAAGACTCAGTGGAGAAACCATGCTTTGGGCCTTTTCCTTACCTATTGTTCTGTTGCCCCTTGACCTTGTGTAATTCTGTGGCTTAGATTCTCTGAACCTGATGGATCTAAAGAGAGATCCCATGTATGCATCCAAAAGCAAAATGTCCAAAAGAGCAATCATTGTGGATGAAGTCTCTCTCCTTCCTTGGTAAGGTTCCTGACCTCCATCAAGTGAGAATAGGGCTCCTTTGGGTCAAATAAGTTCTTCAAAGCCCTGCAGATTCTAGCCCATAGGTGACTGGGTTTTCTCATGACTCCAATTCACATGAAGAATCTAAATCCCACCATCAGTAGGCCTCAAATTTAAGAAGCAGAGCAAAATAAACGGCAGGCCTATTTGATCACTCTTAGTTCACAGGAAGGGTGTCCAGGCCACCCTGACTTTAGGCAAATGAGGGGCAAGGGAGCTTATTTTGGACACTGTCTTGGGCTGCACCCCTCACGGAAACCTCCAGCCAGAGGTTATGATGAGTGTCTGTATGGAAGAAAATGAGGGCCATGTGGGAGTGTTTTGGTTTTAATTGTAGTCATTTTTGTGGCGGTTAGTAGAGATGACATGGTCCACTTTGGCTTGAACTTTGGTGGGATTCCGCATAAAGACTGAGTTCTCGTACTGAACTCAGAGAAGTATTGCCATGAATAGTGTTGGAATTTTAGGAGGCCACGCACGATAGTCGCCCTTGGAAACTGAGATCTAGGCCCAGGGTAGCTATTCACAGAGCACTGGAAATCTCAGCCAGGATATCACATGATTTTATTCTGAAAAACTTGGCAACCATTGTTGAGAGTCAAAACACACATGGACCTCACATTGTAGACCTCAATTTTCAAGGATTCATGTGACCTTTTGGCCACTCTTTGGGAAGCCTTTCCTGTGAGACATCTCCAGATATTTCATTGAAATGAGCTTCCTCACCATTTAATAGTTCCAGAATGCCTCCAACTTCATTCTTGAAAAATGGCTAGGTCAATATATCATGAAATTTTTAAAATTCCCGTGACAAGTTGGCACTGGAGATTCTTTGAATATCTTGTGGCTGGTCATGAGAATAACAGTCAGTGCCTTGATTGACTGGTTTTCATAAACATTGTGCAGAACAGAGATGCCAGGAAGTTGGAGCCTCATGAGGAGTGGGCCTAGAGCAGTGGTGGGCAGGTGTGTGATAAAACATCTGCGGTGTGGTCATGTGGATCTGCCTTTGGCTTCCAAATTGCTTGTGACTGATATGGTGCAGCCAGCAGTCCCTTCAATGTAAAGGCATCTTGTTATATGCAGAGGTTTTAGGGAAATATTAAGAATCAGGTTGCTATGGTCAAGGGGGCAACTATGTGGGATATAAGCCTGTTTGGTGCATTCTCCTGCAGACCCTGACCCACCACACGTGACAGAACTCCCTCACGCACAGAGTAACAGTTGAATTCTTTGTATTTTGTGAAACAAATACCAAAATCCCAGTGCAGCACCAAGAAACAACACGAAAAGTGGAGAATGACCAAATAGCTTCACAGGCCCATGTGGATACACTTAGCCCCCCGTGTCCACAGTTTACCTACAAAGAGAGTATTCAGGACTGCTGACTCATGTTCAGTGGAAAATAAGAAACCATGTCCTTCAGGTCACATAGATGAAGACCCTGATTTGATGGTCTCACTACAAACGAAGCTGAAGCTCCCGACAACAACATATATTCCAAGTGCCCAACCTCAGAGGCAGTTTCTCAAGAAGTCTTTAGGCCAGCAGAGCTCCATGTTTTTGGAATGATTACACTGTCCCTTACTTTTGGAATCTCCTCTACCTCCTCCAAGGTTGTGAACTCCTGAGCATATTCCATTCCAGATATTTATTCACAGATTTTCTAACTCTTCTCTTCTAATTGTGTCTTACTCTGGGCGATTGTAATGTCAAGGCATTGTTCTGGATGAGAGTGGGAAGATTTTTGTGTATCACATATTTACATACACATTGGATTCATTTTCCAATTTTCCTTTCAAAATACTGAATACCTCACACTAACACCTACCCTACTAGACTCTGACAACTAATCCTAATAAGGTGGAGAAAAATAAACCAAAAAAATAGAAATGCAAGCAGTTCAGAGAAGGCATGGTGTATAGTGGAATTGCCTTTTGCATTATTTAGGGTAGGAGTTTTAAATCTAGTCAATTATTTGTTAAAATATTTCTCCATGTGTTTTAAAGTTAACAAATATGTGAATTCCTGTTTCCCTGTCTCTGTAGCCTATTCAGCACATGTATTTTTACATGCAATTATAGAATCTTACCTGATACCACACGTACATTCTTGTGAAGTGGCTGACTTGGCAGATACAAATTTTAAGAGATCACTCCTCCTAAGCGCTTTAGAACTGAAAATTCAACCTATGCGTGAGCTTCCTAGTTGAACAACATTATACATAAATCCATGTTAAATAAAATAAATATTTTTGGATCTCTGGATGATATAAATTTCATATATTATGCTATTTTTAATGTCCGTGTGTGTTTGTGTGTGTGTATGTGTGTATATATATATATATATATTCTCCAGATTTTTCAAAATATGAAATATGTGTCTTATTATAAACTCCCTTAACTCATTCATATTCAAGTATGTGGATTTATAATCAAATTTTCTCAGGAGTATTCTCAAAATATTCATTCTCCTGATATACATATTTGTTTCTTAGTACTGAAAACTAACTTTAGTGAATGGTGCATACAAATCCTAATATTTCTACAGTAGCTGACCTAGTTTAACATCAATTCAAGTAGATTCCTATGGGACATGATGTGTATTTGGATGTTCGTTTTATTCAACACTGGTACATTACCATTTCTTCAATTTATTCACATCTTGGGATATATATTTCATCCACAAGTTCGCAAGTTTATAGGCATTTGTTTCACATTCAATCATTTTCTTCTTCAGATCACATGTATTCCTCCATGTTTCTTGACTGGTCTTTTTATGAGACTTCTTTCCAAACACATTATTTTCGATTTCTAGGATCACTTTTGAAGCAATACTCACACACCTTTCATGATAATCCATAACCCTAATATTACATTTAGATGTATTACTGGTTGAAATGAATGATATTATATCAATACAAGATTTCTTATAATATTTCATATATTAATTCAATGCATTATTTAAAGTGGGAACAGTTAAATTATTTATTCAAAATGTGGTCTATTCATGCATTATGTCTATATTCATGGACACAGGGTACACCTCTTTGTACCCCCAATACTAATTTATAGCTCTTGAAAACCTTACTCCCAGAAATGCTTGAAGAAATGCTCATGTCACCTGATCCACATATACATTCTATGACAGTAATATTCTGGACAAAAAATGCAAAGGTCACACTTATGATTGTACCAAAGCCTAAAAGGAAAGTGAACATGGATTACTAAAAGCATCAATGTCCAGGTTTCCTAATGCTCTCAAATGTCAATCCTAATGGTCACTGCATATTTGTTTCTTCTTAAGATTATATATTCAAACTCAACAGTGTACAAAATGTCTAATCCTATCACTCACTTTATACTTTGCCAGATTTTTTAAAGTCTCTATTATTATCTGCTTTTCTACATATTTTTCAAAGTTCATCATTGTGACTGAATTTTCATATGTGCTGACATTTACATTCACTCTCTAACTGAAACCCTATTGCTAGAGAAATTTCCGTCCAAATCCTGTACTCACTCTTCTTCCTAAACCTACCGACTATCTACCTAATCCTACCGACTATCCCTTTTTGACTGGATGTTCTCTTCCTCATTCATTCATCCAATGTACAAGGTCCTATGCCATTGTAAATGGATTTATCTGAGACATCTGTGCAGAACCTAATTCAACACTACGTATCCCAATCATGGGCCCAATGCCCTTCTGGGCTTCAAATCCTAGATTTCTGTTTTCATACATATATTTTACCAATATAATTTAATAAATATCGCAGGTTCCCAATAAAATTATTCATCTCTCAGAATGATTCCTAACAAAATCGAACCTGTTATTACCCAAACCATACACTGTTCCCTCAATCTAACTTTATAGAAAAGCAGGGACAGAGTTGGCCTTACAATACAGGAGTGTAGGGAAACTTCCACCTGCTGAGAACCTCAAAGGTCCATGCAGAAATGATCCATGGAGAAGATGTAGGCAGCTATGAAGGACCTGAGGGAGGAAAAGTCAACTTCCATGGTAAACAACCTGGTCAAGATGAAGGGATGTGTCTGAATCAGCCTCTTTCATCTTAATGTAGAGAAGATGGACCAAACCAGGCCTGTGTGGAGAGCTGTTCCCGGGTGCCTATGGTTGATATACCATTCTAACTTGTGAAAATGTCAGAGCGAGTAGGTGCATCCTCCATCTCATGGGACTCTTAGAAGCAACTTTTAGGACAAAGTTGTTGTCAAGGCAGTGACCTCATTTAGTTCCTGAAGGAAGTGACCTCACCTCACTTCCTTGATGAAGGAACTCTCTGAACTTGGGATACAGGAAGTCAGGCACCCAGAGCTAGTCCCAGTTCATGTCCCAGTGTTCAAACTTGTTTGGATTTTCCAAGGACAGAGACAGTCTTTCTTGGTACCTACAGATGTGAGGATAGCCTAATGCCAGGAAGGTCTGAGGAGGGGCCTTTCCTGAGAAAGAAGGTACTGGCTCACCGCTGGCTCCTAACAGCTTCACAGAGTTGGACACGGAGACCAGATCTGAGACAGGACAGCCCATTATGGGGGAATATGTTATGGCCCACCAGTCAAAGGTCACTCCATATTTTCACAGACCTACTTGGGGGTCTGTGTGGGTGTAGGTGTGGGTGTGGGTGTGGGTTTGTCATTTTGTCTCATGTTCTGAGAATAGGTAGGAAAGTCGTTTTGTTTGGTTTGGTGTGAAATGTTTCTAGTAAGTCTTTTGACAAGGCGAGTGTTTCTATGTCTGTATATCCCACTGTGTCCGTGGTTGTAGACATTAGAATAGAGAGTGCATCAATACATATGTCCTATCTAGTAGAAATCTTACCAGCATTCATCCTGTCCTATTTATGAATGGTCTGCGGCTTGCCATATGGATCGGCCACTCCTAATATCTTCCTAAGTTCCTATTTTCTTTCTGAATTTTGGCCAAACTCCAGAATAGGCTCATGGTTTTGTGTCCAAGATATGTACCACCTTTAAGCTCTGTGACATGGCCATGTACTGGATAGCTGAAGGCAATGGTGAGCATCTCAGAAAGCTCAGATATCAGTGTGACCAGGAAAGTCTCAGTGGAGAAACCCTGCTTTGGGCCTTTTGCTTACCTATTGTATTATTGCCCTGAATGTCAGGAAGGTCTTTGCCTCAGGCCACCCCTTTGTGAAGACTGAAGTGTTTTCAAATGGAAGTGAATGGGCATCACCTTTGCCTCTTGGCATAATTGCTTTGGAAAGGGATGTGTCTGAATCAGCTTCTTGGCCCTGTGTGAGGATGTGGCTTAGATTCTCAGCACCTAATGGATCTAAAAAAATCCCATGTGTGCATCCAAAACCAAAATAGTCAAAAGAGCAGTCATTGTGGATGAAGTCTCTCACCTTCCTCTGTAAGGTTCCTGACCTCCATCTTTGAGAATAGTGATCTTTTGGGTCAAATGAGTTCTTCAAATCACTACAGAGGCTAGGCCATAGGTGCTTGGGTTTTCTCATGACCCCAATTAACATAAGGAATCTAAACCCCACAGTCATTAGGCCACAAAATGGAGAATCAGAGCAGTATTAAGGGCAGGCCTCTTAGATCACTCCTGGTTCACAGGAAGGGTGTCCCTGCCACACTGACTTTAGGCAAATGGGAGAAAGAGACCTTATTTTGGATACTGTCTTTGGCTTTGGCCCTCATGGAAACCTACAGCCTGAGGTTATGATTAGTGTCTATATGGAAGAAGATGAGGGCCATGTGGGAGTGTTTTGGTTTTAATTGTGGTCATTTTTGTGGCCGTTGGAAGAGATGACTGAGGCCACCTGGGCTTGAACACTGGTGTGATTCCCCTTAGAGACTGAGTTATGGAACTGACCTCAAAGAAGTATTGCCATGTATTGTGATGGGATTTTAGGAGGCCACACATGAGAGTCCCCCTTGGAAACTGAGATCAAGGCCCAGGGTGGCTTTCCACAGAGCACTGGGAATCTCAGGAAAGATATCACATGATTTTATTCTTAAAGAATTGGCAGCCATAGTTGCAAGTCAAAACACAAAAGGATCACACATTGTAGACCTCAAACGCCTGGCTTAATGTGACCTTTTAGCCTGTCGTTGGGAAGCATTGCCTGTTAGAATTCTCCAGAGATTTCATTGAAATGAGCTTCCTCTCCATTTAATGGTTCCTGAATGAATTAAACCCCACAGTGCCTCAAACTTCATCCTTGAAAAAAGGCTAGATAAATACCATTCAATTTTTGAAATTCTCATGAACAGGTGTCAGTGGAGAACCTTTGGATGTCTTATAGATGATCATGAGTGTACCAGACAGTGCCTTGATTGACTGGGTTTCATGAAAATCGTGTAGAACAGAGATGCCAGTAATTTGGAGCCCGATGAGTATTCGGCCTAGAGCAGTGGAGTGTAGGTGTTTGTTAAAACATCTGTGATGGGGTCATGTGGATCTGCCATTGGCTTCCAAATGGTTTGTGACTGACATGGTGCAGCCCCCATACCCTTGTATGTAAAGGCATCTTGTTATACGGAGAGGTTTCAGGGCAATGTTTAGAATCAGATTTCTATTGTCAAGGGGGCAAGCTATGTGGGATAGAAGCCTGGTTCGTGCACTCTCCTGCAGACCCTTAACCAACACACGTGACAGAACTCCCTCCAGCACTCTGTCCTAGTTGACCTCCTCGTATTTCATGAAGCAAATACCAAACTCCCAGTGTAGCTGCAAGAAACACCATGAAAAGTAGAGGAAGACCAAATGGCTTCAAAGTCCACACTGGGAGACACTTTGCCCCCAAATGGCAACAAATTACCTACAAAGAGAGAATTCAGCCCTGCTGCCTCATGTTTATTGGAAAAAAAGAAACCATGTGCTCCAGGACACACAGAAGCAGACCCAGATTTGATGGTCTCACTACAAAGGAAGTTAAAACTCCTGACAACAACATATATTTCAAGTGCCCAACCTCAGAGGCAGTTTCTCAAGAAGTCTTTAGGCCAAGAGAGCTTCATGTTTGTGGAGTTTTTACCATGTACCTTACTTTTCAAAACACCTCTACCACCTCCAAGGTTGTTAACTACTGAGCATTTTCCATTCCAGATGTGTATTCACAGATTTTCTAACTCTTCTCCTCTTATTGTGTCTTACTTGGGGTGAAGGTAATGTCAAGGCATTGTTCTGAATGAGAGTGGGAAGACTTTTGGGTAGCATATATTTGCATACACATTGGATTCATTTTCCAATTTTCTATTCGAAATACTGAATCCCTGACTGTCAGAGGTAGAAGGAATTCTCCTTCAAAGAATAGCCTGACACTTACAAGAAACAGCCACGAGGAGACATCCTGTCTGGGAGACATCCTGTAGCCATCTGTCTCCCTGAGACATCCTGTGCCCATCTGTCTTTCTGAAACTTCCTGAGGTTATCTCACCTTGTGAAGACATCTAGGAAGTGCCGATAAGAGAGATTTCCCACATCCAGCATACAAATACCCCTGTGTGAACAATAAAAGTTTGCAGCTTGATCAGAACTCCTGTCTTGCTGTCATCTCTCGTGTCTCTTGTCCCTTCATTCCTCCCTATCTAGGTTCGCTGCCCACGTTGATGTGTCCTGCCGGCCGGGACATCTGGCGCCCACTGACTGGGGCTCGAGCTTTTGATTGAGGGGGACCCCGTCCTCCTGGAAGATTTGGTCAAGCGGAGCTAGCAATAACCGCAGAAGACACCACCGAGAGACAGATCCAGGAGGAGGGTAGGGATGACACACGGTGATTGACCCACCATGGGGCAAGCAGTTTCGTCACATGATTTGTTTTTGTCAGGCTACAAGGAGTCCTTCCAGACATGGGGGCGCGTATTAAGAAAAAAGACTTAAATTTTTTTTCTTTTTACACATAAGAGAGCAGTGTCCATGGTTTCCTCTTGAAAGGACCATTGATGGTAAAAGATGGCTTAGAGTAGGAGACTGTTTAAAAGATTATTATGAATCCTTTGGCCCAGAAATAGTGCCTGTTCCCACCTTTTCTTACTGGAACTTAATTAATAGAATTCTTAAAAGTTCACCCTTTGACAATGGTACCTTAAAAGTTGTCAAGGTTGGGAAAGAGACTATGCAAATACTTCTCATATCCCCTCGGCATGCCCATCCATTAGTATAGACATAGACCCTTCTCAGGCTCCCCAGAACCGTGGGAACCTTCCTGGTCCCCCTCAAAATACCACCCTAATGAATAAAACTCCAATGATTACCAACTGCCTTTATCCAGTTTTAAATACCGGAGACTCATTGACCCCTGTAGAGGAGGCTACCTTGGAGAAGGAAGCAGCTCGATACCATTCAGAAGACCCTCCACCTCTCAAGACCCTGCCACAGCTTATAGGACTTACACATCCACCTCCCTCCTATATCCCTCCTGCCTTTTGTGCTCTGGCCCTTCAGGGAACAAATGCCCCCCCCGATATTTTCTCCCCACTTCCCTTGCCTAAACTGGCTTCTTTGTGAGCATCCTTTCAACATACACAGGAACAGATCCAAACTTTAAAAGAATTAAGATCCCTTCACTCTGAGCTCTCTTCATTAGCCTTAGGTATGGAGTCAAAGCAACTGGCCTACAGTGGTCTAATACAAAGGCGAAGCCACTCCATTGACCTGTGCTCGCCTTCCCAGTCACCACCAGTCTGATAGATAAGCCTGCCCAGGCTGAGGTCAAAGAATTAGACGAGGATAAAGAGGAGGAAGTGGGGAAATAGATTAAGGAGATCAGGACTCAGAGGATGAGGAGTTCAGCCCTAGGCAGGCAGGAACCCAGAGTCTACAAAAAATTAAGCCTGCATTTTCCTGAAAAACTTAAAAAGGCTTGTGCTCACTATGGCCCCATTGCACCCTACACGTTGGCTTTATTAGAAAGCCACAGCACACAATGACTTACTCCCAATGATTGGAAATTTTTAGACCAAGCTACCCTCAGTGCCAGAGACTTCCTGTTATGGAATGCAGATTTCAAAGAGCACTGTCGGGAAACTGCTCAAAAAATTTTAACTAAGGCCTTCTCTAAATCCAGGACTTATGTTAAGCTAGTGGGCAATGAGCCTTTTGACAATAAAACTAAACAGGCACATTTCCCTGCTGGACTTTTGATGCAGATTCAGATGGCTGGCTTACATGCTTGGAGACACCTCCCTCAAAAGCCTCGGCTACCACTTCCCTGGCAAAAATTTGACAAGGGCCCGACGAGCCTTATAGCGACTTTGTTCCCCGGCTTAACCTAGCTGTGGAATGCTTGCTTGGACCAAGCGAAAGCAAAAGCGCTTTTGTAAAACATCTTGCCTTTGAAAACGCCAACCCGGCATGTCAGGATGTTCTTCAACCACATAAGGATAAAGGGAAACTTTCTGACTTTATTAGACTCTATGCAGGGGTAGGTGCAGCCCATGCCATGGGTCTTGCCCTAGGTGCCACCTTTACCAAGACCTTTCACAATCCTGGCTCACGTACTTGCTTTACTTGTAAACAACCTAGCCATTTTGCACGCAAGTGTCCGACAGGCAAAAAAAGCCTAGGAATTGCGTCTCCTTCAACTGGGGCTATACCGCCCCAAGCTATCATTTGCCCTAGATGTGGTAAAGGTCATCACTGGGCCAGTGAGTGTAGATCTAAGACAAATGCCCTCAGACAGCCTATTTTTTCCTGCTTCTTGGGAAACTCCCTGCGGGGCCAGCCCCGGGCCACGACATCCCCCAGGACAAACCCAGGGGCAATAAGATTTGTTCCCTCCCAAACTCCCAACCTACCTCAAAATTCTTCTCCACAATTGCCTCCCTCCAACTAGCCACTCCAGGCAGCGCAGGATTGGACCTCTGTGCCACCACCGATACTATATTGTACTCAATGCAAGGACCCCAGATAATACCCACTGGAATTATGGGTCCCCCTCAATCTCATATGTGTGCCCTTATTTTTGGGAGAGCCTCTACTAACTTACATGGTGTTCAGGTCTTCCATGGCATTAATAATAATGATTTCACTGGAGAAAAAAAATACTGGCCACAGCTATTAATGGAGTTGTGGCCATCCCAGCACGAACAAGTCTTGCACAATTAATACTCCTTCCCTTGAATCCAGGAGGCACTTCCACCGCCCAAACCTACCGCAGGGGACTGCCTCCTTGGGCTGCTCTGATGTAAATTTGGTTCAACCCGTTTCTCACAAAAGACCCACAATTTCCTTACTTATTGAAGGAAAGGAATTCCAAGGAATTCTAGATACTGGAGCTGATGACACAATTATTTCTCAAAAATATTGGCCATCAGCTTGGACCCTCACCTCATCCTTGACTGACCTTAAAGGGATAGGACAGTCAAAAAATCCTCTGGTCAGCTCTACGGCTCTTAGCTGGACTTATAAAGAGGGTAATAAGGGAATTGTCACTCTTTTCGTTGTTCCTGACATCCCTGTTAACCTATGGGCCCAAGATATTTTGAGTCAAATGGAAGTTATTCATGCCAGTCCCAATTCCATGGTAACTCATCAAATGCTTCATATAAATTTTGTCCCTGGTACAGGCCTTGGGAGACTGAGACAAGGACTGGTTGAGCCAATAAAACCCATACAAAAAACAAATACATATGGACTTGGGTATTCGGATTTTTAGTGTCGGTCTCTGACTCTCCTGTACCCCATGGAGATAAAATTATTTGGAAAACTCAGACTCTTGTGTGGGTGAATCAATGGCCACTTACCCAAGAAAATATGGAGGCTGCCTCCATGTTAGTGCAGGAACAGCTGGCAGCCGGCCATGTAGAGCCCTCAACCTCAACATCGAATACTCCAATTTTTGTTATCAAGTAAAAATCAGGCAAGAGGTGCCTTTTACAATATTTGTGTGCCATTAATAAAGCTATGTGCCCAATAAGAGCACTACAGCCAGGCATTCCCATACCAGTGGCTATTCCCAAAAACTATTGTAAAATGATTATTGAGTTAAAAGATTGTTTTTTTACCATTCCTTTACATCCTGCGGATAGACCCTATTTTGCCTTTAGTCTCCCTCGCATTAATTTTCAGGGCTCTATGCAGAGATTTCAATGGAAGGTTCTTCCCCAAGGTATGGCCAACAGCCCTAGTCTTTGCCAAAAATACGTTGCTCAAGCAGTAGACCCTGTGAGAGAGCTATGGCCACAAATTTATATTTTACATTACATGGATGATTTGTTAATTGCTGCACCTAATAACCATGACCTTAATAATTGTTACTTGGACATTTACAAAAAACTCACTTCCTTGGGACAACAGATAGCTCCTAATAAGGTTAAAACACAGGACTGTTATACCTATTTGGGCCTTAAACTTCAAGATAATCAGATCCAAATTCCTAAGATACCACTATGGGTGGACCATCTTCACAACCTTAATGATTTTCAAAAATTCCTGGGGAATATTCAATGGCTAAAAACATATTTAAAATTACCACCTTGTGTACTTTTGTCCCTTAATGATATTTTGAGAGGTGATTCCCACCCCTCCTCCCCTCAAAAACTTACTCCCGAGGCATGACAGGCATTAAACCAAGTCACAGAAGCCATTGCCAAACAGTTTTTTACAGAACATTCTTATAACCTTCCTCTGGTTCTGGTTATTTTACACACTCCTCATACACCCACAGGAATATTTTGGCAACGAAATACACATTTTAGAAATAAAGGCTGCCTTTGCTTTGGGTCCATGTACCCACCACATTCTCCAAGGTTATTACTGTTTTTCTTGCTCAGGTAGCTTCTATTATTTTTAAAAGTCGTTTGCTATCTCGACAACATTTTGGCAAAGACCATGATAATATTTTAATTTCATATACTAAAGACCAAATCAAATTTTTACTACAGACGGAGGATGAATGGCGTATTGCCTTATCAGGCTTTTTGGGAACAATTGATAACCACCTACCCAATGACCCCCTTTTACATTTTGTCCAGTTACATCCATTTATTTTTGCCAAAATTACTCAAAAGGCTCCCATTCCTCAAGCCCTTACTGTCTTTACAGACAGTTCCAGTAATGGCCGAGCAGCCTTTGTTGTCAATAACCAGCCTAACACCTTTGATACTGTCTATCATTCAGCACAGTTTGTGGAATTGTTTGCAATAACACAAGTTTTTAAATCATTTTTTGATAATCCTGTTAATATTTATACATACAGTGCCTACATTGCTCATTCTGTGCGCCTGCTTGAGATTTCACCCACCATTAAGGCTTCTTCCAATGTCGCCCATCGGTTTCACCAGCTTCAGCAGCTAATTCAGGCCAGACAACACCCATTTTTCTTAGGACACAGCAGGGCACACTCTGATCTTCCCAGCCCTCTAACACAAGGTAATGCCAAAGCTGATGCAGCAACTCGTTTCATCTTTCCAATTTTTGTTGGCTGCACTCAAAAGGCCATGGAGTTACACAATCTTCACCATCTAAATTCCCAGAACCTTCGATAACTATGTAAAATTACCAGGCAACAGGCACGAGAAATAGTAAAAGCATGCCATGGTTGCCCTGTCTCCCTCCCCATTCAACACTTGGGAGTTAACCCCCGAAGATTACTGTCCAATCAGTTTTGGCAAATGGATGTTACTCATTTTTCTGAATTTGGAAAAACCAAATATGTACACGTTTCTGTAGATATCTTCAGTGGCCTTATTTTCGCATCACCACATTCTGGAGAGGCTATCAAAGATGTCCTTTCTCATCTTGTTTCAGCGTTTTCTGTAATGGGCAAACCAATACATATTAAAAAAAGATAATTGTCCTGCATATACCAGTGCCAAGTTTAAACAGTTTTGTGCTACCTCGCAAATTTGGCATACTACTGGAATTCCATACAAGCCTCAGGCATTGTGGAACGTGCCCACCTTACCTAAAGACTTGGCTAACCCGCATTAATGCTTCTGCACTTGTATTTACCACTCACAGGCATCGCCTTAATCATGCATTATTTGCCCTTATATTTCTTTCCCTAGACAATGAAGGCCATTCGGCTGCAGACTGACACAGGCAATCCTCGTCCAATTCTGTTCGCCCACCTGTTATGTGGCACAATCCCCTTACAAATAAATGGAAACGCCCAGGTCCTGTCCTCATCTGTGGACGAGGCTCAGCTTGTGTTTTGGACGAAGAGCAAGCAGCCCCAAGATGGTTACCAGAACGCCTGGTTAAACAGGTTAATGGCTTACCTCAACATGGGGATGGAGGCCCTCCCCCTGAGGACAAGTTTTCCTCTTTTTCAGATCCAGCCAACAATCTGTGTGAGGATCCTACTTAAGGCACTTATGCTGAACAGGATTGTACACGGAGGCTTTGGCCCTCCACCTTCCCACATCATGGAGTACCTTTTTGGCCCTCCCTGTGAACGCAAGGGAGGATCTTGGACTCAGGCTCCCACTAGTTTGACCCAGACTGCTGACTGCGTGACTAAGGCGGCTTACCTCCGGGCCGAGGTTGACCATAAACTCAGAGGAGTTCATCAGCCTAAATTGGTATGTGTTAACAAGCCAAAGATTATTCCCCCTAGTACAAGTAAAGCTCTCCAAAATTGTTCTGCAACTTGAACGCATACCCAAGCGATGCATGCCACTTGTTATGCGTCAGCCTCAATTTGTGTTAACAAGCAGGGAGAACAATTTTTTGAAGCCTCCCTAACTAAAACTCATGCAGCAGGAGGGACCACTATTCATTATACCCCCGTTCTTTTTGACCGGAGAGGAGAAGGCAAATACACCAAGCTACAGTCAGCTGGGTGCCAAGGCCCTGTTGGTAAACCCTCCTGCTGCCCCATTAAGGCACCTACAGGGGTCACTGATGGTGGAGGATTCCCTTATGCTGTCAAGCATCCTCAGATAATCAAACTTTTGAAACCCCAAATTCCTGAGCTCACATATCATCCCTTAATATAGCCAAAATGCCAGCTCCCAGGTTTAGATAACAATACATTAGATATTTTGGAAACTACCTTCTCCTTGCTTAATAATTCCAACCCCAACTTTGCTGGTGATTGCTGGCTCTCCATGACAACAGGGGCAATCATGCCTATGGCAGTTCCTATTAATTCTATCATAGACGATGATAATACATGCCAACCCAGATTTCATTTAAAAGTACAGTCTATAGGCACTTTTACAATATGTCTTTTAGGCGCGATGCAAAATAATACCTATGATATTGATGTTGGAGTTACTTCCTTTGGAAATTGCTCAACAGTACAAAACTATTCCTCATCCACCCCATCTCTTTGTCCCTCCAATGGCACAGTTTTTATGTGTGGAGGAAACTCGGCCTTCCCGAGGCTTCCATCGAATTGGACCGTTGGCTGTGTTCTTGCCTTATTACTCCCTGATATAACTATTGTCCCAGGAGACGAAACTCTATGCATTCCTAGTCTAGACAGCTCAGTCAAAAGACACAGGCGGGCAATACAGGCCTTACCACTCGTTGCCAGCCTTGGAATAACAGCTACTGTGGCCACAGGTACAGCTGGCTTAGGCATGGCTATACACTCTTAGCGTCGCCTGTCTCAACAACTTATAAATGATGTAAAAACTCTATCAGGAACCATTAAAGATTTGCAGGACCTAGTAGACTCCCTGGCAGAAGTGTTCCTTCAAAACAGAGAAGGCTTAGATTTACTGACAGCTAACCAGGGAGGTATTTGCTTGGCCTTAGGGGCACGATGCTGCTTTAATGCCAATAAATCAGCCATAGTACGCACTAAAATTAAGCAGCTTCAAGAAGATCTAGAAAAGAGATGAAGGGAACTTTTTGAAAATCCCCTCTGGACTGGGTTTAATGGATTTCTACCCTACCTTCTTCCCCTATTAGGCCCTTTGTTGGGTTTACTTTTAATGGTGTCCATAGGACCCTGCATTATAAACAGGCTTGTACAATTTATTATAGAACAGATTAATATTTTGGCCTCTAAGCCCATACAGGTCCACTATCATCGCCTGGAGATGGAAGACCATGCTGCCAACATTTAAAAGGATGTTCTACCCTTCTCACAGGCTTATTTCTTAAGTTTACATCCCCACAGATCTCTCTTTCTTACATTAAACTATAAGTAACAGCTCTGACCAACCATCTTCTGCCATTGCCATAAGGGTTCGTCCTCCATGGGCCCCTCCACTTGGGGGAGGATGCACCCATGGAGTGAGGACGTTAGGCCATAATAACGGAGGGTGCAGGATGGACTGCAGGAGGATGTATCCACGGATCCCAAAACAGAAGACCTCTTAGTGACATGCTCTGGTGCATGGTGGTCAGCCTGCTTCCCCCTCAAAGCCGTCTCCTCCCAAAACATGCCAAGGCCACCACGAAATCTCCTAGTAAACATGCTCTCTCGAATCAGGAGATATTCTAAGGCCTGCTAGAGAAACAGAGCCTCTATCACCCCCTAAAACATTGGCCGGTAAGGTATGGTCAAATATTTTATATAAGAAAGAGAGGTCAGGGGCTAGAAGGAAGTTCTCCTTCAAAGAATAGCCTGACATTGAAAAGAAACAGTCCCCTGGGAGATATCCTGCCTGGGAGACATCCCGCAGCCATCTATCTCCCTGAGACATCCTGCGGCCATCTGTCTTCCTGCAACATCCTGAGGTTATCAAACTTTCTGAAGACATCCAGCAACTGCCGATAAGAGAGCTTTCCCATCCACAACATATAAATTCCCATGTGAGAACAATAAAAGTTTGCAGCATGATCAGAACTCCAGTCTTGCTGTAATCTCTCGTGTCTCTTGTCCCTTCATTCCTCCCCAACTAGGTTCCTTGCCCACATTGATGTGTGCGGCCGGCCGGGACAACTGACACTAACCCATACCCTACTACACTCTGACTACTAATCCTAATATGATGGAGAAAAATAACCCAAACAGAATAGAAATACAAGCAGTTCAGAGGAGGCATGGTGTATATTTGGACTTGCCTTTTGCATGATATAGGGTAGGTGTTATAAATCTAGTTAATTTTTAATTGAAATCGTTCTCCATGTGTTTTTAAAGTTAACAAATATGTGAATTCCTGTCTCCATTTCTCTGTAGCCTATTCAACACATGTATTTTTATCTGCACATATAGAATCCTACTTGGAATCACACGTACATTCTTGTGAGGAGGCTGACTTGGCAGATACAAATTGTGAGAAGAGATCACTCCCCATAAACGCTGTTGGAACTCAAAATTCAATCTATGGGTGAGCTTCCTAGTAGAACAACATTTTACATAAATCCATGTTCAGTAACATAAATATTTTTGCATCTATGGATGATATATATTTCATGATGAATTTTGTTTGGCATATATATTGCTACTTTTTATTGTCTGTGTGTGTGTTTTGTATATATATATATACACTCTTCAGATTTTTCAAAATATGAAATATATGTGTCTTATATACACTCCCTAAATTCATTTATGTTCATGTATGTGGATTTATAATCAACTTTTCACAAGATTATTCTCAGAAATATTCATCCACCTGAAATACATATTTGTTTTCTAGTACTGAAAACTAACTTAAGTGAATGGTGCATACAATCCTAATATTTCTACAGTGACTGACACAGTTTAACATCAATGCAAGTAGAAATCTATCTGACATGATGTGTATTTTGAAGTTCATTTTGTTCAACACTGGTACATTACAATTTCTTCAGTTTATTCACATCATAGGATATATATTTCATCCACAAGTTCACAAATTTATACGCATTTGATTCATTTTCAATCATTTCCTGCTTCAGAACACATGTATTACTCCTAGTTTCCTGAATGGTCTTTTCATGACACTTATTTCCAAACACATTCATTTTGGTTTTCATAATCATTTTGAAGCAAAACTCACACATTCTTCATGATATACCATAACCCTAATTTTACCATTATATGTGTAACTGATTGGAATGAATGATTGTATATCAATATAAGATTCCCTGTATATTTTCTGATATCAATTCAATCCATTATTTAAAGTTTGAACCACTTTTATTATTTATTCACAGTATGGTCTATTCATGCATTATTTCTATATTTATAGACACAGGGTACATCTATTTGTATCCCCAATACTAATTTATTCATCTTCAAAATGTAACTCCCAGAAATGTTGTCAGAAATACTCATGTCACCTGATCTACATATACATTTTCTCACAGTAATATTCTGGACACATTATGAAAATGTCACACTTATGATTGTACGAAAGCCTAAGTGAAAGTGAGCATGCGTTACTAAAAACATCCATGTCCAGGTTGCCTAATGCTCTCTAATGTCAATACTATTGGTGAATACATATTTGTTTCTTCCTAAGATTATATATTCAACCTCAATCTTGTTGAAAATGTCTAATCCTACCACACAATTTATACTTTGCCTGATTTCCTAATGTCTCTATTGATTTCTGCTTCCCTACATATTATCCCACTTCATTATTGTGACTGACTCTTCACATGTGCTGACATTTACATTCACTGTCTACCCGAAAGCCTATTGCTAAAGAACTTTTGGTCCCACTCTTATACTCACTCTTCTTTCTAAACCTACCGACTTTCGTCTTAATCGTACCGACTATCACTTTTTGACTGGATGTTCTCTTTGACATTCAATCATCCAAGGTACAAGGCAATTGTATATCGATTCATCTGAGACATCTGTGCAGAATATAATTCAAAGCTAAGTATCCCACTCAAAGGCCTAATGCCTTTCTGGGCTTCAAATCTTACCTGGATTTCTGTTTTCAAACTTATATTTCCCCTGTATATTCTTGAAAATATTGCAGGTTCCCAATACCATTAATCATCTTGCACAATGATTCCGAACCCAAATAGAACCTGTTATTAACCGTAACCATACACTCTTTTCTCAATCTCACTTTACAGAAGAGCAGGTACAGAGTTCGTCTTACAATACAGGAATGTAGGGGATCTTCCACCTGCTGAGAACCTAAAATGTCCATGCAGAAATGATCCCTGGATAAGATGTAGGCAGCTATTGAGGAAATAAGAGAGCAAATGTCATCTTCCAATGCAAAAACCCTGGTCAGAATGAAGGGATGTGTCTGAATCAGCCTCTCTCTTCTTAATGTAGAGAAGATGGACCAAACCAGGCCTGTGTGGAGAGCTGTTCCTGGGTGCCTATGGTTTACATACCATTCTAACTTGTGAAAGTGTCACAGGAAGTAGGGGCAGCCTCCATCTCATGGGACACTTGGAAGCAACTGAAGCAATTGTTAGGACAAAGTGGTTGTCACGGAAGTGACCTCACTCAGTTCCTGAAAGAATTGACCTACTTAACTTCCTTGTTGATGGAACTCTCTGAACTTGGTATCCAGGAAGCCAGGCACCCAGAGCCAGTCCCAGTCCCCGTCCCAGTGGGCTCAATTGTTTGTATTTACCATGGACATAGTCAGTCTTTCTTGGTACCTACTGATGTGAGGATGGTCAAATGACAGAATAGCTATGAAGAGGGTCCTTTCCTGGGAAAGTAGGTAGTTGCTCACCACTGGCTGCTGGCAACTTCACTGAGTTGAAAAAGGAGACAAGATCTGATACCGTACAGGCCATTTCGGGGGAACGAAGTATGGCTCACCAGTCAGAGGACAATCCATATAGTCAGAGGACACTCCATATAGTCAGAGACCTACTTGGGGGAAGGAGGTGCCTTTTTGAGTGTGGGTGTGAGTATGTGGTTTTGTCTCATGTTCTGAGAATAGGTAGGAAAGTCGGTTTGTTTGTTTCGGGGTAGACTGTTTCTTATATGTCGTTTGGCAAGGTGAGTGTTTCTATGTCTGTGTATCTTACTGTGTCAGTGGTTGTAGACAATAGAAAAGAGAATGCATCAATGGATGTGTTGTGTCTAGTAGAAAGCTCCCAGCATTCATCCTGCCCAATATATGAATAGAGAGTGGGCAGCCTTATTGATGTGCAACACCTATTATATTCCTAAGTTTCAGTTTTCTTCCTGAATTCTCTCAACTCTCCAGAATAGGCTCATGGTTTTGTGTCCAAGATATGTACCACCTCCAAGCTCTGTGAAATGGGCATGTACTGAATAGCTGAAGGAAATGTGATCATCTCAGAAAACTCAAATATCAGTGTGAATAGAAAAGTCTCAGTGGAGAAACCCTGCTTTGGGCCTTTTACTTACCTATTTTTCTGTTGCCCTGAATGTCAGAAAGGTCTTTGCCTCAGGTCACACTTTGTGAAGCCTGAAGAAAATAGTTTTCAAATGGAAATGAATGGGCATCACCTGTGGCTCTTTTCTTAATTGCTTTGGAAATGGATGTGTCTGAATCAGTATCTTGGCCCTGTGTCAGGTTGTGGCTTAGATTCTCAAAACCAGATGGATCTAAAAAAGATGCCATGTGTGCATCCAAAACCAAAATGGCAAAAAGATCAGTTATAGTGGATGAAGCTTCTTGCCTTTCTCTATTAGTTTCCTGACATCCATCAAGTGAGAATAGGAATCCTTTGGGTAAAATTAGTACTTCAAAGCCCTGCAGAGGTGCTTGGGTTTCCTCATGGCTCCAAATCACATAAAGAATCTATACCTGACTGTCAGTAGGCCTCAAATTGGAGAATCAGAGCAGTATTAAGAGCAGGCCTATTTGATCACTCCTGGTTCACAGGAAAGGTGTCCCGGCCACAATGACTTTAGGCAAATGAGGGGCAAGAGAACGTATTTTGGACACTGTCTTTGAATGTGCCCCTCATGGAAACCTCCAGCCAGAGGTTATGATTAGTATCTATATGGAAGAATATGAGGGCTATGTGGAAGTGTTTTGGTTTTAATTGTGGTCATTAGTGTGGTGGTTGGAAAAGATGACTGGGTCCATCGGGGTTTAAACTCTGATGTGATTCCCCTTTGAGACTGTGTTGTGGAACTGACCTCAGAGAAGAATTGCCATGATTTGTGTTGGCCTTTTTGGAGGCCACGCATGAGAGTCGCCCTTGGAAACTGAGATCTAGACCAAGGGCGGCTTTCCACAGAGCACAGGGAATCTCAGCCATGATACCATATGATTTTATTCTGAAAGCCTTGGAATCCATAGTTGAGAGTCAAAACACACATGGACCTCACATTGTAGACCTCTATGTGCCTGGCTTCATGTAACCTTTTGCCCACTCTTTGGGAAGCCTTGCCTGTGAAATTTCTCCAGAGCTTTCATTGAAATGATCTTCCTCAACCTTTAATGGTTCCTGAATGAATGGAAACCCACAGTGCCTCCAACTTCATCCTTGAAAAATGGCTACATAAATACCATGACATTCTTGAAATTCCCTTGACCAGGTGGCACTGGAGAACCTTCGATGTCCTGTTGCTAATTCGAGTGTACAAGACAGTGCCTTGATTGACTGGGTTTCATGATAATGGTGTAGAACAGAGATGTCAGTACGTTGGAGCCTCCTGATTAGTGGTCATAGAACAGTGTTGTGCATGTGTGTGATAAAACATCTGTGGTGGGGCCATGTGGATCTGCCATTTACTTCCAAATGGGTTGCGACTGACATGGTGCAGCCAGCAGAACCTTGTATGTAAAGGCATCTTGTTATATGGAGAAATTTCACGGCAATGTTCAGAATCAGGTTGCTATGGTCAAGGGGGCAACCTATGTGTGATAGAAGCCTATTTGGTGCATTCTCCTACAGACCCTGACACACGACACATGACAAAACTCCCTCCAGCACTGTGTCCCAGTTGAACTTTTTGTTTTTCGAGAAGCAAATACCAAACTCCCAATGCAGCAGCAAGAAACACCACAAAAAGTGGAGGATGTCCAAATAGCTTCACAGTCCACACGGAGAGACACTTAACCCCCAGTGGCCACAGATATCTATAAAGAGAGAATTCAGCACTGCTGCCTAATGTTCATTGGAATATAAGAGACCATGTCCTCCAGGTCACATATATGCAGACCCAGCTTTGATGGTCTCACTACAAAGGAAGATAAAGCTCCTGACAACAACATATATTTCAAGTGCCCAACCTCAGAGGAAGTTTCTCAAGAAGTCTTTAGGCCAACAGAGCTCCATGATTGTGGAGTTTTATCCTGTCCCTTACTTTTGGAAACTCCTCTTGCACCTCCAAAGTTGTGAACTCCTGAGCAATTTCCATTCCAGATATGTATTCACAAATTTTATAACTCTTCTCCTCTAATTGTGTCTTAATTGGGGCGAAGGTAATGTCAAGTAATTGTTCTGGATTAGAGTGGGTGGATTTTTGTGTAGCACATATTTGCATACACATTGGATTCATTTTCCAATTTTCCATTTGAAATACTGAAACACTGACACTACCCCATACCCTACTAAACTCTGTCTACTAATCCTAATATGATGGAGAAAAATAACCCAAACAGAATTGAAATACAAGCAGTACAGAAAAGGCACAGTGTATAGTTGGACTTGCCTTTTGCATTATATAGAGTAGGAGTTATAAATCTACTCATTTTTTTGTTGAAATAGTTCTCAATGTGTTTTTAAAGTTAACAAATATATGAATTCCTGTCTCCCTTTCGCTGTAGCGTATTCAGCACATGTATTTTTATAAGCACATGTATAATCCTACCTGGTACCACATGTACACTATTGTGTGGTACCTGAATAGGCAGATACAAATTGTGAGAAGAGATCACTCCTCCTAAACGCTGTTGGAACTGAACATTCACCCTATGGGTGAGCTTCCTAGCTGAACAACATTATATATAAATCCATGTTCAGTAAAATAAATATTTTTGATCTGTGGATAATATATATTTCATGGTGAATTTCAATTGGCATATAGTGCTAATTTTTAATATCTGTGTGTTTATATATATATATATATATATATATATATATATATATATATATATATACTCTCCAGATTTTTCAAAATATGAAATATATGTGTCTTATTATACATTTCCTAAATTCATTCATATTCATGTATGTGGATTTATAATAATCTTTTCACAAGATTATTTTCAGAAATATTCATCCACCTGGAATACCTATTTGTTTCCAACACTGAAAACTAACTTAAGTGAATGGTGTATACAAATCCTAATATTTCTACAGTAACTGACTCAGTTTAACATCAATGCAAGTAGACTCCTATGGGACATGATGTGTATTTTGAAGTTCATTTTTTTCAACACTTGTACATTACTATTTCTTTAGTTCATGCACATCATTGGATATATATTTCATCCATAAGTTTGCAATTTTATTGGCATTTGTTTCACTTTCAATCACTTTCTACTTCAGAACACATATATTTCTCCATGTTTCTTGACTGGTCTTTTCATGAGAATTCTTTCCAAACACATTATTTTTGATTTTCATAATTACTTTTGAAGGAAATCTCACACACCCTAGATAATGAACCATAACCATAATATTACCATTAGATGTATAACTGGTTGGAATGAATGATTGTATATCAATAAATGATTTCTTATATATTTTCAGATATCAATTCAATACATTATTTAAAGTGGAACCTGTTATATTATTTAAACACAGTATTGTCTATTCATGCATTATCTCTATATCCATAGACACAGGGTAGACGTCTTTATAACCCCAATACTAATTATTAGGTCTTGAAAATATTCCTCCCAGAAATGGTGGAAGAAATACTCATGTCACCTGACCTACATATACATTTTATCACAGTAATATTCTGGACACAAAAAGCAAAGTTCACACTAATGATTGTACCAATGGAATGGTCGAGTGAGCATTTTAGGAAGAGACCACCAAGAGACTGTCTCATGCAACAGCAAAGTGTGTATTGGGGGTCCAGCATGCTGCAGCTCAGAGCTCACTTGAATTTAGCAGAGAGCCCTGAGAATAGCTTAAGCAGAGCTTATGTACTTTCTTTGGAGAAGGCGGGGTGTGAAGTTTATTGATGGGTCAGGGTGAGTGGGCGGTTTGCTTGCAAATGTGTGAGGGAGTACATTCTGCAGTTTGGCAGTTGGGGACAACACATTCTGGGAACAAGATTAGCAAACAGTTCTCAAGATTTCAACAGTGTTTTGTTAAGCATACAGAAAAACAGGAAGTGACAAGTACCTATTTAATAAACCTTTCATTTCCCACTTCTTGTTCTGGTTACTTTTAATCAAAAAAGTGATCATTGGGGGGTGTCACATTTTATGTCTGCTAGTGAGTTATATTGTTGTCTGATTACCATAAGTTTAACTTGTCCAATTTGAGCTTGGAGAAAGGAAACTACACGGTTGAGCAAACAGGCCCCCACAGTTAGCAATAATATGAGGATTATTAATGGACTGGCCAAGGCAGATAAAAGCGTAGTTAACCCAAGGGACTGTGTGAACCAAGACTCAAACCACGCTTTTTGGGCCTCTGTCTCTCGTTGACGCTCTTTAAGGCGTTTTCTTAATTTACTCATAGATTCTTTTACAACTCCAGTATTGTCAGCATAAAAAAAAAATTCGTCCCTCATTGCAGCACAAAGGCTCCCTCTCTCATGAAGAGGAGGTCCAACCGTCGCCTATTCTGTGAAACTACTTCGGAGAGAGAGGTTAAAGATTCCTGTAAAGCTGGGATTGAGGTTTTTAATATCTTTAAGCTTTGGTCTATCGCTGCTTCTCATTGAGTCATTTGTTGTGTCCCATGGACTAGGTCAGTGGTTCCTGTGCCCACACCTGCAGCAACTCTTATTCCAAATAGGATGGCTAAAGTGAGGGATACAGGTTCCCAGCGGAACTGGGTTTTATGCCCCCCCTATTTGAACTTTAAATGAACCTGTGTCATGATAGAGCACTCTGGGAAACATCTGCACCATTACATAACTAATCACATCTATTGACCATTTTATGAACACATAAACAATAATTAAGTATATAGAATTATACTGTTGAAGGAACAGACAAGGAAAGGCACCTAAGATAGCACCGAAGCTAGGGAAGCAGTCCTATTTGGTTGCAAAAGGATGTAGAGAGCATTGCTTCTGTTGTAATCAATTAATCCTCTGAACCCCAAGTTTAGGTTGTTTCAGAATTTTGTAGCCAACATGTAAGGGAATGGGCTCAGAATATCACAGTCTGCAGAAGTTCACAAAAAGCAGTTTTTGTTTCTGTTTTATTTCTTCTATTTTGGCAAGTTAACTTTTTAAGGACACCTGGGAGGGGGAGAGCTTTCGTCTTCTCTTTTTTTTTTCTCCCTGCCAGCTGTTAAAATGGAGCCCAGTTGGTAACTTCTTTATCTTAGAAATGTAGCAATCTCTGTGAAGCTCCAGCTCAAGGCCAGAGGCCTTGTTCAAATATTTTGTGAAAAACTAGTAAGGGGTGTCTAGCTTAGGAGTGCTGATTTTTCCAGCCAGTGGCAACTAGAACAGGGCAACAAGAAAAGAGGAAGTTTATCTACATTGAACTCTTTCATAGGGATTATTTTGCTGAAAGTCCTAAAGTCAGTCATGGTGAAGACTTCTGGAGAAGGTCACTTAAGAATTTTCTGTGGTCTTGGTACAGAGGGGGAAGAGTGGAAGGCAGGGGGTGAGAGCAGCTCCATGGATCTGAGAATCAGGAAGGAGAGATTAAAAGACTAATGGGAAAGGGGTTTGGGATTTTGCTAGCAAAAAAAACTTGAGCAGTAGAGCAAGTAGAGCAGAGGGGAAGATGGGAGTGAGTATCTCAAAAAGCCTGTGAGGGATTTTAAATTCTTAGTAACCTGTATTCAGTTTTGACAATGCAACTTTAAAGGTAATTTTTATTACATCTTGGATAGGGGTCTGAGGGCTCTTCTCAGCTGGTTTGAGCTTTGGGTTAGCAGGTAAGAGGACCTGTTGGGACCCATTGTGGGCACTGACAGAAGAATAGAGGAGTGTCTGGGTTTAGGGGTACCTAAGTACCTGCTACCTCAGCAAGGGGGCAATGGTCTGAGAAAGGGTAGAGGTTTGGGGTTTTGTTCTAGTAATTGGAGGGGAGAAATCAAATTCCTGAGGTGAAAGTGACAGCAGAGAGTCTGGAGCAGAAATCTGAGGGTGAGGATCTATTAGAGAAGCATAGTTCAGGATGTGAGCAAAGGAGGAAAAAGGCCTGCACATAGGGGAATTTCCTTCAACCCTTTTGAGCACTTGCCGAAGTTAAAAAGTCCATGCAGAATTTGAGGATCTAGAGACCCCTCTGGGGGATATGGATTTTGGTTGTCTAATTGGTAATATGGCCAATGCTGTGTACTGAATTTGATGAGGAGTTTGGGTTCTAGCAGGCAGCCCCTGTATGCTCAGATCGCCATGACTTACAGAAGAAGTCGGCTTTTCCCCACACAGCCATGGCTGTTTGTGGATTTGATAGTCCGCCGGCAAACATAGTAATCTAGGCTAGCCAAACTGCATCTGGCTCACGTGTCCCTACATCCATAATGTTGGTTTCCATTACCTATGGTACGAAAGTGATTTAATGGAATTTTAGTGGAATCCTGTTCATCAGGGCTATCCCAATATGAAAGACCTATAGGTAGCTGACAAATGTCTGGGTGGAGGGATGGCCACCAGGTCCCTCAGTGGGCTGTATTCGAGGTAGACCATACTTGTTGTCTAGTAGGATTTTTGATCAGCCATCGCTGCTGAATGGGCTGATGATGCTTAGGAATACTGGTGGCCAAGGGGAGAGTCTATAGCCTTATCCACATGGCGAACACACAGTTTGAAAGGGTTACCAGTCTTTTCCAGCTTCCAGCCAGAGTGGGGACATGCCGCAGGCTTGAGATGAGAGGCATTGATCCAGGAAGTGATTCCGTCTACCTTTACCACTGTAGGTGTTATAAGTAGCACCTGGTATGGTCATTTACACCGGGGTTTCAGGAATGACACCTGATGTCGTCTTTAGTTGATGAGGTCTCTTACTTGATATTGATGTGGAGTCCCATCATACCCTGGTTGGTAGGAAGGGGCCAGATGTTTCAACAAGTACCGCTGAGTTCTTTCAAGAGCTTTAAGTCTGTCAAGCAAGAGGGTGTGGAAGGGATCGTTAGGTCTTAGAGTTGGGGTTAGGTCCCTTACTGGAGCAGGGGCACCATAGAGAATTTCATAGGGGGTGAGGTTAGACAAAGAAACAGAGGGAGTATTTCTTGCATGAAACAGTGCAGAAGGCAGGAGCATAGTCCAATCTTTTATGCCAGTTTCTAAGCTTAATTTCGTTAAGGTCACTTTAATGGTTCTTTTTATTTTTTTTACCTGTCCTGAGCTCTGGGGTCTATAAGCACAATGTAACTTCCAATAAACCCCTAGAATTCTGGCTAACCCCTGTCTTACCTGGGCCATGAACGCAGGCCCATTATCAGACCCATATTACCTTAGGCAGGCAGAATCTTGGAAAAATATCTTTCAGGATCTTTTTGACCACCATTTGGGCCGGTTTTTTTTTTCTGTTCTTTTCTTTTCTTTCTTTTTTCTTTTCTTTTCTTTTCTTTTTTTTTTTTTTTTTTTTTTTTGTTGGGGATGCTTCAATCCATCCTGAAAATGTATCTACAAAGACTAGGAGATATTTAAGTCCATACATTGCTGGCTTAATTTCAGTAAAGTCAACTTCCCAATTCCCAGAATTGTCCTGGTCTGGTTCCTCATAGGTGCTTTCCTGCAATAAGCTTGGAAGTGTAAGCATTAACCAATTGACAGACCCGACAGGCTTTTGTTACCCATTCAGTTCTTCCCTTTCTCTTTGAATCGGTTAGTGGAAAACTGTGTTCTTGATCCTTCAGGAATGCCTGCAATTTCTTTGAACCAAGGTGAGTGAGTTGATATACATTTTAACTTAGTGTAGGGCTTTCCGAAATTGCAGGCTAAGCTCAGTGAAGTTGAGGGTTCAGTGTCAGAGTCTTTAGGTGTTATCAAAAGCTTCCTGGTTCTCAGGGGTTCATTGGAAATGGGCATCTCCCTTTAGCACCGGGTATAAAGGAGCAGCTAATGATGCAAACCCAGGTATCCATAACCTGCAAAAGCCAGCAGTCCCAAGAAACTCTCTGAGTTGTCTGCTGTTAGATCTGTGTGGTATCTGCACAACAGTTTGTTTTCTTTGCTCAGTGAGCCATCCTTTACCGCCCCTAAGTGAATAGCCCAGGAAGATTACTTCATGCTGGCAAATTTGGGCCTTTTTGGCAGAAGCTCTACACGCCATTTTAGCAAGCTCAGATAATAGTGCTTGGGTCCCAGAATCACAGTTTTCCTTAGTGTTGGCTGCCAGTAGCAGGCCATCCACATGTTGAAGCAGGGTGTATAGTTCTGAAGTTGTTGAGATCTCTGTGGAGAGCTTCATCAAAGAGAGTGGGGGAGTTTTTGAACCCCTGTTCGAGTCTAGTCCAAGTTAGTTGACCAGACATTCCGGTTTCTGGGTCTACCCACTCGAAAACAAACAGCAACTGACTATCTTTATGCAGAGGCAAGCAAAATAAAGCATCTTTTAAGTACAGAACAGTATACCATTTCTGCTCAGGGTTCAGAGTGCTAGGCAGATTGCACAGATTAGGTACCATGCGGTGAATGTCCTGCACTCTGTTGTTGATCTCTCGTAGGTCTTTAACAGGGTGATAGTCCCCGGTTCCTGGCATTTTTTAATGGTAGCAGGGGAGTATTGCAGGCTGATTAACAGGGCCTTAGGACCCCTAAGATCAGATATTTCTGAATATGGGGCCTTATCCCATCTTTAGATTTTTGCCCAGAGTATATTTTTTGACATTGATTGGAGAGGCTGAGGTTTTTAACTCCATTGTTATTGGAGGTTTTATAATGGGCAGGCCTAAGCCATCAGTTTTTGTCCAGGCATCTGGGTAATATGTTATCCAATTCTGGGGTAACGTGCCTGTTTGATCAGTCTTGTGTGGTGTGAAGAGTTGATATTCATCTTCTACTGACAGTTAAAGCTGTGACTATAGGAGTTTTTACTGAAGGATTTATAATTTTCAATTTGGGGCCTTCAGGGATAAAAGTTATTCTGGCCTGGAGCTTGGTGAGCAGATCTCGGCCCATTAATAGGGCCGGGCATCTTGGGATTACTAGGAAGGAGTGATGGATTTTTCCTTTCCCCAGGTCCATGATCCTCTTAGTTGTCTATGCCCGATATTTACTGCCATTAGCCCCTTGAAATAGAGACCTTTTATTTGATGGAGGGCCCAATGGGGCTTTAAGGTCTGAGTATACTGCCCCTGTATCCACTTCAAAGTGTACTGGGGTACCCTCCACTTCAAAAGTTACCCTGAGCTCGGGAAGAGGATCTGAGCCCCAACTTTCTTAGTCATCCTCCAGAGTCAGAATGTCTGGCTGGTGTGGCTGTCTCATTCTCGGGCTCTTTTTGGCCCAGTGTCCTTTTTCTTTTGAGTAGGCATATTGATCTGAGGCCAGGGGTGGCTTTTGGCGTGTGCCCAGGTATCCCTTCCTGTATCCCTGTTTCTTAATTTCTGTCCTATTTTTTGTTGTGACCAGGACCTTAGTCAATGCATTAGTCTATCTTTTGCTTCTCGCATCCTCTCTTTGCTCCCTTTCTTTCTTCCTCCTTTGTTCCTTCTCTTCCTCAGTTTATCTCTTATAGTTTACTTTTTTAGGCTTCTCTGACTAAATCTCTCAAAGCCATATCTTGTAATCCATCTACGCATTGTAACTCTCTTTTAATATCCAGGGCAGCTTGCCCAACGAAGGCCATCATGACAGATGGCTTTTGATCCTCTGCCTGAGGATCGAAACGAGTATATCTCCTATATGCCTCCATAAATCTCTCTAGAAACATAGAGGGAGATTTATCAGGCCCTTGAATAATCTCTCTAACCTTGGCCCAATTAGTTGGTCACGTTAGCGGCTGCTTGGAGACCCGCTATTAGAGCCCGGCAATAAGTGGACGGATGCTACCTACCTTCAAACGTGTTGGTGTCCCAGTTCGGTTGGTTCAATGGGAAGCCGGCTTTGATGATGTGGGAAGAGGTGTCGGTCACCCATCTTGTCCGAGGATATTTTTTTTTAGCTTCCAGAAGGTTTTTCTCTTGTTCCTCTGTCATGAAGAGAGTCTGTAGGAGTTGTTGGCAGTCATCCCAAGTAGGCAGGTGTAACAACGCCGGCAAGTTCTTTGAGTTCTTTTACCGGGGCCAGCTTTGTCCAGGGAAGGAGTGGCTTTGTGTGCTGCCGGGTAGTAATCTGGAGGGCGCTGGGCCAGCCTAGCTTCCTCCAATGGTGAAGAGGCTGAGTCAGCAGCAAGGGAATCACTTAGAGGGTGTTGGGTGTTGGGGGAAGAGGGTAGGGGATAAGGAGGGTGCGGAGAGTCTAGTTGAGTCTTGAGACTTAGGAAGAACAAAGGGTGGAGGAGGAGGAGCAGAGGGTTTGAGAGATAGAATCATGGGGGAAGGTGGAGGAGCGGGGGCAGGGAAAAGGAAAGGCTTCACAAATGGAGGAGGAGATTTGCAGAGGTCCTGCAAAGTTAAGATATATGGCTTTTGATCTGGATGGCTATGTGGCCCCAGTTGAAAGACAATATTTCTGACTTTTTGAATTAGTGGGGAGTAGAAAGTTTCTTTAGGGGCCATCCGACTCCAAAGGTGGGTCATTTTGAGGCACGGAGAGTCTGCCAGTTCTGGCGTTTTACTGAAATAGAAAGATTCTGAGCCCTTAAGTGGACTTTGGTCCACTGAACAAGAGTCAGGGACAGAGGCATTGAAGTGCTCTGTCCCATAATGAAAGATATACAAACAGTGAAAGCAATGACACACAACACAGACAAGACAAGACAATAAAGACAGGCAATGGACGTCCAATACTGAGACCAGGACTGATTAGCCAGCAAAACCTGATGTGCTGGCAAAACCGAATCCGAAACAAAAAAATCACTGAGTCGAGGATACTCTTGTTCCTCTATTTTCCGAATCCTCTGGGGGCATCCCCCAGGAACGTGACCTGTGGCTCGGTGACACGTCTGTCAGCCAGCATCTGAGAGAGCTCACGCTCATCACCGATAGCCATTTTGCAAAGCCCTAACCTGAAACCTGAAACACGAAAGTGGTACCTTACTTATCCTGATAGGAGCTCGTTGGGAGTCTTTCGTACACCACTGATGGATCTTGCTGGGGGTTTCAGATGTGAAGTTCTGGCAAGCATTGGAGGAAGAGACCACCAAGAGACTGTCTCATGCAATAGTATAGGGTTAATAGGGAGTACAGCATGCTGGGGCTCAGACCTCACTTGGATAGAGCAGAGAGCCCTGAAAGAGCTTAAGCAGAGCTTATATTCTTTTCATGGAGAGGACAGGGAGGGAAGTTTATTGATGGGTCCGGGCGACTGGTCGGTTTGTGAGCAAATGGGTGAGAGAGTACATTCTGCAGTTTGGCAGTTGGGGACAAGACATTCTGGGAACAGGATTGGCAAACAGTTCTCAAGATTTCAACAGTGTTTTGTTAAGCATACAGAAAAATAGGAAGTGACAAGTACATATTTTATTCACCTTTCACCAAAACCTAAAAGGAAAGTGAGCATGGATTACTAAAAACATCCATGTCCAGGTTGCCTAATGCTCTCAAATATCAATCGTATTGGTGACTACATATTTGTTTCTTCCTAAGATTTTCTATTCAACCTCAACCCTGTTCAAAATATCTAATTCTATCACTCACTTTATACTTTGGCTGAATTCCTAATGTCTCTATTGATTTCTGCTTTCCTACATATTTATCCCAGTTCATCATTGTGATTGACTCTTCACATGGCCTGACATATGCATTCACTCTCTACCCGAAACCCTATTGCTAAAAAACTTTTGGTATCAATCCTATACTAACTCTTCCTTCTAAACCTACCAATTATCTTCCTAATCCTACTGACTATCGCTTTTGGACTGGATGTTCTCTTCGACATTCAATCATCCAAGATACAAGGTCCTATGACGCTGTATGTTGAATTATCTGAGACACCTGTGCAGAACATAATTCAAAGCTAAGTATCCCAATCAAGGGCCAAATGCACTTCTGGGCTTCAAATTTTACCTAGATTTCTGTTTTCATACTTATATTTCACCTCTATATTCTTATTAACAAGGCAGGTTCCCAATACCATTATTCATCCTGCAGAATGATTACTAACATAAATCAAACATGTTATTAACCCTAACCATACACTGTTCACTCAATATAACTTTACAGAAGAGCAGGGACAGAGTTGGTCTTACAATACAGGAATGTAGGGAATCTTCCACCTGCTGGGAACCTCAAAAGTCCATGCAGAAATTATCGCTGGAGAAGATGTAGGCAGCTATGAAGGACCTAAGAGAGCAAAAGTCATCTTCCATGGCAAACAACCTGGGCAGGATGAAGGGTTGTGTCTGAATCAGCCTCTCTGATCTTAATGTAGAGAGGATGGAACAAACCAGGCCTGTGTGGAGAGCTATTGCCAGGTGAGTAGGGTGGATACACTATTTGAACTTGTGAAAGTGTCACAGGAAGTAGGGGCAGCCTCCATCTCATGGGACCTATGGAAGCAACTGTTAGGACAAAGTGGTTGCCAAGGCAGTGACCTCATTCAGTTCCTGGAGGAAGTGACCTACCTTACTTCCTTGGGAAAAAACTCTCTGAACTTGGGGTCCAGTAAGCCAGGCACTCAGAGCCACTCTCAGTCCCAGTTCCAGTAGGCACACTTGTTTGGATTTACCAAGGACAGTGTCAGTCTTTCTTGATACCTACTGATGTGAGGATGGCCAAATGCCAGCAGAGCTCTGAAGAGGGCCCTTTCCTCAGAAAGCAGGTAGTGGCTCACCACTGGCACCTGACAACGTCACAGAGTTGACCAAGGAGACAAGATCTGAGACAGGACAGGCCATTTCCGGAAAACATACTAAGACCCACCAGTCAGAGGATACTCCGGATAGTCACAGACCTACTTGGGGGAAGGACATGACTTTGTGGGTGTGGGTGGGAGTTTATGGTTTTGTCTCATGTTCTGAGAATAGGGAGGAAAGGCGGTTTGTTTGGTTTGGAGGGGACTGTTTCTAGAAAGTCGTTTGACAAGATGAGTGTTTCTATGTCTGTATGTCCCACTGTGTTCGTGGTTGTAGACATTAGAGAAGAGAATGCATCAATGGATGTGTCCTGTCTAGTAGAAAGCTTCACAGCATTCATCCTGCCCAATTAATGAATGGACTTTGGCTTGCCTTATGGATGGGTAACACCTACTATCTTCCTAAGTTCCTGTTTTCTTCCTGAATTTGGGCCACTCTCCAGAATAGGCTCATGGTTTTGTGTCCAATATATGTACCATCTCCAAGCTCTGTGATATGGCCATGTACTGGATAGCTTAAGGGATTGGGGGAATATCAGAAAACTCAGATATCAGTGTGACCAAAAAAGTCTAAGTGGAGAAACCCTGCTTTGGGCCATTTGCTTACCTATTGTTCTGTTGCCCTGAATGTCAGGAAGGTCTTTGCCTCAGGCCACCCCTTTGGGACGCCTGAAGAAAACAGTTTTCAAATGGAAATTAATGGGCATCACCTGTACCTCTTTGCTTAATTGCTTTGGAAAGGGATGTTTGTGAATCAGCCTCTTGGCCATGTGTGAGGCTGTGGCTTATATTCTCAGCACCTGATGGATCTAATGAAAGATTCCATGTGTGCTTCCAAAACCAAAATGGCCCAAAAAGCAGTCTTTGTGGATGAAGTCTCTCGCCTTTCTCTATAAGGTTCCTGACATCCATCTAGTGAGAATAGGGATTCTTTGTGTCAAATGAGTTCTTCAAAACTCTGCAGTGGCAAGTCTTTAGGTGCTTGGGTTTTTTCATGACACCAATTCAGATAAAAAATCTAAACCCGACAGTCAGTAGGCCTCAAATTGGAGAAGCAGAGCAGTATTTACGTCAGGCCTATGGTCACTCCTGGTTCTCAGGAAGGGTGTCCAGGCAACCCTGACTTTAGGCAAATGAGGGGCTAGGAAGGTTATTTTGTACACTGTCTTGGGATGAGTCCCTCATGGAAAACTCCAGCCACAGGTTATGATGAGTGTCTATATGGAAAAAGATGAGGGCTTTGTGGGAGTGTTTTGGTTTTAATTGTGGGGATTTGTGTGGCGGTTGGAAGTGATGACTGGTTCTACCTGGGTTTGAACTCTGGTGTCATTCCTTTAGAGTCTGAGTTCTGGAACTGATCTCAGAGAAATATTGCCATGAATTGTGTTCAGATTTTAGGAGGCCACGCATGGGATTCGCCCTTGGAAACTGAGATCAAGGACCAGGTTTGTTTTCCACAGAGCCTGAGAATCTCAGCCAGGATATCACAAGATTTTTTCTGAAAGATTAGGCATCCATAGTTGAGAGTCAAAACACCCATGGACGTCACATTGTAGACCTTAATGGGCCTGGATGCATATGAGCCTTTGGCCACTCAATGGGAAGACTTGCCTGTGAGAGTACTCCACAGCTTTCATTGAAATGACCTTCTTCACCATTTTATGGTTCCTGAATTAACTGAAACCCACAGTGCCTCCAACTTCATCCATGAAAAATTGCTAGTTAAATACCATGAAATTTTTGAAATTCCCTTAGCCAGGTGGTACTGGAGAGCCTTTGGATGTCTTGTTGCTGATCATGAGTGTACCATAGAATGCCTAGATTGTCTGGGTTTCATGAAAATGGTATAGAACAAAGATGCCAGTAAGTTGGAGCCTGCAGAGTAGTGGGCCTATTGCAGTGGTGGGCAGGTGTGTGATAATACATCTGTGGTGTGGCCATGAGGATTTGCCATTGCCTTCCAAATGGCTTGTGAGTGACATGGTGCAGCCAGCAGGCCCTTCTATGTAAAGGCATCTTTTTATATGGAGAGGTTTCAGGGCAAATTTCAGAGTCAGATTGCTATGGACAAGGGGGCAAGCTCTGTGGGATAGAAGCCTGGTTGGTGCATTCTCCTGCAGACTCTGACCCACCACACGTGACAGAACTCCCTCCAGCACTGGGTCCCAGTTGAACTCATTGTATTTCATGAAGCAAATACCAAAATCGCAGTGCAGCAGCAAGAAACACCACTAAAAGTTTAGGATGACAAAATGTCTTCACAGTCCACACTGGGAGACACTTAGGACCCAGTGGCCACAGTTTACCTACAACGAGAAAATTCAGAACTGCTGCCTCATGTTCATTAGAATATAAGAAACCATGTCCTCCAGGTCACACAGATGCAGACCCAGCTTTGATGGTCCCACTAGAAAGGAAGCTAAAAGTCCTTACAACAACATATATTTCAAGTGCCCAACCTCAGAGGAAGTGTCTCAAAAAGTCTTTAGGCCGGCAGAGCTCCATGTTTTGTGAGTGTTTTCCTGTTAGATCTGGACACAAGAGAAGACCACTGACACCAATAAAAATTAAATTAAATTAAGCTTATTATTTCCACTGGCCATCCTGCCTCTCCCTCCCAAAATGGCGGGAACAAGACAGCAACCCCAGCTTTCCTACAGCCCAGCTTCATGGACCAGAAATTTACACAAAATGGGCATTACATTTAACAGAACTCTGACAAGCATCACACTAATGGTAGTTTATATATATATATATATATATATATATATATATATATATATATATATATATATATATATTTTTTTTTTTTTTTTTTTTTTTTTGCTGTCCCTACATCAGAATTTATGAGGACCATTAGAGCCTCAGAGAGGGTTGTTGTCTGGCCAGGGAGGGCAAATATTTATGATATGTCACTAAAGTTTCAGAGAGGGCTGCTATCAGGTCGGAGAGCCAAACATGGCTCAGTTCAAACACTGGCAGGCATTCCAAGCAGGTTCAGAATTTTCAGTAATTTATGGTAAAGCCAAAATTATCTTTTCATGGCTTTTTGGCAAGATGGCTTCCAATTTTAATAAAAGATCAGGTTGGGTCTATCATTCCCCCCTTTTCTCTGTGTCCCTTTCAAATCTTTGATAGATTAGGGGTAGAGCACTGAGGAAATTTTAATCCCTCAGGTAAAAGTCTCCAAATTTTTAGAACTCACCCAAAACCAGTCTCCCTGATTTTACCTGACTTAATTAATTACTTATATTGATTGTCTATTTATATTTGGCTCCATTGTTGTAATAAGAGAGGCGTCACCCATTTTGGCTTCTTCTGAGCTTAGAGAGGATGACGTGAGTAGGCATGGTGTGAGAGACATGAGTTGCCTTTTAGAAGTAGTTGAGGGACATGAGTTGCCTTTTAGAAGTCAGTTCGGTTTGAAGTCTGGTTGGGGAAGAACAGGTTGTAAAGTCATCTGGGGATTGGTTATTACATGAGAGAAACAAAAACCATGAGTACTGAATAAATGTTGCAGCAGCTGGAACATGCCACTGTATAGAAGTTCCCTCTCCAGTCTTTAATATCCCCAGTTATAAAGACTGTCAATTTAATATTTAACTTTTAGTATTAGAGCTGTCTCTCCCCATAAGATATAGTTTAATAATTTAGTGTCATCTGATCTTGCAAAATCCTTTTACCAGTATGACCTCTGTGTCTAATAGAGAAACCTTTAATTTTGATACTCAGGACTGGATAATCGTACTAGCAAACACCAAGCTTACCTGTGTAGGTTAGGAATATATTTAGGCCTTAAACTGAAAATTTCTGACTCTGGCAGCTCTTCTTGATAGTCTCTTTTAATAAGTATCAGGCATTCCTGTCAGAGAATCCTTCTTTGTAGCCTCCAGTCTTACTTATTTTGGGAGGCTAACATAAAGTGTGTACCTTAAAATATTATTATTATTATTATTATTATTCAAAATGTCCAGGAATGGCTGTATTTTGGTTTTCACTGTCTTTGCTAAGTGTTTAAGATGAAGCATTCAAACTGACTTTTGTTTCTATCTATTGTTAACAGTCAGGTGAGCTTTTATGGGAGTCATAAACTGGGTAAACTTGAGAGCACTTTCTCAGTTCTGCTAGAGCCATTTGCGCTAGGTGGGTCCAGGTCTTGTTTGACCATGTGGCTTCCCTCGCAAGCATTAGGGATTTCTTTCTTCTCTGATGACTCTTCTCTTCATAGCAAATGCACTGATTGGCTTTCTGTTCTCCAGTGGTCTCATTAATCTCCCTGATGGGGAGTTTTTATAGCCCAGAGTTGCAAAACTCTTTAGAGAAGTCCCCTGTTCCCTGGATTCAGACTGACTCAGAGGGCAAGAGCCAAATATTGGTTTCCTTGGCCCTTTTCAATTAATTTTAATTTAAAATCCTAATCTTAAACATCTATCAAATAAATTTTAACAGCCTGATATTAAGAGCACCAGGCTTTAATATCTATAACTTTATAATTATTTATCTTTTTATTAATTGGGATCTGTATTATTCTGTCTGTCTTGCAGGTGATAACTTACTCTCTGAAATTAACCCATGTTTTGTTCTTAAAGCAACACTTCTTTAAAACACTAACAGGGAATCTTTAGATCACATATAAGAAAATTACAAAATAAAATTTTTTAACAACAGTAAAAATACTTAGTTCGTTTAATAGCTACCCTGAATTTTTTGGCTGAGCCATACATTATATCCCCTGTTTGAGATCCTAGGAATCTTGACATTAAAAAAGAACTTTTAACATAACTTTAAAGAAATAAAATCTGACCTACTGCTTTTGTATTCATTCTCACATGAAATAAGATGGGACACAGAGCCTTATCTCAGGTAAGGCAGGGCTCTTTATAAATCTTAAGTGTTTTAGTTCTAAAGCTGATCTTTATTTTTTAAATATTATTTTTAAAAGTTTACATAAATTGTTTGAGGTCACATGAACATTAGCTAACACCATATAAAATCACTTTAAAATATGAATTAAACAAATGCTGAAAGTTTTTAACCTTTACATAGATTAGGCTCTCATTAACATAAAGTACATTTAAATTGTTCCCCAATGTAAAAAGTAAGATTAAACTTTACATATCTTATTGATAACAGGTGAATAAATCCCCATAAAACTTCAGAACACCAGCTTGATATAATGCTCTTTTAAAATTTTTACCTTACAGACTTGCATACCTGTAAGATATGAGCACATTAGTAGCATCACAATTACATTGATGTTTCTCCATTAACCAAGTTTAGCTTTTAAAGAAATGGCAGTACAGTGCTCTAAAATAACAGTTCTAATTTAATCAGTTGTTTAATTTCTATGGTTGCTTGCACAAGAAAAAATAAAACTTAATAAACACAATGTTATGGGTAAACTTATGTTTTAAGAAATTTTTGTCTCTTTAACACATGATTGATTTTTACAATCTTTTACAGAATTTAGTCAAACTTATACAGACGTTAGTAAGTCAATCAGATATCTAACAAAAGTACTCGTGAATGAGTAATCCCATATCAAATTTACTTTACTTATTTATCAAAATATTAGACACATGTATTGAAGAGTGTAAACCATTTTTATGTTGAAGGAAAAGTCCTAGAACAAAGGCATATTAGACATTTTGTAGATATTAATATTTTATCAGATTTTTGAATACCTAGAAAAACTTGAAAGCTTAAATTTAAAGACATTTATTTTTATCTGTTTATCAAATTTAATTGAATTATTTAAATCACGTGAATTGAAGATCTTTAGATCCACTTTTTAAAATTTGTTTTTATGAGTGCTTTTTTTTAATGAGTGCTCCTTATATATATTAATTTGTATATCATATATAAAATATACGGACATATGTATATATAGACATACAACACATAACAAAATTGAGCACACATAATAATAGTAAAGGCCTTGTAGCTTTTCGCAGGTGAAATCTCCATTGCAATGTTTCAAAAAGTCCACAGTTGGTCAAAGATAGTACTGATCACAAAAACATTAACCTAGGTCTGTATGATCAAAATCATGAGCTCAAAAAAAAATAAAGTATCTAAGGAAAAAAATAAGAGTCCTAGAAAAAATGACTGGCCAGTAATTAGTAAATACCATACAATTTACCTTTTTTTCTCTTAGGCCTCAGATCAGTCTCCTACTAAGCTTGCAGGCTTCTTTCATTTGCCTTTCAAAATAAGTCATGGCTGAGGTCTGGAAGGAGCAGGAAAAAACTGCTTTTCTGAGCAGACACCTCAGGCCTAAGGCATTTTAACCATAATTTTCAGGTTCGGATTTTGAAAATTATGGTACAAGTTTAAGATACAATTCACAAAATTTTATATCTTTACATCTTGTTTTGTCAAAAGATATCATACTATGATTTACAATCCTTGTCCAGATTAATGCTCTCGAACACACAGTGATATTTTCACAGGCTACCCAATTCAAAATTGGTGAAAAATAAAGACTGAATGATTGGGAAGTTACTTGCCAATTTGGAAGTAGAGTTCTTTAGTTTTCTATCCTAAGTATTTAAGTTCTCTGGCATGAATTATCTGAAATCATAAACTAAACCATTACCTAAACCTGACTTTTAACTGCAAGATTTTGCAATGCTTCAAAAACCCATTCAAATACCAGATTGTTACAAGAAAACATCATCATTTAGACACACATTCAGCTAAGATCATTCCCAAGAAACAATTTATAATATCAACACATTATTGCACATGTCTTAAAGGGCCAGAAACAAAGACACAAGACAGAAAGAAGGTCCAGACTATGGCTGTCAGACAGAATCCTTTAAACCTGAGCAGATAAGAAAAAAAATCTCCTACACCAGTGGCACCATAGATGTCCACAAGGGGGGGGCAGATGTTTTAACAGAGGGGCAACCTGAAATGTACAATTAAGGGTCTCCATGGTGACTTTAATGCATTTAGTGTCCCCTTTTTCTTTTTCTCTTTTTTAACAAGACAGTGGTGGAATAATCCTTACAGTGCAGGGAAGGAAGGAGGGAATTCCCTGAAGCAACAGGGCTTCAGCAGCTGCTGGGAGTCCCTCAGTCCCTCCTTTTACTTACAGGATTATCTCCTCTGGTTCGGTTCCACCCCAAGCATGTTCCATCTAGTAACATTTCAGTAGTCAGCTCTAAAAATGTTCCGGGACAGGGGGTGGGGGAGGGATTTATCAAAATTTGTAACTTAAAGTTCGGCTGCTGACCTTGAAGCCAATTAATGCCAATTTAATAATGAGGACAAGGTTTTTAGAAAAAGAAAAAGGGAGGTTTATTGCTTTGGTAACAAAGAAGAAACACAGGGAACCCTGCCCAGAGGTTGTGACTCTCTTGATCTAGAGGGACAAGGGGTTTTAATGGAGTTTCACTTGTTAACCTGGGAGATACTCAGTTCTTAGGTCCCCAGCAGGCATTGCCCTCTGCAGTGGTTATACTCCAGGCAGCCAGCTAGGACCTTCTCTCATCCTGCTTAACAAAGGGGGGTAAAGTTCATCGCAGTTCCTTAAAACAGAGTCCGAAAGAATATCAGGCTTACTTTCTTTGTTACCCATTTTCACGTCCAATATACTTATGTTTTTACCACAGAAATCACAGAACAAAACACACAAAACAAACAAGAAAAACATATAGAACACAGAACAAAACACAAAATACAGAAACCCGAACTTGAAACAAAAAACATAGGAGCAATGCAACGTCTTGCTAAAGCTCCGAAGTAGGACCACGTACATTCCAGTCATCACATCTCTACCATTCCAGATGAATACCCTACAGAACAGAACAGAGGACAGAACGATTCTCATTACTGTACCGAAAACGAGTATATGTGAGCCTCCCCAGGACACCTCTATGTCATCAGAACAGATGATATTATAACATCTGATATCCTTTATAACGGATATCAGATGTTATAAAGGTGCCACTTAATTTTTGAGGCCTCCTCCACCAGGTGATTGCTAATAGTTTTAGTGCGGTGGTTCACCGCAGTGCTCCTGGGACCTAACGCTCACTCCATGACCTTGGAACAGCTCAAGATGTGCACCCACTAGAGTGGCTCTCCAGCCCGGAGCCCTGAAGGGAAGGCCAGATTCAGATTTTCCAGCAGTCTGGTCTTGTGATCTGGTCGGCAGGGTCATCTTGCTGGGGAACTCAAAAAAATTAGATGAGGACACAAAAAAAGAACACTGACTCCAACTAAAATCAAATTGAGGCAAACTTATTATGTCAACCGGCTGGGCTGCCTCTCCATCCCAAAACGGCAGGAACAAGACAGCAACCCCGCCTTTCCTACAGCACAGCTATATAGCCCAGAAAGTTACACAAAATGGGGGTTACAGATAACAGAACTTTGACAAGCATCACAAAAATGGTAGTTTATTTATTTATTTATTTATTTTTTGGTGGCCCCAATATTAGAAATTATGAGGACAAATAGAGCCTCAGAGAGGGTCGTTGTCTGGCCAGGGAAGGCCAAAATTTATGATGTGTCACTAAAGTTTCATCGAGGGCTGCTATCTGGTCAGAGAGTCAAGCATGGGTGAATTCAAGGCACGGGCAGGCATTCCAAGCAGGTTCAGAATTTGCAGTTATTTATAGTAAAGCCAAAATTAACTTTTTATGGCTTTGTGGCAAGATGGCTCCCAATTTTAATAAAAGATCAGGTTGGGTCTATCAACCCGTGTCCCTTACTTTTGGAAACTACTCTACCACCTCCAAGGTTGTGAACTCCTGAGCATTTTCCAGTACAGATATGTATTCACAGATTTTCTAACTCTTCTACTCTAATTGTGTCTTACTTGGGGCAAAGATAATTTCAAGGTATTGTGCTGGATGAGAGTGGAAAAATTTTTGTGCAGCACATATTTGCATACACATTGGATTCATTATCTAATTTTCCATTCAAAATACTGAATCCATGACACTAACCAAAACCAGACTAGACTCTGACTACTAATTCTAATATGATGGAGAAAAACAACCCAAAGAGAATAGAAATAGAAGCAGTTCAGAGTAGGCATGGTGTATAGTTAGACTTGCCTTTTGCCTGATAAAGTGTTGGTGTTATAAATCTAGTCAATTTTTAATTGAAATAGTTCTCCATGTGTTTTTAAAGTTAACAAATATGTGAATTCCTGTCTCCCTTTCTCTGAAGCCTATTCAGCACATGTATTTTTTAGGTTCACATATAGAATCCTACATGGTATCACACATACATTTTTATGAGGTGGCTGACTTGGCAGATACAAATCGTAAAAAGATATCACTCCTCCTAAACACTGTTTTAACAGAAAATTCAATCTATGGGTTTGCTTCCTAGTTGAACAACATTATACATAAATACAAGTTCAGTAAAATAAATACTTTTGTATCTGTGAAAGATATATATTTCATGATGAATTTCGATTGGCATATGTATTGCTAATTTTTAATGTTCCTGTGTGTGTTTTGTGTGTGAGTGTGTGTATATGTGTATATATATATATATATATATATATATATATATATATATATATATATATATATATATACATATACACACACTCTCCAGATTTTTCAAAATATGAAATATATATGCCTTATTATACACTCCCCACATTCATTCATGTTCATGTATGTGGATTTATAATAAACTTTTCACAAGATTTTTCTCAAAAATATTCATCCACCTGAAATACATATTTGTCTCCTAGTACTGAAAAATAACTTTAGTGAATGGTGCACACAAATCCTAATATTTCTACAGTATCTGACCCAGTTTAACATTAATGCAAGTAGATTCCTATGTGACAAGTTGTGTATTTTGACGTTCATTTTTATGCAACACTAGTACATTACTATTTCTTCAGTTTATGCACATCATAAGATATATATTTATCCACAAATTCATAAATTTATAGACATTTGTTTCACTTTCAATTACTTCCTGCTTCAGAACACATGTATTCCTCCAGGTTTCTTTTTTTTTAAATTTTTATTGTTGGTTGTTCAAAATATTACATAGTTTTTGATATATCGTATTTCACACTTTGATTCAAGTGGGTTATAAACTCCCATTTTTACCCCACATACACATTGCAGAAAAACATCAGTTACCCATCCATTGATTTACATATTGCCATACTAGTGTCTGTTGTATTCTGCAGCCTTTCCTCTCCTCTACTATCCCCCTCTTCTTCCCTCCCCTCCCCTCTTCTCTCTCTACCCTCTCTACTGTTATTCATTTCTCTCCCTTGTTTTTTTTCCTCTTTCCCCTCACTTCTTCTTGTATGCAATTTTGTATAACCCTGAGGGTCTCCTTCCATTTCCATGCAATTTCCCTTCTCTCTTCCTTTCCCTCCCACCTCTCATTCCTGTTTAGTGTTAATCTTCTCAGGCTCTTTGTCCCTACTCTGTTATTAGTTACTCTCCTTATATCAAAGAAGACATTTGGCATTTGTTTTTCAAGGACTGGCTAGCTTCACTTAGCATAACCTGCTATAATGCCATCCATTTCCCTGCAAATTCAATGATTTTGTCATTTTTTAATGAAGAGTAATACTCCATTTTGTATAAAAGCCACATTTTTTTATCTATTCGTCTATTGAAGGGCATCTAGGCTGGTTCCACAGTCTTGCTATTGTGAATTGTCCTGCTATGAACATCGATGTAGCCGTGTCCCTGTAGCATGCTCTTTTTAGGTCTTTAGGGAATAGACCGAGAAGGTTAACAGCTGGGTCAAACGGTGGTTCCATTCCCAGCTTTCTAAGAAATCTCCATACTGCTTTCCAAATTTGCTGCACCAATTTGCACTCCCACCAGCAATGTACAAGTGGACCCTTTTCCTCACGTCCTCACCAGCACTTGTTGTTGTTTGACTTCATAATGGCTGCCAATCTTACTGGAGCAAGATGATATCTTAGGGTGGTTTTGATTTGCACTTCTCTGACTGCTAGAGATGGTGAGCATTTATTCATGTACATGTTGATTGATTGAATGTCCTCCTCTGAGAAGTGTCTGTTCAGGTCCTTGGCCCATTTGTTGATTGGGTTATTTGTTATCTAATTGTCTAATTTTTTGAGTTCTTTGTATACTCTGGATATTAGGGCTCGATCTGAAGTTTGAGGAGTAAAGATTTGTTCCCAAGATGTAGGCTACCTATTTACTTCTCTTATTGTTTCTTTTGCTGAGAAAAAACTTTTTAGTTTGAGTAAGTCCCATTTGTTGAATCTAGTTATTAACTCTTGTGCTATGGGTGTCATATTAAGAAATTTGAAGCCCGACCACACAGTATGTAGTTCATAGCCAACTTTTTCTTGTGTCAGACACTGTGTCTCTGATTTGATATCAAGCTCCTTGATCCATTTTGAGTTAACTTTTGTTCATGGCAAGAGAAAGTGATTCAGTTTCATTTTGTTGCATATGGATTTCCAGGTTTCCCAGCAACATTTGTTGAAGCTGCTATCATTTCTCCATTGTGTGCTTTCAGCCTCTTTATCAAATATAAGATAGTTGTAGTTTAGTGGATTGGTTTCTGTGTCCTCTATTCTGTACCATTTGTCCAACCGCCTGTTTTGGTTCAGTACCATGCTGATTTTGTTACTATTGCTATGTTGTATAGTTTGAAGTCTGGTATCACTATACCGCCTGATTCACAGTCTTTTCATGAGACTTCATTCCAAACGCATTATTTTCTATTTCCATAATCACCTTTGAAGCAAAACTCACATACACGTCATGATCAACCATAACCCTAATATTACCATTAGATGTATAACTGGTTGGAATGAAGGATTGTACATCAATATAGATTTTCTGTATATTTTCAGATATCATTTCAATCCATTATTTAAAGTTGGAAAAAGTTATATTATTTGTTCACAGTATGGTCTATTCATGCATTATGTCTATATTCATAGACACAGGGTACACCTTTTTATACCCCCAATACTTATTTATACATCTTCAAAATATTGCTCCCAGAAATGGTGGAAGAAATACTCATATCACCTGATGTACATATACATTTTATCAAAGTAATAATCTGGACACAATTACAAAGATCACACTTAAGTTTGTACCAAAGCCTAAATGGAAAGTGAGCATGGATCACGAAAAACATCCATGTCCAGGTTGCCTAATGCTCTCAAATGTCAACCCGATTGGTGACTACATATTTGTTTCTTCCTAAGATTATATATTCAACATCAAGCCAGTTGAAAATGTCTAATCCTATCACTCAGTTTATACTTTGCCTGATTTGCTAATGTCTCTATTATTATCTGCTTTCCTTCATATTTTCCCCAGTTCATCATTGTGACTGACTCTTCACATGTGCTCACATTTACACTCACTCTGTACCCAAAACCCTATTGCTAAAGATTTTTTGGACCAAAACCTATATTCACTCTTCCGACTAATTCCTAATCCTACCGACTATCCCTTTTTGAGTGGATGTTCTCTTCGACATTCAATCATCCAAGGTACAAGGAACGCTACCATTGTATATTGATTAATCTGAGACATCTGTGCAGAATATAATTCAAAGCTAAGTATCCCAGTCAAGGGCCCAAAGACCTTCTGGGCTTCAAATTTTACCTAGATTTCTGTATTCATACTTATATTACACTTATATTCCTATGAATATTTCAGGTTCCCAATACCATAATTCATCCCGTAGAATGATTCCTAACCCAAATGGAACATGATATTAACCCTTACCATACACTGTTCCCTCAATCTAACTTTACGAAAGAGCAGGGACAGAGTTGGTCTTACAATACAGGAATTTAGAGGATCCTCCACCTGCTGAGAACCTCAAAGGTCAACAAAGAAATGATCCCTGGAGAAGATATAGGCAGCTATGAAGGACCTGTGAAAGCAAAAGTCATATTCCATGGCAAACAACTTGGTCAGATGAAGGGATGTGTCTGAATCAACATTTCTCTTCTTAATGTATAGAAGATGGACCAAACCAGGCTTGAACTCTGGTGTGATTCCCCTTACAGACTGAGTTCTGGAACTGACATCAGAAAAATATTGCCATTAATTGTGTTAGGATTTTAGGAGGCAACGCATGAGAGTCACCCTTGGAAAGAAAAGTGAGATCTAGGAACAGGGTGGCTTTCCACAGAGTACTGGGAATCTCAGCCAGAATATCACATGATTTTATTTTGAAAGACGTGGCAGCCATAGTTGACAGTCAAAACACACATGGACCTCACATTGTAGACTGCAATAGGCCTGGCTTTATGTGACCTATTGGCCACTTTTTGGGAAGCCTTGCCTGTGAGAGTTCTCCAGAGTTTTCATTGAAATGAGCTTCCCCACCATTTAATGGTTCCTGAATGAATTGTAACCCACAGTGCCTTCAACGTCTTCCTTGAAAAACGGCTAGATAAATTCCATGAAATTTTTGAAATTCCCAAGACCAGGTGGCACTGGAGAACCTTTGGATGTCCTGTTGCTGATCATGAGTGTACCAGACAGTGCCTTGATTTACTGGGTTTCATGAAAATGGTGTAGAACAGATTTGCCAGTAAGTTGGAGCCTGCTGATTAGTGGGCCTAGAGCAGTGGTGTGCAGGTGTGTGATAATACATCTGTTGTGGGGCCATGTGGATCTGCCATTAGCTTCCAAATGGCTTGTGACTGACATGGTGTAGCCAACAGAAGCTTATTTGTAAATGCATCTTGTTATATGGAGAGATTTCAGGGCAATGTTCAGAATCATGTTGCTATGTATAAGGGGGCAAGCTCTGTGGGATATTAGCCTGGTTGATGCATTCCCCTGCAGACCCTGACCCAACACACGTGACAGAACCCGCTCCAGCACTGTGTCCCAGTTGAACTCCTTGTATTTTGTGGAGCAAATATGAAATTCCCAATGCAGCAGGAAGAAAAACCACGAAAAGTGGAGGACGAAAAAATGGCTTCACTGTCCACACGGGGAGACACTTAGCCCACAGTGGCCACATTTTACCAACAAAGAGCGAATTCAGCACTGCTGCCTCATGTTCATTGGAAAAGAAGAAACCATGTCCTCCAGGTCACATAGATGCAGACGCAGCTTTGATGGTCTCATTAGAAAAGAATCTAAAGCTCCTGACAACAATATATATTTCAAGTGTCAAACCTCAGAGGCAGTTCCTCAAGAAGTCTTTAGGCCGAAAGAGCTCCATGTTTGTGGAATGTTTACCCTGTCCCTTACTTTTGGAAACTATTCTACCACATCCAATGTTGTGAAACCCTGAGCATTTTCCATTCCATATAAATATTAACAGATTTTTTTACTCTTCTCCTCTATTTGTGTGTTATTTGGGGCAAAAGTAATGTCAAGGCATTATTCTGGATGAGAGTGGGAAGATTGTTTTGTAGCACATATTTGCATACACATTGGATTCATTTTCCTATTTTCCATTCGAAATACTGCATCCCTGACACTAATCCATACGCTACTAGACTCTGACTACTAATCCTAATATGATAAGGAAAACACCAAAACAGAATAGAAATAAAAAATTTCAGAAGAGGCATGGAGTATAGTTGGACTTGCCTCTTGCAGGATAAAAGGCAGCTGTAAAAAATCTAGTAAATTTTTAATTGAAATAGTTCTCCATGTGTTTTAAAGTTAACAAATATGTGAATTTCTGTCTCCCTTTCTCTGTACCCTCTTCAGCACATGTATTTTTATATGCACATATAGAATCCTACCTGGTATAACACGTACATATTTGTGAGGTGGCTGACTTGGCAAATACAAGTTGTGAGAAGAGATCACTCAGCAGAAACACTGTTGGAAGTGAAAATTCACCCTATGTGTGAGCTTCCTAAGAGATCAAGATTATACATAAATCCATGTTCAGTAAAATAAATATTTTTTCATCAGTGGATGATATATATTTCATGATGAATTTCGATTGGAATATATATTGCTAATTGTTAATTTCTCAGTGGTTATATATATATATATATATATATATATATATATATATATATATATATATATATATATATATTTATATATATACACACTCTCCAAACTATTCAAAATATGAAATATATGATCTACATATACATTTTATCACAGAAATATTCTGGACAAAAAATGCAAAAGACACAATATGATGGTATCAAAGCCTAAATGGAAAGTGAACATGGATTACTAAAAACATCCATGTCCAGGTTCCCTAATGCTCTCAAATGTCAATCATATTGGTGACTACATATTTGTTGCTTCCTAAGATTATATATTCAAACTCAACCCTGTTGAAAATGTCTAGTCCTATGATTGACTTTATACCTTACCTGATTTCCTAATCTCTCTAATGATGTCTGCTTTCCTACATATTTTTCCAAGTTCACCATTGTTACTGACACTTCACATGTGCTGACATTGACATTCACTCTCTAAACAAAACCCTATTGTTAAAGAACTTTTATTCCAAATCCTATACACACTTTTCTTCCTAAAACTTCCAACTATCTTCCTATTCCTACCTACTATCCCTTTTTGACTAGATGTTCTCTTCAACATTCAATCGTCCAAGGTACAAGGTCCTATGCCATTGTATATCGATTTATCTGAGATATCTTAGTAGAATGTAATTCAAAGTAAAGTATCCCAATCAAGGGCCCAATGCCCTTCTGGGCTTCAAATCTTACTTAGATTTCTGTTTTCATACATATATTTCACCTCTATATTTTTATAAATCTTAAAGGTTACCAATATTATAATTCATCCAGCAGAATGACTCTTTACCCAAATCAAAAATGTTATTAACCCTAACCATACACAGTTCCCTCAATCTAACTTTACAGAAGAGCAGGGACAGAGTTGGTCATAAAATACAGGAATGTAGGTGGTCTTCCTCCAGCTGAGAACCTCAAAGGTCCATGAATAAATGATCCCTGAAGAAGATGTAGGCAGATATGAAGGACCTGAGTGAGCAAAAGTCATCATTCATGGCAAAAACCTGGTCAGGATAAAGGGTAGTGTCTGAATAAGCCCCTCTTTTCTTAATGTAGAGAAGATGGACAAAACCAGGCCTGTGTGGAGAGCTGTTCCCGGGTGCCTATGGTTGATATTGCATTCTAACTTGTGAAAGTGTCACAGGAAGTAGGGGCAGCCTCCATCTCATGGGACCATTGGAAGCAACTATTAGGACAAAGTGGTTGCCAAGGTAGTGGCCTCATTCAGTTTCTGAAGAAAGTGACCTCACCACACTTCCTTGTTGATGGAACTCTCTGAACATGGGATCCAGGAAGCCAGGCACCCAGAGCCAGTCCCAGTCCCAGTCCCAGTCCCAGTGGTCTCACTTGTTTGGATTTAGCATGGACAGATTCACTCTTTCTTGGTACCTACTGATGTGAGGATGGCCAAATGTGAGAAAAGCTCTGAAGAGGGGTCTTTCCTGAGAAAGCAGGTAGTGGCTCACCGCTGACTCTTGACAACTTCACAGAGTTGGACAAGGAGATCAGTTCTGAGACAGAACAGGTCATTTCAGGGGAACATAGTGTGGCCCACCAGTCAGAGGACACTCCAGATTGTCATAGACCTAGTTGCAGGAAGTAGGTGACTTTGAGGGTGTGGGTGTGAGTTTGCGGATTTTGTCTCATGTTCTGAGAATAGGTAGGAATGGCGGTTTGTTGGGTTTGGAGTGAATAACTTCTGTTCATGTATGTGGATTTACAATCAACTTTTAACAAGATTATACTCAGAAATATTCATTCACCTGAAATACATATTTGTTTCCTAGTACTGAAAACTAACTTCAGTGAATGGTGCATATAACTCCTAATATTTCTACAGTAACTGACCCAGTTTAACATCAATGCAAGTAGATTCTTATGGGACATGATATGTGTTTTGGAGTTCGTTTTAATTCAACACTGGTACATTACTATTTCTTAAGTTTATGCACATTACAGTATATATATTTCATTCACAAGTTCACAAATTTATAAGCATTTATTTCACTTTCAATCACTTCCTGCTTCATAAAACATGTATTCCTCCATGTTTCTTGACTGGTCTTTTCATGAGACTTCTTTCCAAACACATTATTTTTGATTTTCATAATCATTTTGAAGCAAAACTCACACATTCTTCATGAAAAGCCATAACCCTAATATTACAATCAGACGTATAACTAGTTGTTATGAATGATTCTATATCAAAATATGATTTCTTATATATTTTCAGTTATCAATTCAATCCATTATTTAAAGTGGAAGCAGTTATATTATTTATTAACTGTATGGTCTATTAATGCATTATCTCTCTATTCATAGACAAGGGGTACACCTATTTTACCTTAGATACTAATTTATACATCTTCAAAATATTCCTAAAAGAAATGGTGGAAGAAATACTCATGTCACCAGATCTACATATACATTTTATCACAGTAATATTCTAGATAAAAAAAAAAGTCACCCTTAAGATTGTACCAAAGCCTAAATGGAAAGTGAGCATGGATTACATAAACTTCCATGTCCAGGTTGCCTAATGCTCTCAAATATCAATCCTATTGGTGACTACATATTTGTTTCTTCCTAAGATTATATATTCAACCTCATGCCTGTTGAAAATGTCTAATCCTATCACTCATTTTATACTTTACCTGATTTAGTAATGTCTCTATTTATATCTGCTATCCTACATATTTCCCCGGTTCATCATTGTGACTTACACTTCATGTGTGCTGAAATTTACATTCACTCTCTAACCGAAACCCTATTGCTTAAGAAGTTTTGGTCTAAATCCTATACTCACTCTTCTTTCTAAACCTACCGACCATCTTCCTAATTCTACCTACTATCCCATTTTGAGTGGATGTTCTTTTTGACATTCAATCATCAAAGGTACAAGGTCCTATGCCATTGTTCATCGATTTATCTGAGACATTTGTGCAGAACATAATTCAAAGCTAAGCATACCAATTAAGGGTGCAATGCCCTTCTGGGCTTCATATCTTCCCTAGATTTCTGTTTTTATACTTATATTTCACCTATATATTCTTGTAAATATTATAGTTTCCCAATACCATTATTCATCGTGCAGAAAGATTCCTAACCCAAATTGAACATGTTATTAACCCTAACCATACACTGTTCCGTCAATCTAACTTTACAGAAGAGCAGCGACAGAGTTGGTCTTACAATACATGAATGTAGGCGATCTTCCACTGTTGAGAACGTCAAAGGTCCATGCAGAAAGGATGCCTTGAGAAGATGTGGGCAGCTATGAAAACTTGAGAGAGAAAAGTCATCTTCTATGGCAAACAACCTGGTCAGCATGAAGGGATGTGTATGCATCCACCTCTCTCTTCTTAATGTAGAGAATATGGTCCAAACCAGTCCTAGGTGGAGAGCTGTTCCCGGGTGCCCATGGTTTATATACCATTCTAACTTGTCAAAATGTCATAGGAAGTAGGGGCAGCCTCCATATAATGGGACACTTGAAAGCAACTGTTAGGACAAAGTGGTTGCCAAGGAAGTGACCTCATTCAGTTCCTGAAGCATTGACCTACCTCACTTCCTTGGTGATGGAACTCTCTGAACTTGGGATCCAGGATGCCAGGCACCCGGAGCCACTCAAGTCTCAGGCCCAGGGGTTTAACTTGTTTGGATTTACAAAGGAGAGTGTTAGTCTTTCTTGGTACCTTAAGATATGAGGATGGCCAAATACCAGGAGAGCTCTGAATAGGGGCCTTTCCTGAGAAAGCAGGTAGTGGTTGGCCACTGGCTCCTGAAAACTTCACAGAGTTGGGAAAGAAGAGCAGATCTGAGACAAGACAGGCCATTTCGGGGGAACATACTGTGGCCCACCAGTCAGAGGAAACTCTGGATGATCACAGAGTTTAATGGGGGAAGGATGTGCCTTCGTGGGTGTGGGTGTGATTTTGTGGTTTTGTCTCATGATCTGAGAATAGGTAGGAAAGGCGTTTTTTTCTTTGATTTGTAGTGGACTGCTTCTAGTAAGACGTTTGACAAGGCGAGTGTTTCTATGTCTGTGTATGCTACTGTGTCCGTGGTTGTAGACATTAGAAAAGAGAATGCAACAATTGATGTGTCCTGTATAGTAGAAAGCTTCCCAGCATTCATCCTGCCCAATTTATGAATGGACTGCCGCTTGCCTTAAAAATGGGCAACACCTGCTAACTTCCTAACTTCCTGTTTTCTTCCTGAATTCTCGCCACTCTCCAGAATAGACTCATGGTTTTTGTCCAAAATATGTACCACCTCCAAGCTCTGTGACATGTCCATGTACTGGATAGCTGGAGGGAATGGCGAGCATCTCAGAAAACTCAGATATCAGTGTGACCAGGAAAGTCTCAGTGGAGAAACCCTGCTTTGGACTTTTTCTTACCTATGGTTCTGTTGCCCTGAATGTCAGGAAGGTCTTTGCCTCAGGCCACCCCTTTGTGAACCCTGAAGAAAACAGTTTTCAAATGGAAATGAATGGGCATCACCTGTGGCTCTTTGCTTAATTGCTTTGGAAAAGGATGTGTCTGAATCAGCCTCTTGGCCCTGTGTGAGGCTGTGGCTTAGATTCTCAGCACCTGATTAATCCAAAGACAGATCCCATGTGTGCATCCAAAACCAAAATTGCCAAAAGAGCAGTTATTGTGAATGAAGTCTCTTGACTTCATTTCTAAGGTTCCTGAGGCCCATCAAGTGAGAATAGGCATCCTTTGGGTAAAATGAGTTCTTCAAAGCCCTGCGGAGGCTAGCCCAGATGTTTTTGGTTTGTCTCATGACTCCCAATCATATAAAGAATCTATACCTGACATTCAGTAGGCCTCAAATTGGAGATGCAGAGCAGTATTAACAGCAGGCCTATTTGATCACTCCTGGTTCACAAGAAGGGTTTCCAGGCCACCCGGACTTTAGGCAAATGAGCGGCAAGGGAGCTTATTTTTCACACCGTCTTGGGCTGCACCCCTCATGGAAAACTCCAGCCAGAAGTTATGATGAGTGTCTATATGTAAGAAGATGAGGGCCCTGTGGGTGTGTTTTGGTTTTCATTGTGGTCATTTTTGTGGCGGTTGGAAGAGATGACTGGGCCTACCTGGGCTTTAACTCTGGTGTGATTCCTCTTAGAGACTGAGTTCTGGAACTGACCTCAGAGAAGTACTGCCATGAAATGTGTTGGGATTTTAGAAGGCCACGCATCAGAATCGCCCTTGGAAACTGAGATAGAGGTCCAGGGAGGCTTTCCACAGGGCACTGGGAATCTCAGCCAGGATATCATATGATTTTATTCTTAAAGACTTGGCAGCCAAAGTTGAGAGTCTAAACACACATGGACCTCACATTGTAGACCTCAGTGATCCTGGCTTCATGTGAACTTTTGGCCACTCTTTGGGAAGCTTGCCTGTGAGTGTTCTCCAGAGATTTCATTGAAATGAGCTTCCTCACCATATAATGTTTCCTGCATGAATTGAAACCCACAGTAACTCCAACTTCATCCTTCAAAAATGGCTAAATAAATACCATCAAATTTCTGAAATTCCCAGACCAGGTGGCACTGGAGAACCTTTGGATATCCTGTTGCTGATCATGAGTGAAAGAATTCCCCACACAAAGACACTTCGCTAGGAGAATTCCAATTTTATTGCAAAAAGCTGTGTGCTTACATAGAACTAAAGGGGTGATGGTAGGGCTTAGATAAATGGCAGGGCACCAATTTATTGGCAAGTTCTTTCAGATATCAGCTCCGGAGCCAAGGAATTAGTTCTCATTGGGGCTAAGGTTCCCCGCCAGAGAGATTTGAAATTGGCGCCGACGGGAGAGTTCACACGGGCGGGAATTTTTTGCATCACTGCAGAAAAGAGGAAGGTAGGAAGAAAAAGTCCTTAGGCACCATGTTGGGGTTTTTACTCTGGGGAATGGCTGCCGTTTATACTTTTCCCAACATTCCTCCCTTTTTGTTTTCTTAGGAAGTGTGGCGTCGTTGGTCAGATCCGGCTGCTTCTTGCTGTTTGGGGGCGCTGTGGGGCCTAGAATGGGAAGTGGAGGAATTCTCGGGGGGCAGGTCTGGGGATATCATGGCAGCCAGAAAGAAAACCCAGTGGCTACAGACAGCTACTTCCATAGGGGTGAAGTCTATGAAAGTTCCCTGAAGCCTCAAGTTGTCGATGGCATTGAACCAGTCCTGGATGGAGGAGTTTGTTGGTATCAGTCACTGGTCCTGTTTCAGAGACTCTGGGAAATACTGGAAGCGTTGCCTGGACATGGCATCACCAGCACCTGAAGAAGATCAGAGCGAATAAAAACAGAATTAAGATAAAAATTAAAGCAAAGGTCAATTTTTGGCAGAAGTACCATGTTGGGGGACTGACAGAGAAGAGGCCAAGGGCCATGAGGAAACTTAGAAGGACATAAAGACTCATTAATCCAGGATGGCAGATTAAAAGGTTCTCCGAGCTCATTGTCTCTCGCCGTCTGATGTCCGTTGCATTCCATCGTGCCTGGTAGTGAGCTTCAGCACTGAGTGAACTGTTCTCTTGGAGATGTTGGGGGTTCATCAGTCATCAGAGGCTGCTAGTGCCTAAGCAAAAGCTGGTTGAATGTTTGATTAGAAATTTTTTTCAGTTGGGTTTGAAGGCACTTCATTATGCAGGGCAAGAGAGCACAAAAAAGGACCATCCCAGTAAGGGGCCCCAAGATTGGTAGTAAGTACATGGCAAGAAAGGATTGGAAGCAATTGGGTTGATAATTCCTGCAATTTAACAACATTTTTTTCTATTAGGCCAGATTCATTAACATAATGACAACATTCCTCTCTAAGGAACAGGCATGTTCCCCCTTTTTCTGCAATGAGAAGATCAATTGCCCTTCGGTTCTGTAAAGCCAGTTGTGCCAATGAAGTAACCGTCACTGCAAGGAGCCCAGAAACTGAGCAGTGTTATCAAGTGCTTCCTGCAGTTTTTGTTGCAGGTCATTGGATGCCCATAGAGCATGACCTATAGCTTCACCAGAGAGTTCGAGACTCGCCGCTGAGGTTGTTAATGTGAGGCCTACCAGAACCGGCAGAAAGACTGCCCTAAGGGTGCAGGAAGGTAGGGCCACCTGTCGGAATTCGATGGGAGTATACAAAGACAGCTGAGGAACTACCGTAACCAAGAAACAGATGCCAGAGACATTGATCGTTGAGGTACTTATAGACCCGTTACACCAGAGAAAATGTCCAGGTTTCATAAATCAGGGCTCAATGGGGTGCTAAAGCTCAAGGAACAAATGGGTAAAGAATTCATTATTGTCAGGTGGAAACAGATGAAAGGAAATAAAGTATTGGTGGAACAACTTTCCCATAGTGGGATACGTGTCACATGTAGGGGTTTTCCTTTCTTAGAGAAATTGTAGGTTTTTGCTGAAATATTTCCTGCCGCTAATGGGACCGCTGCTAGAAGTGGACGACTAAGTGAAGCACAGAGAAAGAACTGAGAAGTAGGCACAGAAAGAGGGATGGAGTTTAATAATCAAAGAGTTTGGTGTAGCAAATTGAGCCATGTGGGAGGGGGACCTGAGGGGGTTGAAGGCTCTGAATCCTCTTTAAATGAGCTATGGATAAGATCTCGAAGTTTTGATTCTGACTCCTTAATGTGTTCGACTACCTGGATGGTTGCCTTAGGTGGCGTAATCAGGGTGCGGCCAACAGTCATCCACATTGTGGGTCTGGCTGAGGTTGTCCGAGCATAGACAGCAAACTCAACATAGTCCCAACGTTTGGCCTTGGGGTCAGGTATATCTAAAGTATACCATCCATTGTTATTGGATGAAGAGCCTTTATGCCACTTTAGGTAACTAGAAGTCCACCCTTCATGGTAACCAAGTGAGTGGTAAGAATAGCTACCACGTTCATGATGGAACCTGCATGACTTATAGGGGCACCCATTATATATCTCAGGCCACCAATGACAATAGTCTTTGGTTTGATGAAAAAGGAAGCAAATGAAAGGCCAGTTCCAGCTACCAGGGACGAAGGTCCTTGAAGGTGACAATTTTAGGGAAATAGATGTGCAGTTGTGGATGAAGCAAGCAGTTGCATCCACTGCGTGGACATTCTGCATGCCATGTTCTGAGTATCATTCCCAAAGAGTGAAAAAATACATTGTAGCAGAGGAGGGTAGATACCAGTCCTGACAGAGCACAGAAAATAAGCAGAGCACAAAAAACAAGCAGTTAGAGAAGACTAGGGTGTTGGGAGAGCTCATTGTGCCTTCTTTAAGAGGAATTGTTCTGCGGGGAACACCGTGTTAGCCGCAACTTAAATTGGTGAGATGGGAGTGGAGAGCAGGAGTAAAGGGGAGGTTCAGGAGGTGATTCTTGGAGTTCCTCTGGGGTGGTCCTGTCGTCATCAGGTGGGCCTCTTGGTGATATGGCTTCAACCTAGATATGTGAATCCAAGGGGTGAGACAGTTGTCTGATAAGGAGAGTTAGGTGGAGTTGGGGGTACAGAGAATGACAGGATAGGAGCCTTCCCATTTTGGGGCAAGAGGCCCGTTCTCCTCTGGGGTATTATAATAGACTAGACTCCCAGCTGTTAAGGGAGGAGTGTTTGGAGCGGGGACTGGGTCAAGAAGAAGCCAGTCCTGATATTTCCAGAGTTCCGAGCGAAGATAAAACAAGAGAGGCAAAGACAAATCTCGGGTGAGAGGTCCTTGTGAAATGACCAACCCAGGGGGGATAAGAGGTCTTGAATACCTTATCTCAAAGGGAGACAGTAAAGATGGTTTCTTAGGTAGAGCTCTGATTCGAAACAAATCCAAGGGAAGGAGTTTGACCCAGTCTAAGTTTAATTCCATTGTCAATTTGGTAAGGACTTCCTTTAGAGTACGATTTACCCTTTCCACTTTCCCTGAAGCCTGAAGGTGATATGGACAGTGAAAATGTCACTTGAAGGAGAGGGCTTGAGAGACCTTTTGTGTGATCCTAGAAATAAACTCAGGGCCATTGTCAGATTGTAGGAAAGTGGGCATTCCAAACCTGGGGATGATGACTGTCAGAAAGATTGAAGCTACAGTGGAAGCCTTTTATTGGAAATGGGAAATGCCTGAACCCAACCAGAGAAAGTGTCCACAAAGACAAGGAGGTATTTAGTGTGCCATACTTTGGGCATGTTGGTGAAGTGTACCTGCCAGTCAGCAGTGGGAATGTGTCCCCGGGCTTGGTGGGAAGGGAAAGGTTTGGGCCTTAAAAAAGTATGAGGGTTGGTCCGCTGACAGATCTGACAATTAGAGGCTATATTCTGTAGCATGGCTTTGTCAGAGGGGGTGAGGGAGAAGAAGCTCTGTAAAAAGAGGGTCAAAGACTGAGAATCGGAATGGAATAGAGTATAAAGGAACTTGAAAAGATCCTTGTTCTTACTGGAAGAAGTAGTGGCTTCAGATGAGATGTCTAAAGTGGCCATTATATGTCCCCCAATGGGGGCAATAACTGGAAGTGGTGGCAGCCATTCGTGCCGCCTGGTCAGCTTTGGCATTGCTCTCAGTGATAAGAGAGCCGTCCTTCTGATGGGACCTACAATGGACAACTCCCAACTGGGTGGGAAAGTGGGAGGCCTCTATCAGATTGCTTATAAGAGCCGAATTAGTGATCACATTACCTTTGGTGGTAAGTAGTCCTCGCTCCTTTCATATTGCAGCATGGGAAAATAAGATATGGAAGACATATTTTGAGTCAGTATAAAGGGTGAGGGATTTGCCTTGTGCTAGAAGGCAGGCACGAGTGGCTGCTATGAGTTCAGTCTGCTGGTTGGTAGTTCATGAAGGTAGAGCTTTGGCCTCTATAATCTCAGTGGCTGAAACTACAGTGTATCCAGAGTAATGAGTGCCATTCTGCCTAAAGAAACTGCCGTCAGTGAACCAGATAAGGTCAGGCTTGGTGAGTGGTCCCTCAGAAATTGAAGAATGACAGGGAAGGAAATCATCTAACGTTTCCAAGCAATTATTAATTGTTGTGTTAGACGTGGGAGTCATTGGGAGCAGTGAGGCAGGGTTCAGTGCAGAGCAGGGGAGGAAAGTAATATTAGGGTTTTCCAGAAATGAAGTGAGGAGCGACAGAACTCTGGATGGAGGAAGGGTTTGAAGGCCCTTATAAGCTAAAAGATCCTTCAAGTGATGTGGGGAGTGAATAGTTCAAGGGGCCCCAAAAGTCAGCTTAGAGGCTTCTTTGTGTAAAATTTGTTCAGCAGACAGAGCTTTTAAGCAAGGGGCCTACCCACAGATTGTATGGTCTACTTTATTGGACATATATGCCAGAGGTGCATATGTAGGCCCATAGTTTTGACCTAAGACCCCAAATGCTTGCTCCCCTTTTTCATGGACATATAGATGAAATGGTCTTGAAATATCAGGAAGGTGCAAGGCAGGTGCCTTTAAGAGGAGTTGCTGAAGCCTGCAGAAGTGGTAGTTAGGGGAGGAGGCAAGAGATTCACTAGGGGGTCCCTTTGCTAGGTCATACAGGTTTTTGGCTAGAAGAGAATAATTTGGGATCCAGGCCCTAAAATAAATGCTAGTCCTAGGAATGATAGTATTTCGGCTTTCGTATGGGGCACTGGAAGATCAGAAAGTAGTTGCCTCCTATCCAGTGTTATTTCCTTTTTCCTAGGTGTAAGGCAAAAAACAAGATAGATGAGAAAAAACTGGAAAACATGGGCCTTGTGGGGAGACACCCTATATCCCTTGTATGCTAGGAAATTAAGAAGCTGGGCAGTGTGGGATTGAGAGTGTTCCCAAGAGGGACTACATAGAAGAAGGTCATTGACATATTGAAGGAGAGTAGAGTCAGGACAGGTCGGGTGAAAGGATGTGAGGTCCTGGGCAAGAACTTGGCCAAAGAGATGGGGCCTATCCCTGAATCCCTGTGGGAGGACAGTCCAGGTAAGCTGACGAGAATGGCGGGTGTGAGGGTCAGTCCACGTAAAAGCAAAGATATCCTGAGATTCTGATGAAAAGGGAATAGAAAAGAATGCATCTTTGAAATCTAGGATCAAGAAGTGGGTAGTAGTGGCATGGATCTGAGAGAGGCAGGGGTGAGGGTTGGGCACTAGCGGGTGGATGGGGACCACAGAGGAGTTGACAAGGTGAAGGTCTTGAACCAGCCTGTAGGACCCGTTAGGTTTCTTAACTGCCAGAATGGGGGGTGTTGAAAGGAGATTGTGTAGGCCTAAGATACCCTTTTCATAATAAATCCTGGATGATGGGTTCTAATCCGAGGAAGGCTGTGGTTGTGAGTAGATATTGTGGTTGACTAATATATCTTGAAGGGTCGTGTAAGACAATATGAATAGGACTTTATTTAGCCATAGAGGGTGTAGTTGTGTCCCAAACCTCAGGGTTAACTGGTTTAGATAGTCGTGGGAGACTGCATGAAGGAGGTGTATTTGCCCCTAGGAACATCATGAGGAAATGAGAGGTAGAATAATGTGGGGTGATATGTGAATGGTGACTTTTAATAGTGAGAGTATGTCATTAAGACATGACGGCCATCTGGGGTTTCTGGGTCGAGTTTTGTGTACTGTTGAAGGGCCTTGGTTAGTCTATCCTGGAAATCTGAAGGTGTTTCCTCCTTCCTTTGAATGACCTCCTGCACCTTTTGAAAGTTAACAGCCTTGGGGGTGGCCTTTTTCAGCCCCGCCAAGAGACAGGATGTAAAAAGGTCACGAAACTGTAAGCCTTCACGGGTCTTGTAATCCCATAGGCGATCCTGCTCTGGGACAGCATGAGGGCCTGTGGGGTGGGTCGGATTGGTCCTATGATTTTCATCAGCATGGGCTTGGGCTAGCTCCCAGACTCATTGCCTTTCCTTGGGGAGAAGTGTATTGGCCAAGAGCATGTAGATGTCATGATGAGTGAGGCTACATACTTACAGGACCCATTGAAACTCCCGAATGTAAGTGGTGGGGTCAGTGGTGAAAGAGCCTAACTTCCTCTCTAGCTGAGTAATGTCCGACATGGAAAACGGAACGTGGACTCTGATGACACCCTCGGGACCAGCTACCTCACGAAGGGGTGCAATTGTCTTGGAGGTGGGAAGGAGTCCCTTAGACCTGGTAACAGGAGGACTGAAAGAGGAAGGCCGTGAACAGGAAGGAGAGGGAGAGGAAGGGAGTGTCTCTGTGGAGGAGGAGGAGGTGGAGCAGGCAGAAGAGGGCGGAGGAAAGAGGGATGAAACGGAAGGCGGAGGATCCATGGAATTAGGCAGAGGAAGAGGAAGGTATAGCGGGAGAGAAGGGGCAGATGGGGCTGGGGGATAAGGTGGGGGTTCATCTGCTTGGTCGAATGAGGAAGAATCTGTGAAGTCAGGAATAGAAGTAGGGGAAGAAAGGGGTTTTCAAGCAAAGAGGACCTGAGAGGGAGGGCAAAAGGAGCAGAGAGCAGGGTGCTGTGTGTGAAGGCTAAAATCTTAAATGCAGGGAATCTCCCTCCACTTTTTCAGATGCTGGCAGTAGTTAAAAAGGTCCCGGACGAGGTTTGGATCTAAGGAGCCTTCTGGTGGCCAATGATTGCCATTATCCAGTGGATATGTAGGCCAATCATGGGTACAGATTTTGATTAAAAGTTTGGGCTTGATGTCTGGTGTGAGGGAGAGTGTGGCCAGATTTTTTATTAAACATTTGAGAGGTGAGTCTTCAGGTGCAGACTAAGAGGTGCCCATAGTCACAGGGAGAGATGGAGAGAGAGAGAGAGAGAGAGAGAGAGAGAGAGAGAGAGAGAGAGAGAGAGAATAGGAGTAAGCAAGAAAGACAAAGAGAAAACCCGGGCTGGAACGGCTTCCAGGAAGCTCAGGGCAAACGGGGGTCAGGTGGGCGTCCCCAAAATGACGAGCCATCACGAGGAAATACAGAGGGCACTACCTGGTCATCACCAGTGAAGTGCGATCTGTGAAACCAAAAGGAATTGGAGCCAAGGGCAACCTGACGTCAGGAAAGTTTTCAACTGCAGCAGAAGAAGTCAGTAATGAAAACAAAACTCTGGCTCTGACAGAATGCAATTCCAGGCCGGGAGTTCAGTTTTCGCAGAGCAGAGAGGCAGCTTCAGCCAGACACAGCAACCCCACAGGATACAGCAACTCTAGCCGGCAGCAGCAGCGGCAGTGGAGCAGGAAAATCCATAAAGCCTCTCGTGTAAACTCAGAAGCCTCATGCCCCAAAAAGAAACGAAACACCAGAGGGTCCACTGCAACTAGTAAAGGTCTTAGTGGGAGGAATTCCCTCTCCCCTACCAGGCATCTGGAGTGTGCCTGAGGATCACTGTCACAAAACAAGTGGCAGCCTGAAGGGAGTTGGCGAGATGGGTCAGGGGAGGATTACTTACATCAGATCAGTGGTGAGTGCAGAAAGCTGGCGTCTGAAAAGAGCGGACTAGGGCAGAGTGTCTCGGCGGAGTGGGGGACGGGGCTCTTGTTGGAAAGAGCTCACCTGTATCCTCTCACGGGGCACCAGAATGAAAGAACTCCCCATGCAAAGACACTTCACCAGAAAATTCCAATTTTATTGCAAAAAGCTGTGTGCTTATATATAACTAAGGGGCAGATGGAAGGGCTTAGATAAATGGCAGGCAACCCATTTATTGGCAAGTTCTTTCAGATATCACCTCCGGAGCCCAGGAATTTGTTCTCATTGGGGCTAAGGTCGAGATTTGAAATTGGAGGAGGCGGGAGAGTTCACACGGGCGGGAACTTTTCACGCCACTGCAGGAAAGAAGAAGGTAGGAAGAAAAAGTCCTTAGGCGCCATGTTGGGAATTTTCTCTGGGTTATGGCTGCCGTGTATACTTTTCCCAACAATGAATATACCAGACAGTGCCTTGATTGACTGGTTTTCATAAAAATGGTTTTTAACAGAGATGCCAGAAAGTTGCATCCTGCTGAGTAGTGGGCCTAGAGCAATGGTGGGCAGGTGTGTGATAAAACATCTGTGGGGTGGCCATGTGGATCTGCCATTGGCTTCCAAATGGCTTGTGACTGACATGGTGAAGCCAGCAGACCCTTATATGTAAAGGCATCTTGATATATGGAGAAGTTTCAGGACATTGTTCAGAATCAGGTTGCTATAGTCAAGGAGGCAAGCTATGTGGGATAGAAGTCTTGTTCTTTTATTCTCCTGCAGACCCTGACCCACCACACGTTACAGAACTCCCTCCCGCACTGTGTCCCAGTTGAAAACCTTGCATTTCATGAAGCAAATACAAAACTCCCAGTGCAACAGCAAGAAACACCATGAAAATGGAGGATGACCATATGGTTTCACAGTCCACATGGTAGACATTTAGCCCCCAGTGGCCACAGTTTACCTAAAAAGAAAGAATTCAGCACTGCTGACTCATGTTCATTGAAAAAGAAGAAACCATGTCCTCCAGGTCTCATAGATTCAGTCAGAGCTTTGATGGTCTCACTAGAAAGGAAGCTAAAGCTCCTGACAACAACATATGTTTCAAGTGCCCAACCTCACAGGCAGATTCTCAAGAATTCTCTAGGCCAGTAGACCTCCATGTTTGTGGAGTGTTTACCCTGTCCTTTACTTTTGGAAACTCCTCTACCACTTCCAAGGTTTTGAACTCCTGAGCATATTCCATTCCAGATATGTATTCACAGAATTTCTAACTCTTCTCTTCTAATTGTGTCTTACTTAGGGCAAAGGTATTCTCAAGGCATTGTTCTGGATGAGAGTGGAAAGATTTTTGTGTAGCACATATTTACATACACATTGGATTCATTTTCAAATTTTCCATTCGAAATACTGAACACCTGATACTAACCCATACCGTACTAGACTCTGACTACAAATCCTCATATGATGGAGAAAAATAACCCAAATAGAATAGAAATACAAGCAGTTCACAGGAGGCACGGTGTATATTTGGTTTTGCCTTTTGCATGATATAGGTTAGGAGTTATAAATCTTGTCAATTTTTTGTTGAAATAGTTCTCCATGTGTTTGGAAAGTTAACAAATATGTGAATTTCTGTTTCCCTTTCTCTGTAGGCTATTCAGCACATGTATTTTCATATGCACATATAGAATCTTACCTGGTATCACACGTACATTCCTGTGAGGTGGCTAACTTGGCAGATACAAAGTGTGAGAAGAGATCACTCCTCCTAAACGTTTTTGGAACTGAAAATTCGAACTGTGAGTGAGCTTCCTAGTTGAACAACATTATACATAAATCCATGTTCAGTAAAATTAATATTTTTGGATCTGTAGATGATATATATTTCACGATGAATTTTGATTGGCATATATATTGCTACTTTTTAATGTCTTTGTTTGTGTTTTGTATATATATATATATATATATATATATATATATATATATATATATACTCTCCAGATTTTTTAAAATATGAAATATATGCATTTTATTATTCACTCCCTACATTTATTCATGTTCATGTATGTGGATTTATAGTAAACTTTTCACAAGATTATTCTCAGAAGTATTCATTCACCTGAAATACATATTTTTTTTCCTAGTTCTGAAAACTAACTTCAGTGACTGTTGCATACAAATCCTAATATTTCTCCAGTAACTGATCCAGTTTAACATTAATGCAAGTAGATTCCTATGGGACATGATGTATATTTTGATGTTAGTTTTTATTCAACACTGGTTCATTACTATTTCTTCAATTTATGCACATCATAGTATATATATTTCATCCAGAAGTTAGTAAATTTGTACGCATTTGTTTCGCTTTCAATCACTTCCTGCTTCAGAACACATGTATTCCTCCATGTTTCTTGACTGGTCTTTTCATGAGACTTCTTCCCAAACACATTATTTTTGATTTCCATAATCACTTTTGAAGCAAAACTCACACACTCTTCATGATAAACCATAACCCTAATATTACTATTAGATGTATAACTCGTTGGAATGAATGTATGTATATCAATATAAGATTTCCTGTATTTTTTCAGATATCAATTCGATCCATTATTTAAAGTTTGAACTAGTTATATTATTTATTCACAGTATGGTCTACTCATGAATTATCTCTATATTCATAGACACAGAGTACACCTATTTGTACACCCAATACTAATTTTATGTCTTCAAAATATTGCTGCAAGAAATGGTGGAAGAAATACTCATGTCTCCTGATCTATATATTCATTTTATCAAAGTAATATTTTGGACACAAAAAGCAAAGTTCATACTTATGATTGTACCAATGTAAAAGTCATTCTAGCATTGGAGGAAGAGACAACCAAGAGACTGTCTCATGCAACAGCAAAGGGTTTATTCGGGGTCCAGAATGCTGGGGCTCAGACCTAATTTGAATAGAGCCTAGAGCCCTTAGAACATCTTAAGCAGAGCTTACATACTTAACTTGGAGAGGGAAGGGAAGGAAGTTTATTGGTGGTTCAGGGAGAATGGACGGTTTGTGTGCAACTGAGTGAGGGATTACATTCTGCAGTTTGGCATTTGGGGACAGCACATTCTGGGAACAAGATTACCAAACAATTCTCAAGATTTCAATAGTGTTTTGTTAAGAATACAGAAAAACAGGAAGTGACAAATACCTATTTTATTAATCTTTCATTCCCCACTTCTTCTTCTGGTTACGTTTAATCATAAAAGTGATCATTGAGGGGTGTCACATTTTATGTCTGCTAGTGGGGTATATTGTTGTCTGATTACCAAAATTTAACTTGTCCAATTTGAGCTTGAAGAAATGAAACTACACGGTGGAGCAAACATGGTCTAGAGTTAGCAATAATATGATGATTATTAATGGACCGGCCAAAGCTGATAAAAGCGTAGTTTACCAGGGGGACTGTGTGAACGAAGACTGTAACCACCCTTTTGGGGCCTCTCTCTCTCGTTGATGCGCTTTAAGGTGTCTTCTCAATTTACTCATAGATAATTTTACAACCAGTATGATCGGAATAAAAACAACATTCTTCCCTCAATACAGCACAATGGCCCCCTTTTCTCATGAAGAGGAGGTCCAACCCTCGCATTTTCTGTAAAACAACTTCAGAGAGAGATTTTAAAGATTCCTGTAAGGCTGTGATGGAGGTTTAATATCTTAAAGCTTTGTTCTACTGCTGCTTCTAATTGGGTCATTTGTTGTGTTCCATGGACTACGGCAGTGGTTCCTGTGCCCAGCCCTGCAGCAACTTCTATTCCTAATAGGATGGCTAAAGTGAGGAATACAGATTCCCGGCAGAACCGGGTTGTATGCCCCCCGCTATTTGATCTTAATGAACCTGCATCATGATAGAGCACTCTGGGAAACATCTGCACCATTACATAATTAATTGCACCAGTTGACAATTTTATGAAAACATAAACAATGTTTAAGTATATAGAATAATACTCTTGTTGGTATGGACAGGGCAAGGCACCTAAGATAGCACCGAAAACAGAGAAACAGTCCTATTTGGTTGCAACCGGATATAGAGGGCATTGCTTCTGTTGTAATCAATTAATCCCTTGAACCCCAAGTTTAGGTAGTTTTAGAATTTTGTCCCCAATATGTAATGGAAGGGGCTCAGAAGTTCACAGTCTGCAGAAGTCCACAAAAAGCAGTTTTTGTTTCTTTTTTTTTTTTCCTCTGTTCTGGGCAAGTTAACTTTTTAAGGACACCTAGGAGAGGGAGAGCTTTTTTCTTCTCTTTTTTGTTTTCTCCCTGCCAGCTGTTACCATGGGGTCCAGTTGGTAACTTCTTTATCTTACAAATGTAGCCATCCCTGTGAAGCCCCAGCTCAAGGCCAGAGGCCTTGTTCACATATTTTGTGAAAAATTAGTAAGGGGCTGTCTAGCTTAGGAGTGCTGATTTTTCCAGCCAGTTGCCAAGTAGAACAGGCAACACGAAAAGAGGAAGTTTGTCTACATTGAACTCTTTTATAGGGACTCTTTTGCTGAAAGTCCTAAAGTCAGCCTTGGTGAAGAATTTTGGAGAAGGTCAGTTAAGACTTTTTTGTGGGCCTTTTACAGAGGGGAAAGATGGGGAAGGCGGGGGGGAGAGCAGCTACATGGATCTGTGTATGAGAAAGGAGAGATGTAAAAGAATAATGAGAAAGGGGTTTGGGATTTTCCTAGCAACAAAATCGTGAGCAGTAGAACAGGTAGAGCAGAGGGGAAGACGGGAGTGAGTATCCCAAAAAGTCTCTGAGGGACTTTAAATTCTTAGTAACCTGTTTTCAGTGATGACAAAGCAACTTTAAAAGCCATTTTTATTACATCTTGGAGAGGGTTCTGAGGGCTCTCCTCAGCTGGTTTGAGCTTTGGTATAGCTGGTAAGAGGACCTGGTGGGACCCGGTGCGGGCACTGACAGAAGAAGAGAGGAGTGAGTTGGTGGAGGGGTGCCTCACTACCTGCTACCTCAGCAAGGGGGCAATTGTCTGAGAACCGAGGTTTGGGTTTTGATCTAGAAATTGGAGGGGAGAAATCAGGTTGCTGAGGTGGGAGTGACAGCAGAGATTCTGGAGCAGAAGGCAGAGGGTGAGGATCTATTGGAGAAGCATAGTTCAGGATGTGAGAGAAGGAGGGAATTGGCCTGCCCATAGGGGAATCTCCTTTCACCCTTTTGAGCACTTGCAGAAGTTAAAAAGGTCACACAGAATTTGAGGATCTAGAGACCCATCTGGGTGCCATCAGTTTTGATTGTCTAATTTGTAATATGGTCAATGCTGTGTACTGAATTTGATGAGGAGTTTGGATTCCACCAGGCAGCCCCTGTATGCTCACATCCCCATGACTTACAGAAGAAGTCGGCTTTTGCCCCACACAGCCATGACTGTTTGTGGTTTTGATAGTCCGCCGGGAAAACATAGTAATCTAGGCTAGCCAACCTGCATCTGGCTCGTGTGTCCCTACATCCATAATGTTTGTTTCCATTATCTATGGTACAGAAGGCATTTAACGGAATTTTAGTGGGATCCTCTTCTTCAGGGATATCCCAATAGGAACGACCTATAACCAGCTGACAAATATCTGGGTGGAGAGATGGCCACCAGGTCCCTAAGGGGGCTGTATGCGAGATAGATCATACTTCTTGTCTAGTAGGATTTGTGATTAGCCATCGCTGCTGTACGGGCTGATGAGCATTAGGAATACTTGTGGCCAAGGGGAGAATCTATAGCCTTATCCACCTGGTGAATACACCATTTGAAAGGGTTACCACTCTTTTCCAGTATCCAGCCAGAGTCTGGAGAGGGCGCAGGCTTGAGATGAGAGGCATGGATCCAGCAAGTGATTCCGTCTACATATACCACTGTAGGTGTTATAGGTAGCACCTGGTATGGTCCTTTTCAGCAGGGTTCCAGGGATGACACCTGATGTCGTCTTACGTAGACGAAGTCTCTTACTTGATATCCATGTGGAGTCCCCTCGTCCCCAGGGTGGTAGGCAGTGGCCAGCTGTTTCCACAGGTATCGCTGAGTTCTTTCAAGAGCTTTTAGTCTGTCAAGCAAGTATTTCTTGCATGAAACAGTGCATAAGGCAGGAACATACTCTAATCTTTTATGCCGGTCTCTAAGCTTAATTTCGTTTAGGTCTCTTTAATGGTTCTATTTATTTTTTTTTCCTGTCCTGAGCTCTGGGGTCTATATGCACAATGTAACTTCCAATTAATCCCCAGGGTCCTGGCTAAGCTCTGACTCACCTGGGCCATGAACACCGTTCAATTAACAGACCCTATTACCTTAGGCAGGCCGTGTCTTAGAAAAATATCTTTCAGGATGTACTTGACCACCGTTTCAGCGGTTGTTTTTTTTTTTTTTTTTCTTTTTTTTTGTGAGAAAGGATTCAATCCATCCTGAAATTGTATTTACAAAGACTAAGAGATATTTAAGTCCATACCTTGCTGGCTTAATTTCAGTGAAGTCCACTTTCCAGAATTGTCCTGGTCTGGTTCCTCGTAGGTGCTTTCCTGCAGGAAGCTTGGAAGTGTAAGCATTAACCAATTGACAGAACCGACAGGCTTTTGTGAGTTATTTCCTTTCACTGTGAGTGAGTTAGTCGAAATCTCTGTTCCTGATCCTTCAGGAATGCCTGCAGTTTCTTTGAACCAAGGTGAGTAAGTTGATGTACATTTTTAATGTAGTGTAGGGCTTTCTGAAATTGCAGGCTGGGCTCAGTGAAGTTGAGGAGTTCAGTGTCAGTGTTTTAAATGTTATAAAAAGCTTGCTGGTGCTAAAGGGTCCATTGGAATTGGGCATCCTCATTTAACAGAGGGTATAAAGGAGCCGCAAAGAACACAAACCCAGGTATCCATAACCTGCAAAAGCCAACAGTCCCAAGAAACTCTCTGTGTTGTCCCCTGTTAGATGGCAGTGGTATCTGCACAACAGTTTGTTTTCTGGGCTCAGTGAGCCATCATTTACCGCCCCTAATGGAATACCCCAGGAAGATTACTTCTTGCTGGCAAATTTGGGCCTTTTTGGCCGAAGCTCTATACCCGAGTTCAGCAATTTCAGATAATTGTGCTTGGGTCCCAGACTCACAGTTTTACTTGGTGTTGGCAGCCAGTAGCAGGACATCCACATATTGAAGCAGAGTGACTTTGGGGTGCGTAGTTCTGAAGTTGTTGAGATTTCTGTGGAGGGCTGAATCAAAGAGAGTGGGGGAATTTTTGAACCCCTGTGGGTGTTTAGTCCAAGTTAGTTGACCAGACGTTCCAGTTTCTGGGTCTACCCAGTCGAAAGCAAACAGAAACTGACTATCTTTATGCAGAGTCAAGCAAAAGAAAGCATCTTTTAATTCCAGAAGAGTATACCATTTTCACTCAGCTACAGCAAACGGTTTATTGGGGGTCCAGCATGCTGGGGCTAAGAGCTCACATGAAAAGAGTAGAGAGCCCTGAGAACAGCTTAAAGAGAGCTTATATACTTTTCTTGAAGAGGGCATGGAAGGAAATTTTTGATGGGTCAGGGCGAGTGGGTGGTTTGCATGCAACCAGGTGAGGGAGTACATTCTGCAGTTTGGCAGTTGGGGACAGCACATTCTGGGAACAAAATTAGCAAACAGTTCTCAAGATTTCAACAGTGTTTTGTTAAGCATACAGAAAAACAGGAAGTGACAAGTACCTATTGTATTAACCTTTCACCAAAGCAAAATGCAAAGTGAGCATGGAATACTAAAATCAACCATGTCCAGATTGCCTAATGCTCTGAAATGTCAATCCTATTGGTGTCTACATATTTGTTTCTTCCTAAGATTATACATTCAACTTCAACCATGTTGAAAATGTCTAATCCTATCACTCACCTTATACTGTGCCTGATTTCCTAATGTCTCTATTGATATCTTTTTCCTACATATTTTCTCCAGTTCATCATTGTGAATGACTTTTCACATGTGCTAATATTTACATTCACTCTCTAAACGAAACAATATTGCTAATGAACTTTTGGTCCGATTCCTATACTCACCCTTTTTACTAAACCTACCGAGTATCTTTCTAATCCTATGGACTATTCATTTTTGACTGGATGTTCTCTTCTACATTCAATCATCCAAGGTACAAGGTCCTATGCCATTGCATATCGATTTATCTGAGACATCTGTGCAGAACATAATTCAAAGCTAAGTATCCCACTAAAGGGCCCAATGCCCTTCAGGGCTTCAAATCGTACCTAGATTTTCTGGTTTCATACTTATATTTCACCGATATATTCTTGTGAATATTGCAGGTTCCCAATACCATTATTCATTCCGCAGAATGATGCCTAACCCAAATAGAATATGTTATTAACCCTAACCATACACTGTTCTCTCAATCTAACTTTACAGAAGAGCATAGACAGAGTTGGTCTTACAATACAGGCATGTAGGTGATCTTCCAATTGCTGAGAACCTCAAAGGTTGATGCAGAAATGATCCCAGGAGAAGATGTAGGCAGATATAAAGGACCTGAGAGAGCAAAAGTCATCTTCCATTGCAAACAACCTGGTCAGGATGAAACGATGTGTCTGAATCAGCCTCTCTCTTCTTAATATAAAGAAGATGGACCAAACCAGCCCTGTGTGGAGAGCTTCTCCTCGGTCCCTATGGTTTATATACCATTCTAACTTGTGAAAGTGCCACAGGAAGTAGGGGCAGCCACTATCTCAAGGAACCCTTGGAAGCCACTGTTAGGACAAAGTGGTTGCCAAGGCAGTGACCTCATTCCGTTCCTGAAGGAATTGACCTAAGTCACATCTTTGGTGATGGAACTCCCTGAACTTGTTATCCAGGAAGCCAGGCACACAGAGCCAGTCCCAGTCCCAGTCCCAGTTGGCTCACTTGTTTGGATTTACCAAGGACAGAGTCTGTCTTTCTTGATACCTAATGATTTGAGGATGGCCAAATGCAAGTAGAGCTCTGAAGACGGGCCTTTCCGGAGAAAGCAGGTAGTGGTCAGCCCAGGCTCCTGACAACTTCACAGAGTTGGACAAGGAGACCGGATCTGAGACAGGACAGGCCATTTCGGGGGAACATAGTATGGTCCACCAGTCAGAGGACACTCTGGAAAGTCACAGACTCAGTTGGGGGAAGGAGGGGCCTTTGTGAATGTGGGTGTGAGTTTGTGGATTTGTCTCATGTTCTCAGAATAGGTAGGAAAGTCAGTATGTTTGGTTAGGAGTGGACTGTTTCTAGAAAGTCGTTTGACAAGGTGAGTGTTTCTATGTCTGTTTATCTCACTGTGTCCGTGGTTGAAAACATTAGAAATAAGAATTCATCAATGGATGTGTCCTGTCTAGTAGAAAGCTTCCCAGCATTCATCCTGCCCATTTTAGGAATGGATTGCAGGTTTCATTATTGATGGGCAACACCTAGTATCTTCCCAAGATCCTGTTTTCTTCCTGAATTCTGGCCACTCTCCAGAATAGGCTCATGGTTTTGTGTCCAAGATATGTACGACCTCCAAGCTCTGTGACATGGCCATGTACTGGATAGCTGAAGGGAATGCGAGCATCTCAGAAAACTCAGATGTCAGTGTGACCAGGAAAGTCTCAGTGGAGAAACCCTGCTTTGGGCCATTTGCTAACCTATTTGCCTGTTGCCATGAATATCAGGAAGGTCTTTGCCTCAGGCCAGCCCTTTGTGAATCCTGAAGAAAACTGTTTTCAAATGGTGATGAATGGGCATCACCTGTGGCTCTTTGCTTAAATGCTTTGTAAAGGGATGTGTCTGAATCTGCCTCTTTGCCCTGTGTCAGGTAGTGGCTTAGATTCTCAGCACCAGTTGGATCTAAAGAAAAATCCAATGTGTGCATCCAAAACCAAAATGCAAAAAAGATCAGTCATGGTGTATGAAGTCTCTCACCTTCCTCTTTTAGGTTCCTGACCTCCATCAAGTGAGAATAGGGATCCTTTGGGACAAATGAGTTCTTTCAAGCCCTGCAGAGATGATTGGGTTTTCTCATGACTCCAAATCACATGAAGAAACTATACCTGACAGTCAGTAGGCCTCAAATTGGAGAAGCAGAGCAGTATTAACGGCAGACCTATGTGATCAATCCTGGTTCACAGAAAGGGTGTCCAGGCTACCCTGTGGTTAGGCAAATGAAGGGAAAGAGATCTTATTTTGGAAACTCTCTTAGGCTGTGACATTCATGGAAACATCCAGCCAGAGGTTATGATGAATGTATATATGGAAGAAGATGAGGGCCTTGGGGGAGTGTTTTGGTTTTAATTGTGGTCATTTGTGTGGAGTTTGGAAGAGATGACTGGGTCCACCTGGGCTTGAACTCTGATGTGATTCCCCTCAGAGACTGAGTTCTGTAACTGACCTCAGAGAAGTAATTGCTTTGGAATGGGATATGTCTTAACCAGCCTCTTGGCCCTGTGTGAGGCTGTGGCTTTGATTACCAGCACCGTAAGGATCTAAAAAAAGATCCCATGTCTGCTTCCAAAACCAAAATGACCAAAATTGCAGTCATTGTTGATGAAGTCTCTCGCCTTCCTTTGTAAGGTTCTGAAAGAATAAAATAAATTGAAATTGAAACGTAAAGAACCAGGTTCTGTAAAGTATCCAGGCTGCACTCAGAGCCTGAAATTCCTGTGGCAGTTAAGACAATTCCTGGAACTGCCCTTTAGATGTGTGTTGAAATCTTCCCTGACCACCTAGTTACTTAACAACCTCTTCTCAAAATCCGTGCAGCTCAGCACATATACATCTCAGGGCTTCAACCAATCATTTTAAATGTATACCCCTTCTCAGGGCTAACCAATAACACCCTGCCTGAACTATTCCCACCAATGAATGTGCAAATCATGTTTTAGAGTTGTTATTTGATTTTCCCACGGTATACGGTGATTTGCTAAAGGAAGCTATGATGTATGTTAAGTCCCTGCCCTCTCTAAAGAATGTATATAAAATCTGCTCATGTTGTTCTCGGGGCTCTTTGTTCCTTGCTCCTCTGAAGTGAGCTCTGAGCCCCAGCATGCTGGACCCCCAATAAACCCTTTGCTGTTTCATGAGAAATTCTCTTGGTGGTCTTTTCCTCCGACGTTCGGCCCACCTTTTCATCTGGAGGCCCTACCTGAGAAATCCAGCAGTGACGAAAAAAAGACCCCAACGGACTCCTTTCAGAGTAAGTAAGGTGCCTCTTTCTGGTTTCAGGTTTCAGGTTAGGGCTTGGCAAAATGGCTGTCGGTGAAGAACATTAGCTCTCTGCGACGGTGGCTGACAGATGTGTCACAGAGCCACAGGCCACGTCCCTGGGGGACACTCCAGAGGACTCGGGAAATAGAGGATTAGTAGTTTCCTCAACTCGGTTATTTTTTGCTTCACGATTCGGTTTTCCAGCCCATCAGGTTTTGCTGGCTACTCAGTTTTGTTCATTGTCAGGAACTCATGTTGAGTTTACTGTCTGTCTTTATTGTCTAACCCATCATGTTTTGCCAGTTACTCAGTTCTAATCTTTGTCTTGGACTCATGTTAAACGTTTACTGTTTGTCTTTGTCTGTGTCATGTTTGTGTATTCACTGTCCCTGTTTGAGTAACTCCCATTATGGGACATTATGGGACAAAGCACTTCCATGCCTCTGTCCCTTAACCTTGATCATTGGACTGATGTCCGCTCAAGTACCAAGAATCTTTCTTTTTCAGTAAAATGCCGGACCTGGCAGACTCTCTGTGCTTCAGAATGGTCCATCCTAGGAGTCGGATGGCCCCCAGAAGAATCCTTCCACTTCCCTCTAATCCAAAAAGTCAGAGATATTGTCTTTCACCGGGGCCACGTGGCCACCCAGATCAACAGCCATATACAACTTGCCCCACGATCCTATCATTCCAACATTCTGCTCCTCCCCCTCTTCCCTCCATTCTGAGTCACAAGACTGGACACTCCTCTCTCTCCTTATCCTTTACCCTCGCTCCCCAACCCACAACATGTTCCAGATGATCCTCCCGCCGCTGACTCAGGCTCTCCGCTGCTAGAGGCAATTGGGCCAGACCCAAGCCCTCCAGGGGACTTCCCCGCAGCAGCAGCAGCCCCTGCTCCCCTGAAGGAAGCTGGGCCACCTAAAAAAACCCGCAGGAGATGGATAATAGAAAACTCGGAAGCCCCTGTGATGCTCCCTCTCCATCCCTACGGGCCCATGAACCGACCCAACTGGGACCCCAACACCTTTAAATGTAGGTAGCATCTGTCCACTTATCGCCGTTCTCTAATAGTGGGTCTCTGAGCGGCCGCCAGAGGGCCGACTAATTTGTCCAAGGTAAGAGAGATTATCCAAGGGCCTAATGAGTCTCCTTCTATGTTTCTGGAGAGAATTATGGAAGCCTATAGGAAATATACTCCTTTTGATCCTCAGGCAGAAGACCAAAAGGCATCTGTTGCAATGGCCTTTATCGAGCAGACTGCCCTAGATATTAAGAGAAAGTTACAACGTCTAGATGGATTATAAGATATGACCTTAAGAGATTTAGTCAGAGAAGCTGAGAAAGCATATTATAAGAGAGAAACTGAGGAGGAAAGGGAATAGAGGAGAGAGAGAAGGAAAGGGAACAAAAGAAGGAGGAAAGAAGCAAATGGCAGAGTAAAGCATTGCCTAAGGTTCGGGTCACAGCAGCAAATAGGCCAGAAGTTAAAAAGCAGGGATACATAAAGGGTTACCTGGGCCCACGCCAAAGGCTGCCCCTGGCCTCAAATCAATGTGCCCACTGTAATAAAAAAGAACACTGGTCCAAAGAGTGCCCCCAAAAGAAGCAGCCACGCCAGCCCGCCGTGCTGACTCTAGAAGAGGACTAGAAAATTCGGGGCTCAGATCCCCTTCCCCAGCTCATAGTAACATTTGAAGTTGAGGGGAACACAGTGAACTTTGAAGTGATTACAGGAGCAGTATACTCAGCCCTTAAGACTTCACTGGCCCCCCTATCAATTAAATGGTCCCTAGTTCAAGGGGCTAATGGCAGTAGATATCGGGCTTGGACAACTAAGATGAACATGGACCTCGGAAAGGGAAAAGTCCACCACTGTTTCCTAGTAATTCCAGAATGCCCGGCCCCATTGATGGGCAGGAATCTGCTTACCAAACTCCGGACTAGAATAACCTTTAAACCTAATGGTCCCCAAGTGGAGGTTCTATAGCGTTCAGTATAAACTCCCATAGTCACATCTTTGACTATGCCCGTAGAAGATGAACATCAACTCTTTGCGCCCCATAGGACTAATCAAACAGGCAAACTACCCCATAAATGGATAAAAGATTATCCTAATGCCTGGGCAGAAACTGCTGGGTTAGGTCTAGCCATCAACAACCTCCAATAGTAGTAGAATTAAAAGCCTCTTCGTCTCCAATTAGTGTTAAACAATATCCTCTAAGCAAAGAAGCTAAGGATGGGATAAGGCCCCATATTCATAAATACCTGGCTCTTGGGGTCCTAAGGCCCTGTAAATCAGCCTGGAACACCCCCCGGTACCAGGAAGAAAGCCAGGAACTGGGGACTACTGTCCTGTTCAAGACCTAAGAGAGATCAACAACAGAGTGCAGGACATTCACCCCACAGTACCCAATCCATATAATTTGCTTAGCACTCTGAATCCGTAGCGGAAATGGTACACTGTGCTGGACTTAAAAGATGCTTACTTCTGCTCGCCTCTACATAAGTACTGTCAGTTGCTGTTTGCTTTAGAGTGGATAGACCCAGAACCTGGAACATCTGGCCAACTAACCTGGACTAGACTCCCACAGGGTTTCAAAAAATCCCCCACTCTCTTTGATGAAGCCCTCCACAGAGACATCAATGACTTCAAAACTGCACACCCCGAAGTCAAACTACTCCAATAGTGGATGATCTTCTACTGGCAGCCGACACCAAGGAGACCTATGAGTCTGGGACCCAAGCACTATTATTCGAGCTTGCTCGGCTTGGATATAAGGCTTCTGCCAAAAGGCCCAAATTTGTCAGCAAGAAGTAATCTTCCTGGGTTATTCTCTCAGGGGTGGCAAACGATGGCTCCTTGAGCCCAGAAAAAAAACTGTTGTGCAGATACTGCCCCAATCTAATAAGAGAAAACTCAGAGAGTTTCTTGGGACTGCCAGCTTTTGCAGGTTATGGACTCCTGGGTTAACATCTTTGGCTGCCCCTTTATACCCGCTGATACAGGGGGATGCCCACTTCCAATGGACCCCTGAGCACCAACAAGCTTTTGATAATGTCAAAGAAAGATGCTGCTATCTGCTCCGGCCTTAGCACTCCCAGATGTAGAAAACCCTTCACTCTCTACATCGAGGAAAAGAAAGGAATAGCACGGGGAGTGCTCACTCAGTCTTTTGGACCTTGGAAAAAGCCGGTAGCGTATTTATCCAAAAAACTGGACCCAGTGGCTAGCGGGTGGCCCCATTGCTTAAGTGCTATAGCAGCGGCAGCCCTTCTAATAAAAGATGCTCATTAATTAACGTTGGGACAGAAGCTAACCATTATATCCCCCCATGCCCTGGAGAGCATGATCTGTTATCCTCCAGAGAGGTGGCTATCAAACTCCAGAATAAACCACTACCAGAGCCTCTTGCTTGACAAAGACAGAATAACGCTGGGACCCCCTGCTCCACTCAACCCAGCTACACTGCTGCCAGAAGAATCATCAGGACCCGTCACTCATGAGTGTCAACACATACTGGCAAGGAAACCAGTATACAACAAGACTTGAAGGATCAGCCACTGCCTCGCCCTGAAGTCGTATGGTTTACGGATGGCAGCAGCTTCCTCCAAGATGGTAAGCAGCGGGCTGGAGCAGCAGCAGTTAGCAAAACTAATTTCATCTGATACTCTGGTCTCCTAGAAGGGACATCAGTCCAAAAAGCAGAACTGATTGCCCTTATGAAAGCATTGGAACTAGCAACAGGCAAAAGGGCCACCATATAAACTGTTAGCCACTATGCATTTGCCACTGTTCATATGCACGGGACTATTTACCAACAATGGGGGCTATTAACCTCTGCCGGGAAAGAAATAAAGAATAAAGATGAGATCCTCCACCTTCGCTCAGCAGTGCAGGGCCATAAGGAACTAGCTATAGTGCACTGTCCAGGGCACCAGAAGAGAAACAATCCCGTGGCAGTTGGAAACAGAGGGCAGATGAGGAAGCTTAATTGGCAGCCCTAAACGGAGTGACTCTGTTAACTTTTTTCACACCGGGGGGAACAAAAATCAGGAGACTTGGCCACCCCGGAACATTCAGGCAACTTATCATCTGAGGAGACAGATACAGAACTCTGGGACCCTACAGAGCCAAGTTTACAATTTCAAAAAGCCCACCTTTATGTCAAAGATGTACACCAGCTCAACCACTTAGGCTCAAAGAAGTTATAAGCACTCTTAAAGGACCGAATAAAGGACTTATTATTGACTGACTCACAGAGGAAAAAAATAGCTGAGCTGGTGACTAGAGCTTTTCAAGTCTTCCAATTAGTTAATACTTTCCCATCCAAGAGTCCTGCAGGGATGCGCATACGAGGAACCAGACCAGGACAATTCTGGGAAGTGGACTTTACTCAAATTAAGCCAGCAAGGTATGGACTTAAATATCTCCTAGTCTTTGTAGATACTTTTTCAGGATGGGTCGAAGCCTTCCCCATGAAGAAAGAAACAGCTCAGATGGTGGTCAAAAAGATCCTAGAAGACAGTTTTCCAAGGTTCGGCCTGCCTAAGGTAATAGGGTCTGATAACGGACCGGCATCCATGGCCAAGGTAAGTCAGGGATTTTCTAGGACCCTGGGGATTAATTGGAAGTTATATTGTGCTTATAGACCCCAGAGCTCAGGACATATAGAAACGATGAATAGAACCATCAAAGAGACTTAACGAAATTAATCTTGGAGACCGGCATAAAAAATTGGACTATGCTCCTCCCTCATGCACTTTTTCGTGCAAGAAATACCCCTCCGCCTCTTTGTGTAACCTCACCCCATATGAAATTCTCTACGGTGCCCCTCCTCCATTAAGGGACCTAACCCCAACTCTGAGATTAATGATTCCTTCAACACCCCCTTGCTAGACAGACTTAAAGCCCTTGAACAAACCCAGCACCCAGCGATACCAGTGAAAACAGTTGGCCACTGCTTATCATCCTGGAGACGAGGGAACTCCACATTGATATCAACTGGGAGACTTCGTCTACATGAGACAGTGTCAGGTGTCATCCCTGGAACCCTGCTGGAAAGGACCATACCAGGTGCTGCTTATAGCACCTACAGTGGTGAAAGTGGATGGGATCACTTCCTGGATCCATACCTCCCATCTCAATCCTGCGCCCTCTCCAGACTCTGGCTGGAAACTGGAACAGACTGGTAACCCTCTCAAGTTGCATGTCCGTGGTGTGGGTAGGGCTATGGATTCTTCCCCTGACCACCAGCAGTCCTAATCCCCATCAGCCTGTTCAGCAACAATGGCAAGTTTTATAAATCCTACTGGGCAAGTAGTGTGGTCTATTTCACATACAGCCCCCTTATGGACATGGTGGCCATCTCTCCACCCGGATATTTGTCAGCTTGCCATAGGCCTCTCTGACTGGCATCTCCCTGACATAGTGGACCCCACACAGATGCCACTCAAACCCAAGCCAGGGCAACATAGACCAACTTACCCCATGAATTATTGATGTCATCTCCCCCAGCTCAGGTGTAAACTAGCCAGTCTTGTGTATTAAGTGTGCCCAGCTGATTTCTGAAGTCACAAACAGGCCCAAACCTGTGGAGGACCCAGGGACTTTTATTGTAGATCTTGGGGTTGTGAACACACGGGACCTACATTGTGAAACGCAAACTCCCCAGACAGTATGATTTGGGTAGGATGAAATGACATCTGGATTGATCCCAATAAATGTGCCGCTATCCAAGTGGTGTCAAAAACTTGCTGTGGAAAAAATAGTCTATGTTACCCCCTCAATATAACTTTCACTTCCAAAGGAAGGGGCTACCTCAGAACAACATGGCCTATGGGAAATACTTGGGGAATGCGATTCTATATTAATGGCCCTGGTTATGACTTTGGTCTCTGGTTCACCATCCGGCTTAAAAAGGAAGAAAATCCCACAGCAATAGGGCCCAATCCCCTCAAGTCAGGAATTAAGCCTCCTCAACCTCCCATGCCTAGATCTACCAAAACCCCTCTACCATCTCATAATTCGCAGTTTCCATCTTTGCCTACTTCCCCAGTCCAGAGTACAGCTGACTCCTCCCCCTGGGAACTAATTAAAGGAACCTTTATGGTACTTAACTCCACACAGTCAGAACTCCTTGCATTTCAACCCAGGTATTTGACAGCTCTGTACATTATTGTATAATGCTGCAGATACTCCCCAGGGTGCTCTATCATGATGCAGAATCCTTTGAAGGTCTACTAGGGGAACAACCAACCCGATTTTGCCAGGAGCCAGTGTCCCTTACTCTAGCCATCCTATTGGGGCTAGGAGCTGCTGCACGAGTGGGTACAGGAACAGCTGATATGATCCATGGGTCACCACAAATGGCCTGATTAGAAACAGCAATAAATCAAGACTTGAAGACGTTAGAGACCTCCATCACACTTTTGCAGGAATCCTTAACCTCTCTCTCTAAAGTTGTTTTACAGAACAGTCGAGGATTAGACCTCCATTTCATGAGGGAGGGGGGCCTCTGTGCTGTACTGAGAGAAAAATGCTGTTTTTATGCTGACCATACTGGAGTTGTAAAATAATCCATGAGTAAATTGAGAAAATTCCTTGTAGAGCACCAGAGAGAAAGGGAGATTCAACAAGTGTGGTTTGAGTCATGATATACCCAGTCCCCCTGGTTAACTACACTCCTATCAGCCTTAGCTGGACCCCTGATCATGCTTATGGTGTTGATAACTGTGGGACCTCGTTTGCTTAACTACATAGTTTTCTTTCTCCAGGCTCAGATTGGGCAGGTAAAACTCATGGTAATCAGACAGAAATACACTTCACTGGCAGAAATAGAATGTGAGACCCCACAATAATTATGATTCATTACTTTTAAGATTAAAAGTAGGCAGAAAAAGGAGTGAGAAATGAAAGAATTAATGAAATTGAAATTGAAACGTAAAGAAATAGGTTTTGTAAAGTTTACAAGCTGTGCTCAGAACCTGAAATTCCTGTGTCAGTGAAGACAATTCCCGGAACTGCCCGTTAGATGTGTTGAAATCTTCCCTGACCACCTAGTTACTTAACAACCCCTTCCCAGAAACCGTGCATGTCAGCACGTATACATCTCAGGGCTTCAACCAATCAGTTTAAATGTATACCCCTTCTCAGGGCTGACCAATCACCCCCTGCCCGAACTGTTCCCGCACATGAATGTGCTAATCATGTTTTACAGTTGTTATTTGATTTTCCCACAGTATATGATTGTCGCGACCCCTTGCCCGCAAGGAAGACGCAACTCAGAAATCTTCTTTCAGCAGTTTATTCAGGCCTTGATTAAAGTATCTTCTAGTGACCCCCCTCCTCCTGAGCGCCCAAGCACAGTCTAATAAAGCCTCCCACGTACCAATCTTAAGCCGCCACGTGGATCTTTCTCATAGCGTAGCAAAGGATAGCGTGCCAACTCTCCATAAAAGGAGTTGCTTACTACAGGCCACAGTGGAAGCCGGCGCCATCTTCTAATGGCGGCCACAATCTACAACAATGGCTTACCACAATTCCCCCTTCTATTTTATAAAACAATGCAGGCGAAAGTAGAGGTCCTATCCCACTGTGCAGAAGCGGCTGCAATGTATGGTTCAGTCCTAAGGAGGCGCCTTCCCCAGACCTGACCCCATATCAGCCGACGCCTTTTTTCGTAGGGCGGGGGCGTGGACGTCAAACCCTCATGCAATAGGACATGCTTTCCTTGAGGTCCGTTGAGGGATCACTCAAGTGCAGTGCTTTGCCTCGCATCCTGCATCTTGACGACGGCGAGAAGTAGGGCAACACAGGTAGCCTGGTAACAATAACAAATTTTTAGTTGGCAACACAATCCCTAAGCCCCAGAGGAAAGTAAAGAGTCTGTAGCCGAGAAGAAAGACCAGTCCTAAAACCCATCTGCGTGCAATGGTAACAAGACCTGCAGAGTGCAAGGGCTATTCAGTACTGGGGGAGAATAAGAAAGAGGACATGCCAATCCCAGTGCACTGTGAAATTAACTTGGGGTGCAATGGCCATGCCCAGAAAATCACTGTTTAAGATGCGCAAGCCAGATTTGCGGAGACATGCCATTTTCCAAGGCCGCAAGAGCCTATACAATCATAGCCTTCTCCTGTGTATGGCGAGTTTTAAGGCGACAGAGAAGCCACAAACAAAGTATAATACCGAAGCAACACATTGCCCCCAAAATGCCCACTCCCACCCACTCCTTAAAGAAGGAAAAGGCAGAAGATAGCCAACTGGTGAATTGACCCAAAGTCACTGGTTCGACACGGGTACTATTCAAAAGACCAATTTGAGTTAGTTGAGATTGGAGTAAGTTTTCTGCTTCCATGGACCAGGTTCCGGATAAATATTTCCCGATGATGTGGGAGGCATTCCTGGAATCATTAAATCTGACAGAGGTTATACATAAATGTGCACGTTGATCAACACAACCTAAATATACTAGATCAGACAATTTCTCAACTTGATCTTGAAGCAGATTTATCCTTTGATTAGCAGCCAGAATCCCAGATAAAATGTGTTGATTAATTCTACTTTGAGATTTACGTATGGTGGATGTTTGTTGAATAACCTCATTAAGAGTGGCAGCAGTTTGTACTTGCCTGGCCATGGCTACTCCAGCTGTAACTGCTGCAGCAGCAGATACCGCCACAGCTGTCACTATAACTGCCATAATACCAAAATCTTTACGGGCTCTAATCAGTTCAACAATAGGAAAAGATTCCGGATCCACAGTAACTGGGATCGGGACAAAGGTTGGAATTTTCATAATCACTGCCACAGTCCAAGAGACATTCCAACACTCAGTTAAATAACAGGTAACATTAGAACAATTAAGCATCCCCTGTGATGTATCATTAGCCAAAAGAAACAGGAATGGAGATTGGAGACAGACTGCTGCAGAGGATAACGTAGCATTACTTAATTGTGAGTTATGTGAAATATTTCCAAGTCTCCTACCTCGATCCGAGTCTTGGATACTACCAGAAACATTAAACAACCAGCTTTTGACTCCTCGTAATTGAGCCAAAGTGGAGATATCAGCTGTGGCTCCCTTTTCATTGGAAATTAACCATTGAAACCAAGACCAACCTGTTCCTATAGAGGAATTACAGTTGGAAGAATTATATAAGTATCTTTTATGAGAGGGGGAAAGAGAGAAACCCTTAGAGACCTGATGTTTCTCCCAAGAGTGATCTTGACAAGGCGTGAATGTTCGGGGGGGTATCCTGTTTGTTGATTAGCAAACTTGCCTTGTCCCAAAAGCATATCCTTATCCTAGGCAGGGCGACTCACTGCATGATTTTGAGCAGCTTGCTCTACTGCACCCTCTAGCATAAATGCTCTCCAATCCAAAATTTCCCTGGGGAGACACAAGCGCAGACTAGATTAGCCCAATCTGAAGGAGTCATACAAAATCTAGCAAGTCCCTCCACCTGAGTAAGGGTGAAAGTGGCATCCACGCCATAAGTGCGGACAGATTCCGCCAAGGTTTTAATTATCTTAAAGTCTAAAGGCTCATGATATCTTCCCCTGTTATTGTCCTGAAATACAGGGTATGCAAGTCCCATATCTGTATTAACTGTCCTCCAAACTTGCGCATGATAAGATCTCCCGGAATTTTGGCTCCCCCCCCACATACGGGGGTGGGGCAACCGGCACCATATCTTTTTCGAGATATTCTACCTCCTCCTCCTCAGAGTGTTGTTGACCAATATTGGATCCCGTCCCCTTTTTACAGTAGGCCTGCGTGCCCTGTATCCCTTGTTTCTTTTTCTTCATTTTTATCTTGCGTAGTTGTTGTAGGAATATATCAAGGTCCTCAGAACTCTCTGAGCCGCTTGTGTTCGCAGGCGTTTTTAATTCAGCCAAGTCTGGGTAGAGCCTTCTCCTATTTTTAGTTTCAGGCTCTTTTGCCTTCTCACTACTCTTACTCCCAATGCTCTCTGCCACTTCACTATGTGATCCTTCAGACTTTTCCTCATGTAGTTGCTCAAGAACAGCTTGACCCTCACTCACAGCTTCCTGGCATTTACTATCTACTATACATCCTCTAACTAACTTACAAAGTGGTATAACACCACCCTCTAAGGTGCCTTGTTCACGAGCGAAATCTAGATCTTTCCCTAATTTGTCCCAGCTAGGTATAGTAAGGCTGCCCGAAAACGCAAACCACGGTGCAGCAATATCTCTCTTCTGTAAAAATCTCTGTAAAGTACTACGTTTCACTTCTAGTCCCTTGGAACGTAACAGGCCATGTAGGACCAGGAGAAGCGGACTTGAAGATGTGGCACCCATGACACAACAAAAGACACACAAAAAACAAAAGTGAAAGTACACAGTGCAGCTGCAATAAAATGTAACGCTCTCTCTTGCTTTACAGAGGAGCTGCCCCGCTTTGATCGCGGATCCCACTTACCTGGGACTAATCCCCGCTTTGATCGTGGATCCCACTTACCTGGGACTAACCGGTGCACCACACGTGACTACTGAAAGTTCTGGTTCCCGGGTCTCGGCACCACTTGTCGCGACCCCTTGCCCGCAGGGAAGACGCAACTCAGAAATCTTCTTTCAGCAGTTTATTCAGGCCTTGATTAAAGTATCTTCTAGTGACGCCCCTCCTCCCGAGCGCCCAAGCACAGTATAATAAAGCCTCCCACATACCAATCTTAAGCCGCCACGTGGATCTTTCTCATAGGTTAGCAAGGGATAGCGTGCCATCTCTCCATAAAAGGAGTTGTTTACTACAGGCCACAGTGGAAGCCGGCGCCATCTTCTAATGGCAGCCACAATCTACAACAATGGCTTACCACATATGTTGATTTGCTAAAGGAGGCTATGATGTATATAAAGTCCCTGCACTCTCTAAAGATTGTATATAATATCTTCTCAAGTTGTTCTCGGGGCTCTTTGTTCTTTGCTCCTCTGAAGTGAGCTTTGAGCCCCAGCATGCTGGACCCCAATAAACCATTTGCTGTGGCATGAGACAATAGGTGCTTGGGTTTTCTCATGTCTCCAAATCATATAAAGAATCTATACCTGACAGTCAGTAAGCCTCAAATTGGAGAAGCAGTGCAGTATTAGCGGCAGGGCTATTTGATCACTCCTGAATCAAAGGAAGGGTGTTCAGGCCACCCAATGCCCTTCTGGACTTCAAATATTACCTAGATTTCTGTTTTCATACTTATATTTCACCAGTATATTCTTGTAAATATCGCAGGTTCCCAATACCTTAATTCATCCCACAGAATGATTCCTAAACCAAATCGAACCTGTTATTACCCTTAAACATGCAATATTTCCTCAATCTAACTTAACAGAAGAACAAGGATATTGTTGGTCTTACAATACAGGAATATAGGGGATCTTCCACCTGCTGAGAACCTCAAAGTTCCATGCAGAAATGATCCCTAAAGAAGCTCTAGACACCTATGAAAGACCTGAGAGAGCAAAAGTCAACTTCCATGTAAAACAACCTGGTCAAAATGAAGGGATGTGTCTAAAAGCCTCTCTCTTCTTAATGTAGATTAAATCGACCAAACCAGGCCTGTGTGGAGAGCTGTTCCCGGGTGCCTATGGTTGATATACCATTCTATCTTGTGAAAGTGTCACAGGAAGTATGGGCAGCCTCCATCTCATGGAACCCTTGGAAGCAACTGTTAGGACAAAGTGGTTGCCAACGCAGTGACCTCATTCAGTTCGTGAAGGAAGTGACCTATCACACTTCCTTGGTGATGAAACTCTCTGAACTCTGGATCCAGGAAGCCAGGCACCCAGAGCCAGTCCCAGTCCCAGTTCCAGTGGTCTCACTTGTTTGGATTTACCAAGGACAGAGTCAGTCTTTCTTAGTACCTACTGAAGTGAGAATGGCCAAATGCCAGGAGAGCTCTGAAGAGGAGCCTTTTCTGAGAAAGCAGATAGTGGCTCAACCATGGCTCCTGACAACTTCACAGAGTTGGCAAAGAAGACCAGTTCTGAGATAGGACAGGCCATTTTGGTGGAACATAGTATGGCCCAAAAATCAGAGGAAACTCAGGATACTCACAGACATACTTGGGGGAAGGAGGTTCCATTGTGGGTGTCGGTGTGAGTTTGTGGTTTTGTCTCATGTTCTGAGAATAGGTAGGAAAGGCGGTTTGTTTGTTTGGACTGGAATGTTTCTAGAAAGTCGTTTGACAATGCGAGTGTTTCTATGTCTTTGTATCCCACTGAATCTGTTTTTGTAGACATTTGAAATGCGAATGCATCAATGGTTGTGTCCTGTCTAGTAGAAAGCTTCCCCGCATTCATCTTGCCAAATTAAAGAATCAAGAGCTGCTTGCCTTATGGATGGGCAACACCTATTATCTTCCTAAGTTCCTCTTTTCTTCCTGAATACTGGCCACTCTCTAGAATAGCCTCATGGTATTATTTCCAAGATATGTACCACCTCCAAGCTCTGTGACATGATCATGTACTGGATAGCTGAAGGGAATGAGAGCATCTCAGAAAACTCAGATATCAGTGCAACCACTAAAGTCTCAGTGGAGAAACACTACTTTGGACTTTTGTTCTGTTGTCCTGAATGTCAGGAAGGTGTTTGCCTCAGGCCACCCCTGTGTGAAACCTGAAGAAATCAATTTTCAAATGGAAAACGATGGGCGTCACCTGTGGCTCTTTGCTTAATTGCTTTGGAAATGGATGTGGCTGAATCAGCCTCTTTGCCCTGTGTGAGGCAGTGGCTTAGATTCTCAGCACCTGATGGATCTAAAGAAAGTTTCCAAGTGTGCATCCAAAACCAAAATGGCCAAAAGAGCAGTCATTGTGCATGAAGTATCTCGCCTTCCTCTGTAAGCTTCCTGACCTCCATCAAGTGAGAATAGGGATCCGTTGGGTCAAACCAGTTCTTCAAAGCTCGGCAGAGTCTAGGCAATAGGTGCTTGGGTTTTCTCAGGACACCAATTCACATAAAGAATCTATACCAGACAGTCAGTTGGCCTCAAACTGAAGAAGCAGAGCAGTATTAAAGAAGGGCTATTTGATCACTCTTGGTTCACAGGAAGGGTGTCCAGGCCACCCTGACTTTAGGCAAATGAGGGGCAAGGGAGCTTATTTTGTACACTGTCTTGGGCTGCGCCCGTCATGGAAACCTCTAGCCAGAGGTTATTCAGAGTGTCTATGTTGAAGAAGATGAGGGCCACGTGGGAGTGTTTTGGTTTTAATTGTGGTCATTTGTTGGTGGTTGGAAGAGAATCCTGGGTCCACCTGGGCTGGAATTCTGGTGTGATACCCCTTAAAGACTGAGTTCTGGAACTGACCTCAGAGAAGTATTGACATTAATTGTGTTGGGATTTTAGGCGGCCATGCATGAGAGTCGCCATTGGAAACTGAGATCTAAGCCTGGGGTGGCTATTCACCAAGCACTGTCAATCTCAGCCAGGACATCACATGATTTTATTATGAAAGACTTGGCAGCCATTGTTGACAGTCAAAACAGTGCCTTCCTTGACTGGGTTTCATGAAAATGGTGTAGAACAGAGCTGCCAGTATGGTGGAGCCTGCTGAGTAGTGGGCCCAGAGCTGTGGTGTGCAGTTGTGTGATAAAACATCTGTGGTGGGGTCATGTGGATCTTACTTCGGCTTCCAAATGCTTGTGATTGACATGGTGCAGCCAGCAGACTTTTGTATATTAAGCCATCTTGTTAGATGGAGAGTTTTCAGGGCAATGTTCAGAATCAAGTTGCTACGGTCAAGGGGGCAAGCAATGTGGCATAGAAGCCTGATTGGTGCATTCTCCATCAGACCCTTACCCACCACACGTGACAGAACTCCCTCCAGCACTGTGTTCCAGTTGAACTCCTTGTATTTTGTGAAGCAAATACCAAACTCCCAGTGCAGCAACAAGAAACACAACAAAATTGGAGAATGACCAAATGGCTTCACAGTCTACACGGAAAGATTCTTAGACCCCAGTGGCCACAGCTTACCCACAAAGAGAGAATTCAGCACTGCTGCCTCATGTTCATTGGAAAATAAGAAACCATGTCCTCCATGTAACATAGATGCATACACAGCTTTGATGATCTCACTACAAAGGAAGCTAAAGCTCCTGAAAACAACATATATTTCAAGTGTACAATCTCAAAGACAGTTTCCCAGATATCTTGAGGCCTGCACACTTCCATGTTTGTGGAGTGTTTACAGTCTCCATTACTTTTGGAAACTCCTCTACCACCTCCAGTGTTGTGAACTCCCGAGCATTTTCTATTCCAGATATGTATTCATAGATTTTCTAACTCTTCTCCTCTAATTGTATCTTACTTGGGGCGAAGGTAATGTCAAGGCATTGTTCTGGATGAGAGTGGGAAGATTTTTTTGTAGCACATATTTGCATACACATTGGATTCATTTTCCAATTATTCATTCAAAATACTTAATCCCTCATAGTAACCCACTCCCTACTAGACTCTGACTACAAATCCTAATATGATGGATAAAAATAGACCAAACCAAATTGAAATACAAGCAGTTCAGAGGATGCCAGGTGTACATTTGGACGTTCCTTTTGCATTATATATGGTAGGAGTTTTAAATCTAGTGAATTTTTTGTTGAAACACTTCTCCATGTGTTTTTAAAGTTAACAAATATGTGAATTCATGTCTCCATTTCTCTGTAGCCTAATCAGCACATATATTTTTATATGCACATATAGAATCCTACCTGGTACCACACGTACATTCTTGTGAGGTGGCTGACTTGGCAGATACAAATTGTAAGAAGAGATCACTCCTGTTAAACACTGTTGGAACTGAAAATTCAACCTATGCGTGAGTATCCTAGCTGAACAACATTATACATAAATTCATGTTCAGTAAAATGAATATTTTTAGATCTGTGGATGATATATATTTCATGGTGAATTTCATTTGGCTTGTATATTAATACTTTTTAATTTCTGTGTGTGTATTTTAATGTCTGTATATATATATATTTTTTTTCCAGAGTTTTCAAAATATGAAATAAATGTATCTTATTATGTACTCCCTAAATTCATTAATATTTAAGTGCGTATTTATAATCAACTTTTCATAAGATTATTCTAAGACATATTCATCCTCCTGAAATACGTATTTGTTTCCTAGTACTGAAAACTAAGTTCAGTGAATTGTGCATACATATCCTAATATTTTTACACTAATTGACCCAGGTTAATATAAATGCAAGTAGATTCCTATGGGATATGATGTGTATTTTGACGTTCATTTTTTTTTCAACACTTGTACATTACTATTTCCTCAGTTTATGCACATCATAAGATATATATTTCATCCACAAGTTCAGAAATTTAAAGGCTTTTGTTTCACTTTCAATCACTTCCTGCTTCAGAAAACATGTATTCCTCCAGGTTACATGACTGGTTTTTCATGAGACTTCTTTCCAAACACATTATTTTCGATTTCCACAATTACCTTTGAAGCAAAACTCTCACATTCTTCATGATAACCATAACCCTAATATTACCATTAGATGTATAACTGGTTTGAATGAATGGATATATATCAATATAAGGTTTCCTGTATATTTTCAGATATCAACTCGAACCATTATTTAAGTTGGAACCAGTTATATTATTTATTTACATTATGGTCTATTCATGCATTATTTCTATATTCATTGACACAGTGTACACCTATTTGTATTCAAAATACTAATTTACACGTCTTCAAAATACTGTTCCTAGAAATGGTGAAAGAAATACTCATGTCACCTGATCTACATATACATTTTATGACAGTAATATTCTGGAAACAAAAAGCAAATGTCACACTTATGATTGTACTAAAGCCTAAATGGAAATTGAACATGGATTACTAAAATCATCCATGTCCAGGTTGCCTATTGCTCTCAAATGTCGATCCTATTGGTGACTACATATTTGTTTCTTTCTAAGATTATATATTCAACCTCAAACCTGTTGAAAATGTCTAATCCTATTACTCACCTTATACTTTGCCTGATTTCCTAATGTCTCTATTGATATATATTTTCCCCAGTTCATCATTGTGACTGCCGCTTAACATGTGCTGATATTTACATTCACTCTCTACATGAAACCCTATTGCTAAAGACCATTTTGTCCAAATCCTATACTCACTCATCTTTCTAAAACTACCGACTATCGTTCTAATCCTACCAACTATCTCTTTTTGACTGCATGTTCTCTTCGACATTCAATCATCCAAGGTACAATGTCCTATACCATTGTATATTGATTTATCTGAGACATCTGTGCAGAAATTAATTCAAAGCTAAGTATCCCAATCAAGGGCCCAATGCCCTTCTGGGCATCAAATCTTACCTAGATTTCTGTTTTCATATTTATATTTCAACTGTATATTTTGTAAATATCGCATGTTCCCATAACCATTATTCATCCTGCAGAATTATTCCTAACCCAATCGAACATGTTGTTAACCCTAACCATACACTGTTCGCTCAATCTAACTTTACAGAAGAGCAGGGAAAGAGTTGATCTTCCAATACTGGATTGTAGGGTATCTTCCATCTGATGAGAACCTCAAAGGTCCATGCAGAAATGATACGTGGAGAAGAAGAAGGCAGCTATGAAGGACCTGAGAGAGCAAAAGTCATTTTCAATGTTAAACAACCGGGTCAGGATGAAGAGATGTATCTGAATCAGCCTTTCTCTTCTTAATGTACAGAAGATGGACCAAACCAGGCCTGTGAGAAGAGCTGTTCCCGGGTGCCTATTGTTGATATACCATTCTAACTTGTGAAACTCTCACAGGAAGTACGGGCAGTCTCCATCTACTGGGACCCTTAGAAGCAAATATCAGTACACACTTCCTTGGTGATGGAACACTCTGAACTTGGGATCCAGGAAGCCAGGCACCCAGAGTCAGTCCCAGTCCCAGTCCCAGTGGTCTCAAATGTTTGGATTTACCAAGGACAGAGTCAGTCTTTGTTGGTACCTACTGAAGTGAGAATGGCCAAATGCCAGGAGACCTCTGAAGAGGAGCCTTTTCTGAGAAAGCAGGTAGTGGCTCAACCATGGCTCCTGACAACTTCACAGAGTTGGTGAAGAAGACCAGATCTGAGACAGAACAGGCCATTTTTGGGGAACATAGTATGGACCACCAGTCAGAGGACACTCAAGATATTCACCAACATACTTGGGGGAAGGAGGTGCGGTTGTGGGTGTTGGTGTGAGTTTGTGGTTTTGTCTCTTTTCTGAGAATAGGTAGGAAAGACTGTTTGTTTGTTTGGACTGGAATGTTTCTAGAAAGTCGTTTGACAACGTGAGTGTTTCTATGTCTGTGCATTCCACTGTATCTGTGGTTGTAGACATTTGAAAAGCGAATGCATCAATGGTTGTGTCCTGTCTAGTAGAAAGCTTGCCAGCATTCATCCTGCACAATTAAAGAATGGAGAGAGGCTTGCCTTATGGATGGGCAACACCTACTATGTTCCTAAGTTCTTGTTTTCTTCCTGAATACTGGCCACTCTCCAGAATAGCCTCATGGTTTGGTTTCCAAGATATGTACCACCTTCAAGATCTGTTACATGGCCATGTACTGGATAGCTGAAGAGAATAGAAGCATCTCAGAAAACTCACATATTAGTGTGACCATTAAAGTCTCAGTGGAAAAACACTGCATTGGGCCTTTTGCTTACCTATTGTTCTGTTGTCCTGAATGTCAGGAAGATCTTTGCCCCAGGCCACCCCCTTTGTGAAGCCAGAAGAAAAGAGTTTTCAAATGGAAATGAATGGGCATCAAATGTGGCTCTTTGCTTAATTGCTTTGGAAAGAGATGTGGCTGAATAAGCCTCTTTGCCATATGTGAGGCAGTGGCTTAGATTCTCAGCACCTGATGGATCTAAAAAAAGTTTCCCAGTTTGCATGCAAAATGAAAATGGCCAAAAGAGCAGTCATTGTGGACGAAGTCTCTCGCCTTCCTCTGTAAGCTTCTTGACCTCCATCAAGTGAGAATAGGGATCCTTTGTGTCAAATCAGTTCTTCAAAGCCCTACAGAGGCTAGCACATAAGGGCTTGGGTTTTCTCATGACACCAATTCACATAAAGAATCTATACCAGACAGTCAGTAGGCCTCAAATTAGAGAAGCAGAGCAGTATTAAGAGCAGGACTATTTGATCACTATTGGTTCACAGGAAGGGAGTCCAGGCCACCCTGACTTTAGGCAAATGAGGGGCAAGGGAGTTTATTTGGAAAACTGTCTTGGGCTGTGCCCCTCATGGAAACCTCCAGTCAGAGGCTATGAAGAGTGTCTATGTGGAAGAAGATGAGGGCCATTTGGGAGTGTTTTGGTTTTAATTGTGGTCATTTGTGTGGTGGTTGGAAGAGATGGCTAGGTCCACGTGGCTTGAACTCTGGTGTGATTCCCCTTACAGACTGAGTTCAGGAACTGACCTCAGAGAAGTATTGCCATGAATTGTGTTGGGATTTTAGGAGACCACGCATGAGAGTTGCCTTTGGAAACTGAGATCAATGCCCAGGGTGGCTTTCCGCAGAGCATTGTCAATCTCTGCCAGGGCATCACATTATTTTATTCTGAAAGACTTGGCAGCCATTGTTGACAGTCAAAACACACATGGGCCTCACATTGTAGACCTCAATGGGCCTGGCTTCATGTGTCCTTTTGGCCACTCTTTGGGAAGCCTTGCCTCTGAGAGTTCTCCAGAGTTTCCTTGAAATGTGCTTCCTCAAACATTAATGGTTTCTGAATGAATTGAAACCCACAATTTCTCCAACTTCATCCTTGAAAAATGGCTAGATAAATACAATGAAATTTTTGAAATTTTCATGACCAGGTGGCACTGGAGAACCTTTCAATGTCCTCTTACTGATGAAGTGTGTACCAGACAGTGCCTTGATTGACTGGGTTTCATGAAAATGATGTAGAACAGAGATGCCAGTATGTTGGAGCCTGCTGAGTAGTGGGCCCAGAGCTGTGGTGTGCAGGTGTGTGATAAAACATCTGTGGTCGGGCCATGTGTATCTGACATTGACTTCCAAATGGCTTGTGGCTGACATTGTGCAGCCAGGAATCACTTATATGTCTGATAACTCTCCATATAAGGCATCTTGTTATATGGAGATGTTTCAGGACAATGTTCAGAATCAGGTGCTAAGGTTAAGGGGACAAGCTATGTGGGATAGAAGCCTGGTTGATGCATTCTCCTGCAGACCCTCATCTATTTCATGTGACAGAACTCTCTCCAGCACTGTGTCCCATCTGAATTAGTTGTATTTTGTGAAGCAAATAACAAACTCTCAGTGCAGCAGCAAGAAACACCATGAAAAGTGGAGGATGACCAAATGGCTTCACAGTCCACACGGGGAGTCACTTAGCCTTCAGTGGCCACAGTTTACCTACAAAGAGTGAATTCAGCACTGCTGCCTCATGTCCTTTGGAAAATAAGAAACCATGTCCTCCACGTCACATAGATGCAGATCCAGCTTTGATGGTCTCATTAGAAAGAAAGCTAAAGCTCCTGACAACAACATATATGTCAAGTGCCCATCCTCAGAGGCAGTTTCTAAGGAAGTCTTTAGGCCGGCAGAGCTGCATGTTTGATAGTGTTTACCTATTACACCAAGATGCAAGAAAAGACCACTGACTCCAATTAAAATCAAGTTAAAGCAAGCTTATAATTTCCACTGCCCAGGTGGCCTCTCCCTCCCAAAACAGTGGGAACAAGACAGCCACCCAAATTTCCTACAGCCCAGGTTTATAACCCAGAATTTTACACTACAGGGGGGTTACAAATATCAGAACTCTGACAAGCATCACACTAATCGTAGTTTATATATATATATATATATATATATATATATATATATATATATATATATATATATTTTTTTTTTTTTTTTTTTTTTTTTTTTTGCTGGCCCCAACATCAGAATTTATGAAAACCATTAGAACCTCAGAGAGGGTCATTGTCTGGCCAGGGAAGGCCAATATTTATGAGGTGTCAATAAAGTTTCATAGAGGGCTGTTCCTGGTCAAAGTGCCAGGCATGGGTGAGTTCAAGGCCATGGGCAGGCATTCCAAGCAGGTTAAGAATTTGGTGTAATTTATAGTTAAGCCAAAATTTTCTTTTCATGGCTTTGTGGCAAGATGGATCCAAATTTTAATAAAAGATCAGGTTGGGTATATCATTCCCCCCTTTTCTAATGTGTCCCTTTCAAATCTTTGATAGGGTAGGGGAAGAGCACTGAGGGAATTTTAATACCTCACGTAACAGTCTCCATATTTTTTGAACTCACACAAAACCAGTCTCCCTGATTTTACCTGACTTAATTAATTACTTAAAATGAAAGTCTATCTATTTTTGGCTCCATTGTTGTAAGAAGAGAGTCGTCACTCATTTTGGCTTCTTCTGAGCTGAGAGAGGGTGACATGAGGGGGCACAGCATGAGGGATATGAGTTGCCTTTTAGAAGTCAATTCGGTTTGAAGTCTGGTTGTGGTAGAACAGTTTGTAAAGTCATCTGGGGATGGGTTCTTCTATGAGAGAAACAAAAACCATGAGTACTGAATAAATGTTGCAGCAGCTGAAACATGTCACTGTATAGATGTCCCCTCATCTGTCTTCAATATCCCCAGTTATCAGGACTTTCAACTTAACTTTTAGTGTCACAGTTGTTTCACCCCATAAGATACAGTTTAATAATTTAATGTCATCTGATCTTGCAAATTCCTTTTACTAGTATGACCTCTGTGTCTAATAGAGAAACCTTTAATTCTGTTATTCAGGGATGGATAATCGTACTAGCAAACACCAAGCCTACCTGTGTAGGTTAGGAATATCTGTAGGCCTTAAACAAAAAACTTCTGCCTCTGGTACCTCCTCTTGATAGTCTCTTTTTATACTCATCAGGCATTACTGTCTGAGAATCCTTCTTTGTAGCCTCCAGTCTTACTTATTTTGGGAGGCTACCATAAAGTGTATACGTTAAAATATTATTATAACTATTATTTTTTAAAATGCCCAGGAATGGCTGTATTTTGGGTTTATCTGTCTTTGCTAAGAGTTTAAGATGAAGCAGTAAAACTGACTTTTGTTTCTATCTATTGTTAACAGTCAGCTGATATTTTGTGGGAGTCATTCCTGGGGAAACTTGAGAGCAGCTTCTCAGTTCTGCTAGTGCCATTTGCGCTAGGTGAGTCCAGGTCTTGCTTGACCATGTGGCTTCTCTCAGAAGCATCAGGAATATCTCCCTTCTCTGATGACTCTCTTCTTCGTAGAAAATGCACTGATTGGCTTTCTGTTCTCCAGTGGTCTCATTAATCTTCCTGATCAGGAGGTTATGTGGCTCAGAGTTGCAAAGTTCTTTAGAGAAGTCTCCTGTTCCCTGGATACAGACTGACTCAGAGGGCAAGAGCCAAATATTTGTTTTATTGTCCCTTTTCATTTAAATTAAATTTTAAATCCTAATCTTAAACATCCAGCAAATAAATTTTAACAGCCTTATATTAAGAGTACTGTGCTTTAATGTCTATAATTTAAAATTATTTATCTTTTTATTATTTGGGATCTGTATTTTTCTGTCTGTCTTGTAGGTGATGACTTATTATCTTAAATTAACCAATGTTGTGTTCTAAAAGCAACTCTTTTGTAAAACACTAACAGGGAATCTTTAGTTAACTTATAAGGAAATTCAAAATAAAATTAACAAGAGTAAAAATACTTAGTTCGTGTAATAGCTACCCTGAATTTTAGGCTGAGTTATACATTATATCCCCTTTTTGAGATCCTAGTAATCTTGACAGAAAAACATAACTTTAAATTAAATAACATCTGACCTACTGCTTTCGTAGTTATTCTCACATGTTGTAAGATGAGACACAGAGCCTTATCTCAGGTAAGGCAGGGCTCTATATAAATCTTAAGTGTTTTAGTTCTAAAGCTGATCTTTGTTTTTTAAATATCATTTTACACAGTTTACATAAATTGTTTGAGGTCTCATGAATATTAGCTAACACCATATGATATCACATTTAAAACATGAATTAAAGAAAGGCTGAAAGTTTTTAACCTTTACATAGATTAGGCGCTCATTAACTTAAAAATATATTTAAATTTTTTCCCAATGTAAAAAGTAACATAAAACTTTATATATCTTATTGATAACAAGTAAATAAATCCCCAATATATATATATTTTTACCATACAACTTCAGAACACCAGCTTGATGAAATGCTCTTTTAAAGTTTCTACCTTACAGAATTGTATACCTGGAAGATATGAGCACATTAATAGCATCACAATGACATTGATGTTTTTACATTAACCAAGTTTAGCTTTTAAAGAAATGGCAGTAGAGTGCTCTAAAATAATAGTTCTTATTTAATCAGTTGTTTAATTTTTATGGTTGCTTGTTCTAGAAAAATAAAACTTTATAAACACAATGTTATGGGTAAACTTTTGTTTTAAGAAATTTGTGTTGCTTTATCACATGACTGATTTTTACAATCTTATACAGACTTTAGAACAAACTTATACAGACCTTACTAAATCAATCAGATATCTAACAAAAGTACTCATGAATGAGTAATCCCATATCAAATTTACTTCACTTATTTATCAAAATATTAGAGAAATGTATTGAACAGTGTAAACCATTTCTTTGTTAAAGGAAAAGTCCTAGAACCAAGGCATATTAGACATTTTATAGACATTAATATTTTATTAGATTTTTGAGCAGCTAGAAAAACTTGTAAGCTTAAATTTAAAGACATTTATTGTTATTTGCTTATCCAAATTTAAAGTGAATCATTTAAATCACGTGAATTAAAGATCTTTGAATCCACTTTTTAAAATTTGTTTTTATGAGTGCTTTTTTTTTAATGATCGCTCCTTATATATGTTAATTTGTATATCACATATATGATATACGAACATATGGATATATAGACATACAACACATAACAAAAGTGTGCACAAATAATAATAGTAAGGCCTTGTAGCTTTTCGCAGGTGAAATCTCCATTGAAATGTTTCGAAACTCCACTGTTGGTCAAATATAGAACTGATCAGAAAAATATTAACCTAGTTCTGTAGGATCAAAATAATGAGCTCAAAAAAAATACAGAATCTAAGGAAAAAAATGAGAGTCCTAGAAAAAATGACTGGCCAGTAATTAGTAAATACCATACGATATACCTTTTTTTTCCCACTTAGACATCAGATCAGTCTCCTACTGAGTTTGCAGGCTTCTTTCATTTACATTTCAACATAAGTCCTGGCTGAGTTCTGGAAGGAGCTGGACAAAACTGATATTCTAAGCAGACACCTCAGGCCTAAGGCACTTTAACCATAATTTTCAGGTGAGGATGTTGAAAATTATGATACAATTTTAAGATACAATTCACAAAATTTTATACCTTAACATCTTTTTTTGTCAACAGATACCATACTATGATTTACTATCCTTGTCCAAATTAATGCACTGATACACACTGTGACATTTTCCCAGGCTACCCAATTAAAAATTGGTTAAAAAAAAGACTGAATGATTGGGAAGTTACTTGCCAACTTGGAAGTAGAATTCTTTAGTTTTCCATTTTAAGTATTTAAGTTCTCTGGCATGAATTATCTGAAATCATAAACTAAAAAATTACCTAAACCCGACTTTTAACTTCAAGATTGTGCAATGCTTCAAAAACCCATTCAGATACCATATTGTTACAATAAAACATCTTCCTTTAGACACACATTCAGCTAAGATCATTCCCAAGAAACAATTTATAATATCAACACATTATTGCACATGTCTTAAATGGCCAGAAACAAAGACAAAAGTCAGACAGAAAGGAGCTCCAGACTATGGCTGACAGGACAGAAGCCTTTAAAACAGCAGAAAAGAGAAAAATCTCCTACACCAGTGGCACGATATATGTCCCCACAAGAGCATCAGATGTTTTCACAGAGGGGGAACCTGAAATGCAATACAAAGGTCTCCATGGTGACTTTACTGCATTTAGTGTCTCCTTTTTCTTTTTCTCTTTTTTAAGAAGACAGAGGTGGCATAATACTTACAGTGCAGGGAAGGAAGGAGGGAATTCACTGAAGCAACAGGACTTCGGCAGCTGCTGGGAGTCCCTCAGTCCCGTCTTTTACTTACAGGATTAGCTCCTCTGGTTCTGTTCCACCCCAAACACGCTGAATCTCCTCACATTTCAGTAGTCAGCTCTCAAAAATTCCAGGGTCAGGGGCAGTATCAAAATTTGTAACTTAAATTTCGGTTCCGGACCTTGAAGCCAATTAATACCAATTTAATATAAGGACAGGGTTTGAAAAAAAGTAAAAGGGAGGTTTACTGCTTTGCTAACAAAGGAGAAAAACAGGGGACTTTGTCCAAAGTTGTGACTTTCTTGATCTGGAGGGACAAGGGGTTTTAAAGGAGTTTCACTTGTTAACCTGGGAGATACTCAGTTATTAGGTCCCCAGCAGGCATTGCCCTCTGCCGTGGGTTTGCTCCAGACAGCCAGCTAGGGGCTTCTCTCATCCTGCTTAACAAAGGCGGGTATAGTGCATCACATTTCTTTAAAACACAGTCCAAAGGGGTGTCAGGCTTACATGATTTATTACCCATTTTCAAGTCCAATATCCTTAAGTTTTTACCACAGAAATCACACAACAAAACGCACAAAAACAAAGAAATAAAAAACATTTAGAACACAGAACAAAACACACACAAAAAAAAAACAGATACTCGGCAAATAAACAGAAAACCAGAGGAGCAATGCAGCGTCTTGCTAAAGCTCCGGGGTAGGAGCTCCTGCATGCCAGTCGGCACCTCTCTACACTTTCAGAGGTATTCCCTACAGAACAGAACAGAGGAAAGAAGGATTCCTATTACTGTCCCAGACAGGAGTATATGTGAGCCTTCCCAGGCCACCTCTCTGTCATCAGAAGAGTACTCCCTTAACTGGATATCAGATGTTATAAAGGCGCCTCTTACCTATGAAGGCCTCCTCCACCAGGTGCTTGATAATAGTTTTAGTGCGATGGTTCACTGCAGTGATCCACGGACTGAAGGCTCATTCCAAGGTTTTGGAACTTGGCTCTCCAGCCCGGAGTCCTGGAGGATAGGCCAGCTTCAGAATTTCCAGCAGTCTGGCTTTGTGATCTGGTCGGGTCATGTTGCTGGGGAACTCCAAAATGTTAGTCCAGGACACAAGAAAAGACCACTGACTCCAATTAAAATCAAATTAAGGCAAGCTTAATATTTCAAGCAGCCGGGCTGCCTCTCCCTCTCAAACTGGCGGGAACAAGACAGCAACCCCACCTTTCCTACAGCCCAGCTTTATAGCCCAGAAAGTTACACAAAAGGAGGGTTACAGAAAACAGAACTTCGACAAGCATCACACTAATTGTAGTTTACATTTTTTTTTCTGGCCCCAGCATCAGAAATTATGAGGACCATTAGAGCCTCTGAGAGGGTCGTTGTCTGGCCAGGGAAGGCGAATATTTATGAGGTGTCATTAAAGTTTCAGAATGGGCTGTTATCTGGTCAGAGAGCCAGGCATGGGTGAGTTCAAAACATGGTCAGGCATTCTAAGCAGGTTCAGAATTTGCAGTAATTTATACTAAAGCAAAAATTATCTTTTCATGGCTTTGTGGCAAGATGGCTCACAATTTTAATGAAAGATCATGTTGGGTGATCAACCCTGTCCCTTACTTTTGGAAAATCCTCTACCACCTCCAAGGTTGTGAACTCCTGAGCATTTTCCATTCCAGATATGTATTCACAGAATTTCTAACTCTTCTTCTCTAATTGTGTGTTACTTGGGGTGAAGGTAATGTCAAGCCATTGTTCTGGATGAGAGTGGGAAGAATATTGTGCAGCACATAATTGCATACACATTGGATTCACTTTCCAATTTTCCAATTGAAATACTGAATTCCTGACAATAACCCATACCCTTCTAGACGCTAACTACAAATACTAATATGATGGAGAAAAATAACCCAAACGGAATTGAAATATAAGCAGTTCAGAGGAGGCATGGTGTATATTGGACTTGCCTTTTGAAAAGATAAATGGTAGGTGTTATAAATCTAGTCATTTTTTAATTGAAATTGTTTTATATGTGTATTAAAGTTAACAAATATGTGAATTCCTATCTCCCTTTCGCTGTAACCTATTCAGCACATTAATTTTTATATGCACATATAGAATCCTACCTGATATCACACGTACATTTTTGTGAGGTGCCTGACATTGCAGATACAAATTGTGAGAAGAGATCACTCCACCTAAACGCTGTTGGAACTGAAAATTCAAGCTAATGGTGAGCTTCCTAGTTTAATAACATTATACATAAATCCATGTTCAGTAAAATGAATATTTTTGGATCTGTGGATGATATATATTTCATGGTGAAATTCGATTGGCATATATAATTCTACTTTTGAATGTCTTTGTGTGTGTTTGTGTGTGTGTGTGTATATATATATACACACACACACACAAACACACAATATATAAATCTCTAGATTTTTCAAAATATGAAATATGTGTCTTATATACACTCCCTAAATTCATTCATGTTCATGTATGTGGATTAATATTCAACTTTTCACAAGATTATTCTCAGAAATATTCATCCACCTGAAATACATATTTGTTTTCTAGTACTGAAAACTAACTTCAGTGAAAGGTGCAAACAAATCCTAGTATTTCTACATTAACTGACCTAGTTTAACATCAATGCAAGTAGATTCCTATGGGACATGATGTGTATTTTGACATTAATTATTATTCAACACTGGTACATTACTATTTCTTCAGTTTATACACATCATAGGATATATATTTCATCCACTACTTAGCAAATTTATAGGCATTTGTTTCACTTTCAATCACTTCTTGCTCCAGAACACATGTATTTCCCTATGTTTCTTGACTGGTCTTTTCATGAGACTTTTTTTCAAATATATTATTTTCGATTTTCATGATCAATTTTTAAGCAAAACTCACACACCCTTCATGATAAAACATAACCCTAAGATGACCATTAGATATATAACTGGTTGGAATGATTGATTTTGTATCATTATAACATTTCTTATATATTTTCAGATATCCATTCAATCCATTATTTAAAGTGGATCCAGTTATATTATTTATTCCCAGTATGATCTATTCATGCGTTATTGCTATATTCATAGACAGAGGGTATACCTATTTGTACCCCAATACAAATTTATATGTTCTCAAAATATTGCTCCTGGAAATGGTGGAAGAAATACTCATGTCACGTGATATACATATACATTTTATCACAGAAATATTCTGGACACAAAAAGCAAAGGTCACACTTTCAATTGTACCAAAGCCTAAATGAAAAGTGAGCATGGATTACTAAAAACATACATGTCCAGGTTGCCTAATGCTCTCAAATGTCAATCCTATTGGTGACTACATATTTGTTTCTTCCTAAGATTATATGTTCAACCTCAAGCCTGTTGAAAATGTCTAATCCTATCACTCACTTTGTACTTTGCTTGATTTCCTAATGTCTTTATTGATATCTGCTTTCCCTCATATTTTTCCCAGTTCATCATTATGACTGACTCTTCATATGTGCTGACATTTACACTCACTCTCTAACCGAAACCCTATTGCTAAAAAACGTTTTGTCCAAATCCTATACTCACTCTTCATTCTAAACCTAACGAGTACCTTCCTCATCGTACTGAATATCGCTTTTTGACTGGATGTTCTCTTCAACATTCAATCATCCAAGGTACAAGGTCCTATGCCATTGTATATTGATTTATCTGAGACAACTGTGCAGCACATAACTCAAAGCTAAGAATACCACTTAAGGGTCCAATTCCCTTCTGGGCTTCAAATCTTTCCTAATTTTCTGCTTTCATACTTATATTTCACCTATATACTCTTGTAAATATCGAAGGTTGCCAATACCATTATTCATCTCGCAAAATGATTCGTAACCCAAATCAAACATGTTATTAACCCTAAACATACACTGTTCCCTCAATATAACTTACAGAAAAGCAGGGCAGAGTTGGTCTTACAATATAGGAATATAGGTGATCTTCCACCTTCTGAGAACCTCAAAGATCCATGGAGAAATGATCCTTGGAGAAGATTTATGCAGCTATGTAGGACCTGAGAGAGCAATAGAAATCTCCCATGGCAAACAACCTGGTCAGGATGAATTGATGGGTCTAAATCAGCCTCTCTCTTCTTATTGTAGAGAAGTTGGAAGAAACCAGGCCTGTGTGGAGAGCTGTTCCCGGGTGCCTAAGGTTGATATTCCATTCTAACTTCTGAATGTGTCACAGGATGTTGGGGCAGCCTTCATCTCATGGGAACCTTGGAAGCAACTGTTAGGACAAAGTGGTTTTCAAGGCAGTGACCTCATTCAGTTCCTGAAGGAAGTGACCTCTTCTCACTTCCTTGGTGATGGAATTCTCTGAACTTGGGATCCAGGAAGCCAGGCACCCAGAGCCAGACCCAGACCTAGTCCCATTGGGCTAACTTGTTTGCTTTTCCCAAGAACAGAGTCAGTCTTTCTTGGTACCTACTGATGTGAGGATGGCCAAATGCCAGCAGATCTCTGAAGAGGTACCTTCCCTGAGAAAGCAGGTAGTGGCTCACCGCTGTCTCCTGACAACTTCACAGAGTTGGCCAAGGAGACCAGATCTGAGACAGGACAGGCCATTTCGTGGGAACATAATATGGCCCACCAGTCAGAAGACACTCTGGATAGTCAAATACCTACTTGGGGGAAGGAGGTGGCTTTGCCGTTGTGGGTGTGAGTTTGTGGTTTTTTTCTCATGTTCTGAGAATAGGTAGGAAAGGCGTTTTTTTTTTTGGTGTGGAGTGGACTGTTTCTAGTAAGTCCTTTGACATTGTGAGGGTTTCTATGTCTGTGTATCCCACTGTATCTGTGGTTGTAGACATTACAAAAGAGAATGCATCAATGGACTTGTTTTCTCTAGTAGAAAGCTTCCCCACATTAATACTGCCCAATTGATTAATGGACTTCACTTTGCCTTATGGATGGGCAACACCTACTGTCTTTTTAAGTTACTCTTTTCTTCGTGAATTCTGGCCACTCTACAGAATACGCTCATGGTTTTGTGTCCCAGATATGTAACACCACAAGGCTCTGTGACATGGCCATGTACTGGATATCTGAAGAGAATGAGAGCATCTCAGAAAACTCAGATATCAGTGTGACCAGTAAAGTCTCAGTGAAGAAACCCTTCTTGGGCCATTTGCTTACTTCTGATTCAATTACCCTGAATGTCAGGAAGGTCTTTGCCTCATGCCAACCCTTTGTGAAGCCTGAAGAAAACTGTTTTCATATGGAAATGAATGGGCTTCACCTGTGGCTCTTTGCTTAATTGCTTTGGAATGGGATGTGTCTGAATCAGTCTCTGGTCCTTGTGTGAGGCTGTGACTTAGATTCTCAGCACCCAATGGATTAGAATAAAAATCCCATGTGCTTCCCAAACCGAAATGGCCAAAAGAAAAGTCATTGTGGATGAATTTTTTTGCCTTCTTGTTTTAGGTTCCTGACCTCCATCAAGTGAGAATAGGGATCCTTTGGATTAAATGAGTTCTTCAAATCCCTGCAGAGGCTAGCCCATATTTGCTTGGGTTTTCTCATGACTCCAAATCACTTAAAGAATCCATACCTCACAGCCAGTAGGCCTCAAATTGGAGAAGCGGAACACTTTAACAGCAGGAATATTTGATCACTCCTGGTTCACAGGAGGAGTGTCCAGGCCACCATGATTTTAGGCAAATGAGGGGCAAGTGAGCTTATTTTGGACACTTTCTTAGGCTGTGCCCCTCATAGAAATCTCCAGCCAGAGGTTATGATGAGTGTCTTTATGGAAGAAGATGAGGGCCCTGTGGGAGTGTTTTGATTTTAATTGCGGTCATTTTTGTGGTGGTTGGAAAGAATGACTGGGTCCACCTGAGCTTGAACTCTGGTGTGATTCCCCTTAGAGACTGAGTTCTAGAACTGAACTCAGAGAAGTATTGCCATGAATCGTGTTTAGATTTTAGAAGGCCATGCATGAGACTCACCCATGAAAACTGAGATCTAGGCCCAGGGTGTCTTTCCACAAAACAATGGGAATCTCAGGCAGGATATCACATGATTTTATTCTGAAAGATTGGCAGGTATAGTTGAGAGTCAAAACACACATGGACCTCACATTGTAGACCTCAATTTGCCTGGCTTCATGTGACCTTTTGGCAACTCTTTGAGAAGCCTTGCCTGTGAGTGTTCTCCAAAGCTTTCATTGAAATGAGCTTTCTCAACACTTAATGGTTCCTGAATGATTTGAAACCCACAGTGCCTCCAACTTAATCTTTGAAAAATGGCTAGATAAATACCATGAAATTTTTGAAATTCCCATGACCAGGTGGCACTGGAGAAACTTTGGAAGTCCTGTGGTTGATCATGTGTATACCAGAGAATGCCTTGTTTTACTGGGTTTTATGTAAATGGTGTAGAACACAGATGCCAGTAATTAGTATCGTGCTGAGTAGTGGGCCTAGAGCAGTGGTGGGCAGGTGTGTGATAAAACACCATGGTGGGGCCATGTGGATCGGCCATTGGCTTCCAAATGGATTATGACTGACATAGTGCAGAAATCAGACACTTATATGTAAAGGCATTTTTTATATGGAGAGGTTTCAGGGCAATGTTCAGAATCAGTTAACTATGGTTATTGGGGCAAGCTATGTTGGATATAAGCATGGTTGGTGCATTCTCCTGCAGACCCTGACCCACCACACGTGACAGAACTCCCTCCAGCACTGTATTCTAGTAGAACTCCTTGTATTTGGTGAAGCAAATACCAAATTCCCAGTGCAGCAGCAAGAAACACCACGAAAAGTGGAGGATGACCAAATGTCTTCAGAGTCCACACGAGGAGACACTTAGCCTCCAGTGGCCACAGTTTACCTACAAATAGAGAATTCAGCACTGCTGCCTCATGGTCGTTGGAATATAAGAAACCATGTCTTCCAGGTCACATAGATGCAGACCCATCTTTGATGGTCTCACTACAAAGGAAGTTAAAGCTCATGACAACAACATATATTTCAAGTGCCCAACCTCAGAGGCAGTTTCCCAAGAAGTCTTAGGCCAGCAGAGCTCCATGTTTGTGGAGTGTTTACCCTGTTCTTTACTTTTGGAAACTCCTCTACCACCTCCAAGGTTGTGAACTCCCGAGCATATTCCATTCCAGATATGTATTCACAGATTTTCACACTTTTCTACTCTAATTGTGTCTTACTTGGGGCCAAGCTAATATCAAGGCATTGTTCTGAATGTGAGTGGAAAGATTTTTGTGTAACACATATTTACATACACATTCGATTCATTTTTCAATTTTCTATTTGAAATACTGAAGCCCTGAAACTAACACATACCCTACTATACTCTGACTTATAATCCTAATATGATGGTGAAAAATAACCCTAACAGAATAGAAATACAAGCAGTTCCGAGGAGGCATGGTGTATTGTTACAATTGGTTTTTGCATTATATAGTGTAGGAGTTATAAATCTAGTCAATTTTTTTTGTTGAAATAGTTCTACATGTGTTTTTAAAATTAAAAAATATGTGAATTCCTGTCTCCCTTTCTCTGTAGCCTATTCAGCACATGTATTTTTATATGCACATATAGAATTCTACCTGGTACCACACGTACATACTTGTGAGGTAACTGAATTGGCAGATGCAAATTGTGCTAAAGGATCACTCCTCCTAAATGCTGTTGGAACTGAAAATTCAACCTATGGGTGAGCTTCCTAGTTGAATATCATTATACATTAATCCATGTTCAGTAAAATGAATATTTTTCGATCTGTGGATTATATATATTTCATGATGAATTTTGATTGGCATATATATTGCTACTTTTTTTTTCTTTTATTGGTTGCTCAAAACATTACAAATCTCTTGACATATAATATTTCTTACATTAGATTCAAGTGGCTTATGAACTCCCATTTTTAGCCCAAATAGAGATTACAGAATCACATCGGTTACACATCCACATTTTTACATAATGCCCTATTAGTTACTGTTGTATTCTGCTACCTTTCCTATACTCTACTATCTCCCCTCCCCTCCCTTCCTATCTTCTCTTTTTCCCCCATCTACTGTAATTCATTTCACTCCATGTTTATTTTCCCATTCCACTCACAACGATATGTAATTTTGTGTAACAATGAGGGTCTCCGTCCATTACCATGCAATTTCCCTTTTCTCTTACTTACCCTCCCACCTCATGTCTCTGTTTAAAGTTAATCTTTTCTTCCTGCTATTGCTCCCTGCTCTGTTCTTAGTTGCTCTCATTATATCAAAGAAGACATTTGGTATTTATTTTTTAGGGATTGGCTATTTTCACTAAGCATAATCTTCTCCAGTGCCATCCATTTTTCTGCAAATTTTATGATTTTGTCATTTGTTAGTGCTGCGTAATACTTCATAGTGTATAAATGCCACATGTTTTTTATCCATTCATCTATTGAAGGGCATCTGGGTTGGATCCACAGTGTTTCAGTTGTGAATTGTACTGCTATGAAAATCGATGTAGTAGTATCCCTGTATTACTCTCTTTTAAGGTCTTCAGGGAATAGTCCGAGAAGGGCAATAGCTGAGTCAAATTGTGGTTCCATTCACAGCTTTCCCAGGAATCTCCATACTGCTTTCCAAATTGGCCACACCAGTTTACAGTCCCACCAGCAATGTACAAGAGTATCTTTTACCCCACATCCTTGCCAGCACTTGTTGTTTGACTTCATAATGGCTGCCAATTTACTGGAGTGAGATGGTATCTTAGGGTGATTTCGATTTGAATTTCTCTGACTGCTAGAAATGGTGAGCATTTTTTATGTACTTGTTGATTGATTGTATGTCTTCCTCTGAGAAGTGTCTGTTCAAGTCCTTGACCCATTTTTTTAATTGGGTTATTTGTTATCTTATTGTCTATTTTTTTGAGTTCTTTGTATATTCTGGATATTAGGGCTCTATCTGAAGTGTGAGGAGTAAAAATTTGTTCCCATAATGTATGCTCCTTATTTACCTCTCTTACTCTTTCTCTTGCTGAGAAAAACTTTTCAGTTTAAGTAGTCCCATTTGTTGATTCTTGTTATTAACTCTTGTGCTATGGGTGTCCTATAAAGGAATTTGGAGCCCAACCCCATAATATGTAGATCAGAGCCAACTTTTTCTTCTATCAGACACAGAGTCTCTGATTTGATATCTAGCACCTTGATCCACTATGAGTTAACTTTTGTGCATGGCGACAGAAAGGAATTCAGTATCATTTTGTTGCATATGGATTTCCATTCTTCCCAACACCATTTGTTGAAGATACTATATTTCCTCCATTGCATGCTTTTAGCTCCTTTTTCAAATATAAGATAGTTGTAGCTTTTTGGATTAGTCTCTGTGTCCTCCATTCTGTACCATTGGTCCACCCGCCTGTTTTGGTACCAGTACCATGCTTTTTTTTTTGTTGTTGTTGTTTTATTTTGTTTTTTTTTAAATTAATTTTATTGTAGGTTGTTCAAAACATTACATAGTTCTTGATATATTATATTTCACACTTTGATTCAAATGGGATATGAGCTCCCATTTTTACCCCATATACAGATTGCAGAATCACATCAATTGCACAACCATTGATTTACATATTGCCATTCTGGTGACTGTTGTATTCTTCTGCCTTTCCTATCCTCTACTATCCCCCCTCCCCCTCCCCTCCCCTCTTCTCTCTCTAACCCCTCTACTGTAATTCATTTCTCCCCCTTATATTTTTCCTCCTTTCCCCTCACTTCCTCTTGTATGTAATTTTCTATACCCCTGAAGGTCTCCTTCCATTTACATGCAATTTCCCTTCTCTCTCCCTTTCCCTCCCACCTCTCATCCCTGTTTAATGTTAATCTTCTTCTCATGCTCTTCGTCCCTACTCTGTTCTTAGTTACTCTCCTTATATCAAAGAAGACATTTGGCATTTGTTTTTAAGGGATTGGCTAGCTTCACTTAGCATAACCTGCTCTTATGCCATCCATTTCCCTCCAAATTCTATGATTTTGTCATTTCTTAATGCAGAGTAATACTCCATTGTGTATAAATGCCACATTTTTTTTTATCCATTCTTCTATTGAAGGGCATCTAGGTTAGTTCCACTGTCTTGCTATTGTGAATTGTGCTGTTATGAACATGGATGTAGCAGTGTCCCTATAGTGTGCTCTTTTTAGGTCTTTAGGGAATAGACCGAGTAGGGGAATAGCTGGATCAAATGGTGGTTCCATTCCAAGCTTTCCAAGAAATCTCCTTACTGCTTTCCAAATTGGGCGCACCAATTTGCAGTCCCACCAGTAATGTACAAGAGTACCCTTTTCCCGACATCCTCGCCAGCACTTGTTGTTGTTTGACTTCCTAATGGCTTCCAATCTTACTGGAGTGAGAGGGTATCTTAGGGTGGTTTTGATTTGCATTTCTCTGACTGCTAGAGATGGTGAGCATTTTTTCATATACTTGTTGATTGATTGTATGTCCACCTCTGAGAAATTTCTGTTCAGGTCCTTGGCCCATTTGTTGATTGGGTTATTTGTTATCTCATTGTCTAATTTTTTTAGTTCTTTGTATATTCTGAATATTAGGGCTTTGTCTGAAGTGTGAGGAGTAAATATTTGTTCCCAGGACGTAGGCTCAATATTTACCTCTCTTATTGTTTCTTTTGCAGAGAAAATCTTTTTAGTTTGAGTAAGTCCCATTTGTTGATTCTAGTTATTAACTCTTGTGCTATGGGTGTCCTATTGAGGAATTTGGAGCCCGACCCCACAGTATGTAGATCATAGCCAACTTTTTCTTCTATCAGACGCCATGTCTCTGATTTGATATCAAGTTCCTTGATCCACTTTGATTTAACTTTTGTGCATGGCGAGAGAAAGGGATTCAGTTTCAATTTGTTGCATATGGATTTCCAGTTTTCGCAACACCATTTGTTGAAGATGCTAGCCTTCTTCCATTGCATGCTTTTAGCCCCTTTATCGAATATAAGATAGTTGTAGTTTTGTGGATTGGTTTCTGTGTCCTCTATTCTGTACCATTGGTCCACCAGCCTGTTTTGGTACCAGTACCATGCTGTTTTTGTTACTATTGCTCTGTAGTATAGTTTGAAGTCTGGTATAGCTATACCGCCTGATTCACACTTCCTGCTTAGCAATGTTTTTGCTATTCTGGGCCTTTTATTTTTCCATATGAATTTCATGATTGCTTTCTCTATTTCTACAAGAAATGCCATTGGGATTTTGATTGGCATTGCATTAAACCTATTGAGAACTTTTGGTAATATGGCCATTTTGATGATGTTAGTTCTACCTATCCATGAACAGGGTATATTTTTCCATCTTCTAAGATCTTCTTCAATTCTCTGTTTAGGGTTCTGTAGTTTTGAATGTATAAGTCTTACACCTCTTTTGTTAGGTTGATTCCCATGTATTTTATTTTTTCTGAGGATATTGTGAATGGGGTGCTTGTCCTCATTTCCATTTCAGAGGATTTGTCGCTGATATACAGGAATGCCTTTGATTTATGCGTGTTGATTTTATATCCGGCCACTTTGCTGAATTCATTTATTTGCTCTAATAGTTTCTTTGTAGACCCTTTTGGCTCTGCTAGGTATAGAATCATGTCATCTGCAAATAGTGATAATTTGAGTTCTTCTTTTCCTATTTTTATGACTTTAATTTCTTTCGTCTAATTGCTCTGGCCAGTGATTCGAGAACTATGTTGAACAGAAGTGGTGAGAGAGGGCATCCCTGTCTTGTTCCAGATTTTAGAGGGAATGCCTTCAGTTTTTCTCCATTCAGAATGATGCTAGCCTGAGGCTTAGCATAGATTGCTTTTACAATATTGAGGTATGTTCCTGTTATCCCTAGTTTTTCTAGAGTTTTGAACATAAAGGGATGCTGTACTTTGTCGAATGCTTTTTCTGCATCTATCGAGATGATCATATGGTTCTTATTTTTAAGCCTATTGATGTGGTGAATAACATTAATTGATTTCCGTATATTGAACCAACCTTGCATCCCATGGATAAATCCTACCTGATGATGGTGCACAATTTTTTTGATATGTTTTTGTATCCGGTTCGCCAGAAGTTTATTGTGGATTTTTGCATCTAGGTTCATTAGAGATATTGGTCTGTAGTTTTCTTTCTTTGGAGTGTCTTTGTCTGGTTTAGGAATCAGGGCGATGTTGGCCTCTTAGAATGAATTTGGAAGTTCTCCCTCTTTTTCATTTTCCTGAAATAGCTTGAAAAGTATTGGTATTAGTTCCTCTTTAAAGGTTTTGTAAAACTCTGCTGTATACCCATCCGGTCCTGGGCTTTTCTTAGTTGGTAGTCTTTTGATGGTTTCTTCTATTTCCTCAATTGATATTGGTCTGTTTAGGTTGTCAATATCCACCTGACTCAATCTGGGCAAATCATATGACTTAAGAAATTTATCGATGCCTTCACTATCTTCTAATTTATTGGAGTATAAGGATTCAAAATAATTTCTGATAATCTTCTGTATTTCTGAAGTGTCTGTTGTGATATTGCCTTTTTCATCCCGTATGCTAGTAATTTGAGTTCTCTCTCTTCTTCTCTTCGTTAGCGTGGCTGAGGGTCTGTCAATTTTATTTATTTTTTCAAACAACCAACTTTTAGTTTTGTCAATTTTTTCAATTGTTTCTTTTGTTTCGTTTTCATTAATTTCAGCTCTGATTTTAATTATTTCTTGTCTTCTACTTTTTTGCCGTTGTTTTGCTCTTCTTTTTCTAGGACTTTGAGTTGAAGTATTAGATCATTTATTTGTTGTTTTTTTTTCTTTTTTTAAGGATTGAACTCCAAGCAATAAATTTTCCTTTTAGAACTGCTTTCAATGTGTCCCATAGATTCCGACATGTTGTGTCTGTGTTTTCATTTATCTCTAAGAATTTTTCAATTTCCTCCTTGATGTCTTCTATAACCCATTGATCATTCAGTAACCTATTTTTCATTCTCCAAGTGATGCATGATTTTTCCTTACTTCTTTTATCGTTGATTTTCAATTTCATTCCATTATGTTCAGATAAGATGCATGGTATTATCTCTACTCCTTTATATTGTCTAAGAGTTGCCCTGTGACATAATATAAAATCTATTTTTGAGAAGGATCCATGTGCTGCTGAGAAAAAAGTGTAACTGCTTGATCTTGGGTGGTATATTCTATATATGTCAATTAAGTCCAGGTTATTAATTATGTTATTGAGTTCTATAGTTTCCTTATTCAACTTTTCTTTGGAAGATCTATCCAGTGGTGAGAGAGGTGTGTTGAAGTCTCCCATAATTATTGTATGGTGGTCTATTAGACTCTTGAACTTGAGAAGAGTTTGTTTGATGAACATAGCTGCACCATTGTTTAGGGCATATATATTTATGATTGTGATGTTTTGTTGATGTATGGTTCCCTTGAGCTGTATGTAGTGTCCCTCTTCATCCCTTTTGATTAACTTTGGCTTGAAATCTATTTTATATGATATGAGTATGGACACTCCTGCTTGTTTCCAAAGTCCATATGAGTGATATGATTTTTCCCAACCTTTCACCTTCAGTCTATGTATGTCTTTTCCTATCAAATGCGTCTCCTGAAGGCAGCATATTGTTGGGTCTTGTTTTGTGATCCATTCTACTAGCCTGTGTCTCTTAATTGGTGAGTTTAAGCCATTAACATTTAGGGTTATTTTTGAGATATGGGTTGTTCTTCCAGCGATATTTGTTTATTTATGTTCCTAAACATGGTTTGTTTTCCTCTTTGATTATCCCCAGCCTTTACTGTACTCCCTCCCGCTGTTGGTTTTCATTGATATTTTCCATTTCCTCTTCCTGTAATATTTTGCTGAGGATGTTTTGAAGAGATGGTTTTCTAGCTGCAAATTCTTTTCACTTTTGTTTATCGTGGAAGGTTTTATTTTCATCTTCCATACTGAAGCTTAATTTTGCTGGATACACAATTCTTGGTTGGAACCCATTTTCTTTCAGTGTTTCAAATATGTTATTCCAGGATCTTCTAGCTTTCAGAGTCTGTGTTGAAAGATCAGCTGTTATCATGATTGGTTTACCCCTAAATGTAATCTGCTTCCTTTCTCTTGTAGCTTTTAAAATTCTCTCCTTATTCTGTATGTTGGGCATCTTCATTATAATGTGTTTAGGTGTGGATCTCTTATGATTTTGCACATTCGGCATCCTGTAGGCTTCTAGGACTTGGGATTCTGTCTCATTCTTCAAGTCTGGGAAGTTTTCTCGTATTATTTCATTGAATAGATTGCTCATTCCTTTTGTTTGGACCTCTATACCTTCCTGTATCCCAATGACTCTTAAGTTTGGTCTCTTTATGTTATCCCATATTCTTGAATGTTCTGCTCATGGTTTCTTAACAGCTTTGCTGAGCTGTCTATGTTCTTCTCCAGTTGAAATACTTTGTATTCATTGTCTGATTTTCTATCTTCTAAGTGTTCTACTCTGCTGGTAGTATTCTCAATTGAGTTTTTAAGTTGGTTTATTGTTTCCTGCATTTCCAGGATTTCTGTTTGTTTTTTATAACCTCGATCTCCCTGTATAATTGATCTTTTGCTTCTTGGATTTGTTTATGTAATTCATTTTCGAAGTGGTTGAAGTGGTCTTTCATTGTCTGATTTTGCTGTCTAATGTCTTCCTTGAGACTCCAGATTATCTGAAGCATGTATATCCTGAATTCTTTATCTGACATTCCATCTGCTGCAGATATTACCTCTTCTAAAGTTGAGTTGACCTGCATTGCTTGTGGTCCTTTCTTTCCTTTTCTTTTCATACTGATCATGTTTCTTTCTGCTTGGTGAAACTGTTGTGTTATTGATTGTTCCCCCTATATATTTATATTGCTCTTGTATAGTTGCAAAGTTTCCCTCGCAGGCTTTGGCGGTGGTTCTGCCCCTCCTCCAATTGGGGCAATGTGCCTACCACGCCGGCAGGTGGCTGTGCCTGTACTTTCGGTGGGCCTGTTCTTTCGGTGGTCACAGGTCCGCCTATCTTGCAGGCGTGAGCAGCGGCTCTGCCCCTCCGCTGGCTGCTAGGCCTGTTCTGTCTGTCGTTTGCAGGTCTGTCTACCTAACAGGCGCTGGTGGCTGCCCTGCCCCTCCTCCAACCGGGGTGATGTGTCAGACGGGCCACTGGGCCTGTTTTGTCAGTGGTCACGGTACCGCCTACCTTGCAGGTGCGTGGGGCAACAGTGCCCCTCCGCAGGTTCTGGGCCTGACCTGCCAGTGGGTCGCAGGTCATTCATTTTTTAGTTCTAGTAGTTTTTGTAGACCCTTTTGTGTCTTCTATGTTTAGAATAATGTCACCCGAAAATAGTGATAATTTACGTTCTTATTTTCCTATTTTTATGCCTTTTATTTCTTTAGTCTGTCTAATTGCTCTGGCCAGTGTTTTGAGAACTATATGGAATAGAAGTGGTGAGAGAGGGTTTCCCTGTCTTGTTCCAGATTTTAGAGGAAATGCCTTCAATTTTTCTGCATTCATAATGATGCTAGCTGAGGCTTTGCATAGATAGCTTTTACAATGTCGAGGTAATTTCCTGTTATCCCTAGTTTTTCTAATGTTTTGAACATAAAGGGATGCTGTACTTTGTCAAGTGCTTTTTTTGCTTCTAACGAGATGATCATATGGTTCTTATCTTTAAGTATATTGATGTGGTGAATAACATTTATTGATTTCCGTATATTGAACCATCGTTGCATCCCAGGGATGAATCCTACTTGATCATGTTGCATAATTTTTTTGATGTGCCTTTGTATTCGATTCGCCAGAATTTTATTGAGGATTTTTGCATGTAGGTTCATCAGATATATTGGTCTGTAGTTTTCTTTCTTTGAGGTGTCTTTTTCTGATTTCGGAATTAGCGTGATGTTGGCCTCATAGAATGAATTTGGCAGAGCTCCCTCTTTTTCTCTATCCTGAAATAACTTGAAAAGTATTGGTATTAAATCTTCTTTAAATGTTTTGTAAAACTCCGCTGTATAGCCATCCATTCCTGGGCTTTTCTTGGTTGGTAGTCTTTTGATTGCTTCTTCTGTTTCATCCATTGACATTGGTCTGTTTAAATTGTGTGTATCCTCCTGATTCAGTCTGGGCAAATCATATGACTTGAGAAATTTTTTGATGTCTTCACTATATTCTATTTTATTGGAATATAGGTTTTCCAAATAATTTCTAATTGTCTTCTGTATTTCGGAAGCATCTGTTGTAATATAGCCTTTTTCATCCCATATGTTAGTAATTTGAGTTCTCTCTCTTCTTCTCTTCATTAGCATGGCTAAGGGTCTGTCGAACATATATATTTTTTCGAAGAACCACCTTTTAGTTTTGTTAATTTTTTCAATAGTTTCTTTTGTTTCAATTTCGTTGATTTCTGCTCTGATTTTAATTATTTCTTGCCTTCTGCTACATTTTCTGTTGTTTTGCTCTTCCTTTTCTAGGGCTTTGAGTTAAAGTGTGAGCTCATTTATTTGTTCGGTTTTACTTTTTTTCAGGAATGACCTCCAGGCAATGAATTTCCCTCTTAAAACTGCTTTCATTGTGTCCCATAGATTCCGATATGTTGCGTCTGTATTTTCATGTATCTCTAAGAATTTTTTGATTTTCTCCTTTATATCTTCTCTAACCCACTGATCATTCAGTAACATATTGTTCATTTTCCATGTGATGTAGGATTTTTCCTTCCTTCTTTTATCATTGATTTCCAGTTTCATTCCATTATGATCAGATAAAATGCATGGTATTATCTCCACACCTTTATATTTACTGAGGGTTGCCCTATGGCATAATATATGGTCTATTTTTGAGAAGGATCCTTGTGCTGCTGAGAAAAAAAGTATATCCACTTGATGATGGTTGATATATTCTATATATGTCAGTTACATGTAGGTTATTGTTTGTGATATTGAGTTCTATACTTTCTTTATTCAACTTTTGTTTGAAGGATCTGTCCAATGATGATAGATGTGTGTTGAAGTCACCCATAATTATTGTGTTGTGGTCTATTTCTTTCTGGAGCTTGAGGAGAATTTGTTTCATGAACAACGTAGCACCATTATTTAGTGCATAAATATTGATAATTGTTATGTCTTGTTAGTGAATGGTTCCTTATTACAGTATATAATGTCCTTCCTTATCCCTTTTGATTAACTTAGTCTTGAAGTCGATTTTATTCGATATGAGGATGTCCACCCCTGCTTGTTTATGAGGATAAGTGTGCATGGTGTATTTTCTCCCAACCTTTCACCTTCAGCCTGTGTGTCTTTGCATTTCAGATGTGTCTCCTGGAGGCAACATATTGTTGGATTTGTTTATTTAATCCAAGTTACCAGCCTATGTCGCTTTATTGGAGACTTTAAGCCATTTACATTCAGAGTTACTATTGATGTATGGTTTGTATGCCAGCCATGTTTGATTATTCATATTTTTTTTTAATTTAGTTTGTTTCTCCATGACAAGCATTCACCCTGCCTCTGTCATTACCAAGGTACTTCCCACTGATGGTTTTGGTTGTTGTTTTTCATTTCTTTCTTGTGTAGTGTTTTGCTCAAGACGCTTTGCAATGCTTGTTTTCTGGCTTCAAATTCTTTTAGCTTTTGTTTATCATGAAAGATTTTTATTTCGTTGTTGGACCTGATGGTTAATTATGCTGGATACATAATTCTTGGTTGGCATCCATTGTCTTTCAGTGTTTGATATACATTTTTCCAGGATCTTCTCGCTTTCAGCGTCTGTGATGAAATATCCATTGTTAACCTTATTTGTTTACCACTGAATGTATTCTGCCTCCATTCTCTTGTAGATTTATTATTTTCTCTTTGTTCTGTATATTGGATATCTTCATAACAATGTGTCTTGGCATTGGTCTACTGTGATTTTGTGTGCTCTTGTCCTGTATGCAGCTACAATTTGTATATCCATTTCCTTTTTTATTTCTGGAAAGTTTTCTGTAATTATTTCATTCAGCAGTTTTCTCATTCCCTTGGTTTGAGTCTCTGTACCTTCCTCTATCCTCATGACTCGTAAGTGTGTTTTTTTTTATGTTATCCCAAATCTCTTGGATGTTTTTCTTGTGATTTTTTTGCCAGCCTTTCTGAGTTGGCTGGACTCGTTTCAAGATGATATATTTTGTCTTCATTATCTGACCTTTTGGTTTTTACTTGCTCCACTCTGTTAGTGATACTCTCAATGGAGTTCTTAATTTGGTTTATCATTTCCTTCATTTCTAGAATTATTGTTTGATTTTTTTATAATCTCTATCCTCTGATAAAGATGCTTAACTTTTTCTTTTATCTGTTTATGTAATTCATTTTCAATGTTTTCTTTTACTGTTTGGATTTTCTGTCTCGTATCCTCTTTAAGTTTCCATTCCATCTGTCCAAGGTATTCCTTGAGTTCTTTATATGACCATTTTTCTGATGACTCTAGGTCCTCCTGAATATTTTGGGTGTCCTTCGTGGTTTGTACTCCTTTTCTTCCTTGCTTGTTTATGCTGCTCATGTTACTTCTTGTTCTGTTTGACTGCTTAGTTACTGTTTACTCTTATAAATTTATTTGATGCTTGGGAGGAAAGATTTTAGAAGGGAAGGGAAAAAGTCACTAAAGAGAATGAGAGTAGGCAGGTAGAATGCAAAGAATGGGAAATAAGAAAATTGAAAAGAAATGAAAAGACAATAGAAAAAATAGAAAATAAAGAAAGAAAATGATTTTTTAAAAAAATGATTATGATAATATAAAATTAAAATTTTAAAAAATAATAATAACAAAAGAAAAAATTAAAAAAAATTAAAAACATTTTTAAAAAGTTAAAGAACACAAACAAAAAAATGAAAATAAAAGAAAACAAAAAAAAAACAAAAAAAACAAACTAATATAATAATAATAATAATAATAATAAATGCAGTCATAGATTGCAATAAACTTTTTTTTCCATTAGGTAGAGCTGTGCCCACTGGGCCAAGCTTCTCCTTTCAATAGGTGGGAACCAATCACTGTGCAGCAGCTATTCCTCCCACACTGGGTGGGTGTCCAATCCTGAGTGCCTAGGGCCTTCTTTTGTGTTTCCTCAAGCCAGGCCCCACTCACCTGTGACACTCACCACAATACTGGCTACATGCCAGGTCTGCTGCTCCTAGGAGCCCTGTTTTCATGAACGCCTGGGCACAATCTCCCTGTTTGTCTCCCTCAGACCCTAAGTTTTTAGAGCTTAGGCCTGAGAACCCCCAGCGAATTTGCTTGCACTCCGGAAGCCATGCCCCCGGAAGCTGGAGCAAGAGACTTCAGTTTTCAGCACTGGTGGGAGCGGTGGCCTGGAGGTCTGCACCACGAGTCCCATGCCACTCCTAATTCCCTCGGTCTGGATATCGCGCTCAAGGGAGAGCTGGGAGGGGCTCTTAAGATTTCCCCACAAGTTCGCAAATTTATAGGAATTTGCTTCACTTTCAATCACTTCCTGCTTCAGGACACATGTATTCTTCCATGTTTCTTGACAGGTCTTTTCATGAGACTTCTTTCAAGACACATGACTTTCAATTTCCATAATCACTTTTGAAGCAAAACTCACATAAACTTTATGATAAATTATAACTCTGATATTACCATTAGATGTATAACTGGTTGGAATTAATGATTGCATACCAATATAGGATTTCTTATATATTTTCAGATAAAAATTCAATCCATTATTTAAAGTGAAAAGAGTTATATTATTTATTCACAGAATGGTCTATTCATGCATTATCTCTATATTCATAGACGCAGTGTACACTTCTTTATACCCCCAATACTAATTTATACGTCTTCAAAATATTGCTCCCTGAAATGGTGGAAGAAATACTCATGTCACCTGATCTACTTATACATTTAATCACAGAAATATTCGGAACACAAAATGCAAAGGTCACACTTATGTTTGTACCAAAGCCTAAAAGGAAAGTAAACATGGATTACTAAAAACATCCATGTCCATGTTGCCTAATGCTGTCAAATGTCAATCCTATTGGTGACTACATATTTGTTTCTTCTTAAGATTATATATTCAAACTCAACCCTACTGAAAATGTCTAATCCTATCCCTCACTTGATACATTGCCTGATTTCATTATGGCTCTATTTCTATCTGTTTCCTACATATTTTCCCCAGTTCATCATTGTGACTGACTCTTCACATGTGCTGACATTTACATTCACACTCTAATCGATAACCTATTGCTAATAAACTTTTGTCCCTAATCCTATACTCATTCTTTTTGTAAACCTACCGAATATCTTCCTAATCCGACCGACTATCCTTTTTTGACTGGTTGTTCTCTTCTACATTCAATCAAGCAAGGTACAAGGTCTTATGCCATTGTATATTGATCTATCTGAGACCTCTGTGCAGAATGCAATTCAATGCTAAGTATCACAATCAAGGGTCCAATGCCCTTCTGGGCTTCAAATGTTACCTAGATTTCTGGTTTCACACTTATATTTCACATATATATTCTGGTAAATATCGCAGTTTCAAATACCATTATTCATTCTGCAGGATGATTCCTAAACTAAATCCAGCATGTTATTGACCCTAAACATACACTGTTCCCTCAATCTAACTTTACAGAAGAGCAGGGACAGAGTTGGTCTTACAATACAGGAATGTAGGGGATCTTCCACCTGCTGAGAACCTCAAAGGTCCATGCAGACGTGATCCCTGGAAAAGAGGTAGGCAGCTATGAAGGACCTGAGAGAGCAAAAGTCATCTTCCATGGCAAACAACCTTGTCAGGATGAAGGGGTGTGTCTGAATCAGCCACTTTCTTCTTAATGTAGAGAAGATGGACCAAACAAGGTCTGTGTGGAGAGCTGTTCCCGTGTGTCTATGGTTGATATGCCATTCTAACTTGTGACAGTGTCACAGGAAGTAGGGGCAGCCTCCATCTCATGGGACCCTTGGAAGCAACTATTAGGACAAAGTGTTTGCCAAGGCATTGACCTATTCAGTTCCGGAAGGAAGTGACCTACTTTACTTCTTTGGTGATGGAACTCTCTGAACTTGGGATCCAGGAATCCAGGCATCCAGAGCCAGTCCCAGTCCCAGTCCCAGTGGGCTCACTTGTTTAGTTTTACTAATGACAGATTCTGTCTTTTTTGGTACCTACTGATGTGAGGATGGCCAAATGCCAGGAGAGCTCTGAAGACGGGCCTTTCCTTAGTAACTAGGTAGTGGCTCACCGCTGGCTCCTAACAACTTCACAGAGTTGGCCAAGGAGACCAGATCTGACACAGTACAGGCCATTTCGGGGGAACATAGTAGGGCCCGCCAGTCAGAGGACACTCTGGATATTCACAGACTTACTTGGAGAAGGAGGTGCCTTTGTGTTTGTGGGTGTGAGTTTGTGGTTTTGTCTCATTTTCTTAGAATAGGTAGAAAAGCTTGTATGTCTGGTTTGCAGTGGACTGTTTCTAGATAGTCGTTTGACAAGGCAAGTGTTTCTATGTCTGTGTATAACACTGTGTCCGTGGTTGTAGACATTAGAAAAGAGAATGCATCAATGAATGTGTCCTGTCTAGTAGAAAGCTTCCCAGCATTCATCCTGCCCAATTTATGACTGCACTGCAGGTTGCCTTATCGATGGGCAACACCTAATATCTTCCTAAGTTTCAGATTTCTTCCTGAATTCTGACCAATCTGCAGAATAATCTCATGGTTTTGTGTCCAAGATAGGTACCACCCCAAGCTCTGTCACATGGCCATGTACTGAATAGCTGAAGGTAATGGCGAGCATCTTAGAAAACTCAGATATCAGTGTGAGCAGGTAAGTCTCAGTGGAGAAACCATGTTTTGTGCCTTTTGCTTACCTATTTTTCTGTTTCACTGAATGACAGGAAGGTCTTTACCTCAGGCCACCCCTTTGTGAAGCATGAAAAAAACAGTTTTCATATGGAAATGATTGGGCATCACCTGTGGCTCTTTGCTTAATTGCTTTGAAAGGGATGTGTCTGAATCAGCCTCTTGGCCCTGTGTGAGGCTGTGGCTTAGATTCTCAGCACCTGATGGATATAAAGAAAGATCCCATGTGTGCATCCAAAACCAAAATGGCAAAATTCAGTCATTGTGGATGATGTCTCTCTCCTTCCTCTATTAGGTTGCAGACAATCATCAAGTGAGTATAGGGATCCTTTGGGTCAAATGAGTTTTTCAAAGCCATGCAGAGGTGCGTGGGTTTTCTCATGATTCCACTTCACATAAAGAATCTAAACCCAACAGTCAGTAGGCCTCAAATTGGAGAAGCAGAGCAGTTGTAATGGCAGGCCTATTTGATCACTCCTGGTTCACAGGTATGGTGTCCAGGCCACCCTGACTTTAGACAAATGAGGGCCAAGGGAGCTTATTTTGGACACTCTCTTGCGCTGTACCCCTCATGGAAATCTCCAGCCAGAGGTCATAATGAGGGTCTATGTGGAAGAAGATGAGGGCCATGTGGGAATGTTTTGGTTTTAATTTTGGTCATTTGTGTGGCAGTTGGAAGGGATGACTGGGTCCACCTCGGCTTGTACTCTGGTGTAATACTCCTTAGAGACTGAGTTGTAGAACTGACCTCAGAGAAAAATTGCCATAGATTGTGTGGGGATGTTAGGAGGCCACGCATGAGAGTCGCCCTTTAAAACTGAGATCTAGGCCAAGGGTGGCTTTCCACAGAACACTGAGAATCTCAGCCAGGATATCACATGATTTTATTCTGAAAAACTTGGCAGCCATAATTGAGAGTTAAAACACACATGGACCTCACATTGTAGACCTCAATGGTCCTGGCTTCATGTGACCTTTTGGCCACTATTTGGGATGCCTTGCCTGTGATTGTTCTCCAGAGCTTTTATTGAAATGAGCTTCCTTAACATTTAATGGTTCCTGAATGAATTGAAACCCACAGTGACTACAACTTCTTCCTTGAATAATGGCTAGATAAATACCATGAAATTTTTGAAATTTCCATGACGAGGTGGCACTGGAAAACCTTTGGATGTCCTGATGCTGATCATAGTATACCAGACAGTGCCTTGATTGACAGGGTTTCATGAAAATGGTGAAGAACAGAGATGCCAGTTAGTTGTCGCCTGATGATTAGTGGGCCTAGAGCAGTGGTGGACAGATGTGTGACAAAACATCTGTGGTGGGGCCACGGGGATCTGCCATTGGCTTCCAAATGGCTTGTGACTGATATGGTTACAGCCAACAGACCCAATAGGTAAAGGCATCTTGTTATATGGAGAGGTTTCAGGGAAATGTTCAGAATCAGGTTGCTATGATCAAGGGGGCAAGCTATGTGGGATAGAAGCCTGGTTATTGCATTCTCCTGCAAACCCTCACCTACCACACGTGACTAAACTACCTCCAGCAATGTGTCCCAATTGAACTCCTTTATTTCGTGAAGCAAATACCAAACTCCCAATGCAGCAGCAAGAAACACCACTAAAAGTGGAGGATGAACAAATGTCTTCCCAGTTAACACAGGGAGAAACTTAGGCCCAGTGTCCACAGTTTAGCTACAAAAAAAGAATTCAGCACTGCTGCCACATGTTCAATGAAAAATAAGAAACCATGTCTTACAGGTCACATATATGCAGAACCAGCTTTGATGGTCTCTCTACAAAAGAACTAAATCTCCTGAAAACAACATATATTTCAAGTGACCAACCTCAGAGGCAGTTTCTCAAGAATTCTTTCGGCCAGCAGAGCTCCATGTTTGAGGAGTGTTTACCTTTTGCCTTACTTTTTTGAACTCTGCTACCACCTCCAAGGTTGTGAACTCCTGAGCATATTCCATTCCAGATATGTATTCACAGATTTTCTAACTCTTCTCCTCTAACTGTGTCTTACTTTGGTAAAAGATAATGTCAAGGCATTGTTCTGGATGAGAGTGGGAAGATTTTGGGTAGCACATATTTGCATAGGCATTGGATACATTTTTCAATTTCCCTTCAAAACACTGAATCTCTGACCCTAACCAATTCCCAACTAGACTCTGACTACTAATCCTAATATGATGGAGAAAAATAACAAAAAACAGAAAAGAAGTACAAGCAGTTCAGTGGAGGCAAGGTGTATACTAGGACTTGCCTTTTGCATAATATAGGGTAGGAGTTATAAATCTTGCAAATTTTTTTTGAAATAGTTCTCCATGAGTTTTTAAAGTTAACAAATATGTGAATTCCTTTCTCCCTTTCTCTGTAGCCTATTAAGCACATGTATTTTTATATGCACATATAGATTTCTACCTGGTACCACACGTATATTCTTGTGAGGTGTTTGACTTGGCAGATACAAATTGTGAGAAGAGATCACTCCTCGTAAATGCTGTTGGAACTGAAATTTCAAACTATGGGTGAACTTTCTAGTTGAACAACATTATACATAAATCCATGTTCAGTATAATGAATATTTTTGGATCTGTGTATGATATATATTTCATGATGAATTTTGATTGGCATATATATTGCTAGTTTTTAATGTCTCTCTCTCTCTCTGTATATATATATATATATATATATATATATATATATATATATATATATATACTCTCCAGATTTTTCAAAATATGTAATATATGTGACTTATTATACACTCCCTAAATTCATTCATATTCATTTATGTGGATTTATAATCAACTTTTCACAAGATTATTTTCTAAAATATTCATCCACCTGAAATTCATATTTGTTTCCTATTACTGACAACTAACTTCAGTGAATGGTGTATACAAATCCTAATATTTCTACAGTAACTGACCCAGTTTAACATCAATGCAAGCAGATTCCTATGGGACATGATATATATTTTGACATTCATATTTATTCAACAATGGAACATTATTATTTCTTCAGTTTATGCACATCATAGTATATATATTTCATCCAAAATTTCAAAAATATATAGGAATTTGTTTCACTTTCAATCACTTCCTGCTTCTGAACACATGTATTCCTCCATGTTGCTTTACTGGTCTTTTCATGAGACTTCTTTCCAAACACATTATTTTCGATTTCCAAAATCAATTTTGAAGCGAAACTCACACACTCTTCATGAAAATCCTAATACTAATATTATCATTGATGTATAACTGGTTGTAATGAATGTCTGTATATCAATATTTGATTTCCTGTATATTTTCAGATATCAATTCAATTCATTATTTATAGTGGAATGAGTATATGTTTTATTCAGAGTATGTTCTATTCATGCATTATCTGTATATTCATAGAAACAGGGTACACCTCTTTGTACCCCCAATACTAATTTATACGTCTTCAAAATATTGCTCCCAGAAATGGTGGAAGATATACTCATGTCACCTGATCTACATATATATTTTATCACAGTAATATTATGGACACAAAATGCAAAGGTCACACTTATGATTGTACCAAAGCCTAAATGGAAAGTGAGCATGGATTAGTAATAACATCCATGTCCAGGTTGCCTAATGCTCTCAAATGTCAATCCAATTTGTGACTACATATTTGTTTCTTGCTAAGATTATATATTCAACCTCAACCCTGTTGAAAATGTCTAATCCTATAACTCACATTATACTTTGCCTGATTTCCTTTTGTCTCAATTGATATTTACTTTCATACATATTTTCCCCAGTTCATCATTGTGAATGACTCTTCACATGTGCTGACATTTACATTCACTCTCTACCCGAAACCCTATTGCTAAAAAACTTTTGGTCCAAATCCTATACTCACTCTTCTTTCTAAACCTTCTGACTATCTTCCTAATCCTACCGATTATCCGTTTTTGACTGCATGTTCTCTTCAACATTCAATCATCCAAGGTAAAGGTCCTATGCCATTGTATAGCGATTAATCAGAGACATCTGTGCAGAACATAATTCAAAGCTAAGTATCCTACCCAAGGGCTCAATACACTTCTGGGCTTCAAAACTTACATAGATTTGGGTTTCCAAACTTATATTTCACCTTTATATTCTTTTAAATATCGCAGGTTCCCAATAACATTATTCATCCCGCAGAATGATTCCTAACCGAAATCGAACCTGTTATTAACCCTAACCATACGCTGTTCCCTCAATCTAACTTTACAGAGGAGCAGGGACAGAGTTGGTGTTACAATACAGGAATGTAGGGGATCTTCCACCTGCTGAGAACGTCAAAGGTCAATGCAGAAATGATCCTTGGAGAAGTTTTAGGCAGCTATGTAGTACCAAAGAGAGCAAAAGTCTTCTGACATGGTAAAGAACCTGGACAGGATGAAAGGATGTGTCTGAATCAGTCTCTCTCTTCTTAATGTAGAGAAGATGGACCAAAGCATGCCTGTATGGAGAGAAGTTCCCCGGTGCATATGGTTGATATACCATTCTAACTTGTGACAGTGTCACAGAAAGTAGGAACAGCCTCCATCTCATGGGACCCTTGGCAGCAACTGCTAGGACAAAGTGGTTGCCAAGGCAGTGACCTCATTCATTTCATGAAGAAAGTGACTTCACCTAACTTACTTGGTGATGGAACTCTCTGAAATTGGGATCAAGGAAGCCAGGCATCCAGAGCCAGTCCCAGTCACAGTCCCAGTGGGATCACATGTTTGGTTTTACCAAGGGCAGAGAGTCTTTTTTTGGTACCTACTGATGTGAGAATGGCCAAATGCCAGGACAGCTCTGAAGAGGGTCCTTTCCTAAGAAAGCAGGTAGTTGGTCATCGCTGGTTCCTGACAACTTCACAGATTTGGCCACGGAGACCAGATCTGAGACAGGGCAGGCCAGTTCGGGGTAACAATATGGTCCACAGACAGAGGACACTCCCGATAATCACAGACATATTGGGGGAAGGAAGTGCCTTTGTGGGTGTGGGTGTGAGTTTGTGGTTTTGTCTCATGTTCTGAGAATAGGTAGGAAAGGCGGTTTGTTTGGTTTGGAGTGGACTGTTTCTAAAAAGTCGTTTGAAAAGGTGAGTGTTTCTATATCTGTGTATCTCACTGTGTCCGTGGTTGTAGACATGAGAAAAGAGAATGCATCAATGGATATGTCCTGTCTAGAAGAAAGTTTTCCAGCATTCATCCTACCCAATTTATGACTGGACTGCCGGTTGCCTTATGGATGGGCCACCCCTACTATCGTCCTAAGTTCCTGTTTTCTTCCTAAATTTTGGCCACTACCCAGAATAGGCTCATGGTTTTGTGTCCAAGATATGTAACACCTCCAAGCTCTGTGACATGGCCATGTACTGGATAGCTGAATGGAATGGCGAGCATCTCAGGAAACTCAGATATCAGTGTGACCAGGAAAGTCTCAGTGGAGAAACACTGTTTTGGGCCTTCTGCTTACCTATTTTTCTGTTGCCCTGAATGTCAGGAAGGTCCTTACCTCAGGCCACTCCTTTTTGAAGCCTGAAGTAAACAGTTTTTAAATGCAAATGAATGTGCATCACCTGTGGTGCTTTGCTTAATTGCTTTCGAAAGGGATGTGTCTGAATCAGCCGCTTGGCTCTGGGTCAGGCTATGGATTAGATTCTCAGCACCTGATGGATATAAAGAAAGTTCCCATGTGTGTATTGAAAACAAAAATGGTAAAAATATCAGTCATTGTGCATGAAGTTTCCTGCGTTCCTCTGTTAGGTTCCTGACCTCCATCAAGTGAGAATAGGATCCTCTGGGTCAAATGAGTTCTTTGAACTCCTGCACAAGTGCTTGGGTTCTCCCATGATGCCAAATCACATAAAGAATCTATACCTGACAGTCAGTAGGCCTCAAATTGGAGAAGCAGAGCAGTATTAAAGGCAGGCCTATTTGATCACTCCTGGTTTACAGGAAGAGTGTCAAGGCCACGCTCACTTTAGGCAAATGACGGGCAAGGGTGCATATTTTGGACATTGTCTTGGGCTGCGCTCCTAATGGAAACCTCCAGCAAGAGTTTATGATGAGTGTCTATATGGAAGAAGATGAGGGTCATGTGGGAAAGTTTTGGTTTCAATTGTGGTCATTTGTGTGGCGGTTGGAAGAGATGACTGGGTCCACATGGGCTTGAACTCTGGTGTGATTCTCCTTCGAGACTGAGTTCTGGAACTGACCTCAGAGAAGTATTGCCATTAATTGTGTTGGGATTGTAGGAGGACACGCATGAGAGTCACCCTTGAAACCTGAGATTGGGCCCTGGGTGGCTTTCCACAGAGCACTGAGAATCTCAGCCAGGATATCACATGATTTTATTCTGAAAGACTTGGCAGCTATAGTTAAGAGTCAAAACACACATGGACCTCACATTTTAGACCTCAATGGGCCTGTCTGCATGTGACATTTTGACCACTCTTTGGGAAGCCTTGCCTGTGAGAGATCTCCAGAGCTTTCATTGAAATGAGCTTCCTCACCATTTCATGGTTCTTGGATGAATGGAAACCCCAAAGTGCCTCCAACTTCATTCTTGAACAATGGATAGATAAATACCATGAAATTTTTGAAATTCCCAATGACCAGGTGGCACTGGAGAACCATTGGATGTCCTATTGCTGCTCATGAGTGTACAAGACAGTGCCTTGATTGACTGGATTTCTTGACAATGGTGTAGAACAGAGATGCCAGTAAGTTGGAGCCTGCTGAGTAGTGAGCCTAGAGCAGTGGTGTGCAGTTGTCTGATAATATATTTGTGGTGTGGCCATGTGGGTGTGTCATTGGCTTCCAAATGGCTTGTGACTGATTTGGTGCAGCCAGCAGAAAATTATATGAAAAGGCATCTGGTTATATGGACAGGTTTCAGGGCAATGTTCAGTATCAGGTTGCTATGGTCAAGGGAGCAAGCAATGTGGGATAGAAGCCTGGTTGGTGCATTCTCCTGAAGACCCTGACCCACCACACCTTACAGGACTCCCACCAGCACTGTGACCCATTTGAAATCCTTGTATGTTGTGAAGCAAATACAAAACACCCAGTGCAGCTGCAAGAAACACCACGAAAATTGGAGGATGACCAAATGGCTTCAAAGTCCACACAGGGAGACACTTAGCCCCCAGTGGCCACAGTTTATCTACAAAGAGAGAATTCATCACTGCTTCCTCAAGTTCATTAGAAAATACGAAACCATATCCTCCAGGTCACATAGATGCAGACCTAGCTTTGATGGTCTCCGTACACAGGGAGCTAAAGCTCCTGACAACAACATATACTTCAAGTGCCCAACCTCAGAGGCAGTTTCTCAAGAAGTCTTAATGCCAGCATAGCTCCATGTTTGTGGAGTGTTTACACTGTCCCTTACATTTGGAAACTCCTCTACCACCTCCTGAACATTTTCCATTCCAGGTATGTATTCACAGATTTTCTAACTCTTCTTCTCTAATTGTGTCTTACTAGGGGCGAAGATATTGTCAAGGCATTGTTCTGGATGAAAGTGGAAATTTTTTGTAGCACATATTTGCATACACATTGGATTCATTTTCCTATTTTCCATTTGAAATACTTAATAACTGACACTAACCCATACCCTAATAGACTCTTACTACTAATCCTAATATGATGGAGTAAAATAACCCAAACAGAATAGAAATACAAACATTTCAGAGGAGGCATGGTGTATAGTTAGACTTGGCTTTTGCATGATAAAGTGTAGGTGTTATAAATCTAGTTAATTTTTAATTGAAATAGTTCCATGTGTACTTAAAGTTAACAAATATGTGAATTCCTGTCACCCTTTCTCTGTAGCCTATTCAGCACCTGTATTTTTATATGCACATATAGAATTCTACCTGGTACCACAGGTACATTCTTGTGAGGTGGCTGACTTGGCAGATAGAAATTGTGAGAATAGATCACTCTGCCTAAACGCTGTTGAAACTGAAATTTCAAACTATGGGTGAGCTTCCTAGTTGAACAACATTATACATAAATCCATGTTCAGTAAAATGAATATTTTTGGATCTGTGGATGATATATATTTCATGGTGAATTTCGATTGGCATATGTATTGCTAATTTTTAATGTCTGTGTGTGTGTGTGTGTGTGTGTGTGTGTGTGTGTATATATATATATATATATATATATATATATATATATATATACACTCTAAATTTTTTTAAAATATAAAATATATGTGTCTTATTATAAACTCCCTAAATTCATTCATATTCATGTATGTGGATTTAGAGTTAACATTTCACAAGATTATTCACGGAAATATTCATCCACCTGAAATACATATTTTTTTCCTAGAAATGAAAACTAACTTCAGTGAATGGTGGATACAAATCCTAATATTTCTACAATAATTGATCCAGTTTCTCATCAATGCAAGTAGATTCCTATGGGACATGATGTGTATTTTGATGTTCATTCTTAATCACCACTGGTATGTTACAATTTCTTCAGTTTATGCACATTATAGGATATATATTTTATCCATACGTTAGCAAAATTATAGGCATTTGTTTCACTTTCAATCATTTTCTGCTTTAGAACACATGTAATCCTCCATGTTTCTTGACTGGTTTGTTTATGAGACTTCATTCCAAACATATTATTTTTGATTTCCATAATCATATTTGAAGCAAAACTCACACACCCTTCATGATAAACTATAACCCTAATATTACTATTAGATGTATAACTGGTTGGAATGAATGATTGTATATCAATATAAGATTTCTTATATATTTTCAGATATCAAATAAATCCATTATTTAAAGTGGAACCAGTTATATTATTTATTCACACTATTGTCTATTCATGCATTGTCTCTATATTCATAGACACAGGGTACACCTCTTTGTAAACCCAATACTAATTTATACGTCTTCAAAATTTTGCTCCCAGTAATGGTGGAAGAAATACTCATGTCATCTGATCTACATATACATTTTATCACAGTAATATTCTGGACACAAAAAGAAAAGGTCACACTTATGTTTGCACCAAAGCCTAAATGTAAAGTGAACATGGATTACTAAAACCATCCATGTCAAGTTTGGCTAATGCTCTCAAAAGTCAATCCTATTTGTGACAACATATTTGTTTCTTGCTAAGTTTATATATTCAAACTCAACCCTGTTGAAAATATCTAATCCTATCTCTCACTTTATACTTTTCCTGGTTTCATAATGTCTCTATTTATATCAGCTTTCCTACATACTTTCCACAGTTCATCATTGTGACTGACTCTTCAATTGTGCTGACATTTACATTCACACTCTAATCCAAACCCTATTGCTAAGGAACTTTTTTTCCAAATCCTATACTCACTCTTCTTCTTAAACCTACTGACTATCTTCCTAATCCTACCCATTATCCCTTTTTGACTGGATGTTCTCTTATACATTCAATAATACAAGGTACAGTGTCTAATGCCATTGTATATCGATCTATCTCAGACATCTGTGCAGAACATAATTCAACGCTAAGTATCACAATCAAGGGCCCATCCCCATTCTGCGCTTCAAATCTTATTTAGATTTCTGTTTTCATACATATATTTCACCTATATATACTTATAAATGTCGCAGGTTCCCAGTACCATTATTCATGCAGCAGAATGATTCCTTATTCAAATTGAACATATTATTAACCCTAACCATACACTGTTCCCTCAATCTAACTTTACAGAAGAGCAGGGACAGAGTTGGTCTTACAATACAGGAATATCGGGGATCTTCCACCTCCTGAGAACCTCAAGGTCCATGCAGAAATGATCCCTGGAGAAGATGTAAACAACTATGAAGGACCTGAGAGAGCAAAAGTCAGCATCCATGGCAAACAACCTGGTCAGGATGAAGGGTTGTTTATGAATCAGCCTCTCTCTTCTTATTGTAGAGAAGATGGACCAAACCAGGTTGGTGTGGAGAGCTGTTCCTAGGTGCCTATGGTTGATATACCATTCTACCTTGTGAAAGTGTCACAGAAAGTAGGGGCAGCCTCCATCTCATGGTCGTCTTGGAAGCAACTGTTAGGACAAAGTGGTTACCAAGGCAGTGATCTGATTCAGTTCCTTAAGGAAGTGACCTCACCTCACTTCTTTGTTGATGGAACTCTCTGAACTTGGTATCCAAGAATCCAGGCACCAAGAGGCAATCCCAATCCCAGTGGTCTCACTTGTATGGATTTACCAAGGACAGAGTCAGTCATTCTTGGTACCTATTGATGTGAGGACAGCCAAAACCAGGAAAGCTCTGAAGAGGGGCTTTTCCTGAGAAAGTAGGTAGTGGCTCACTGCTGGCTCCTGACAACTTCACAGAGTTGGCCAAGGAGACCAGATCTGAGACAGGACAGGCCATTTCATTGGAACATAGTATGGCCCACCAGTCAGAGGACACTCCGGATAGTCACAGACCTACTTGGGGGAAGGATGTGTCTTTGTGGGAGTGGGTGTGGGTTTGTGGTTTTGTCTCATATTCTGAGAATAGGTAGGAATGGCGGTTTGTTTGGTTTGGAGGGAACTGTTTCTAGTAAGTCATTTGACATGGCGAGTGTTTCTATGTCTGTTTATACCACTGTGTCCCTGGTTGTAGACATTAGAAAAGAAAATGCATCAATGGGTGAGTCCTGTCTAGTAGAAAGCTTCTCAGCTTTCATCCTGCCCAATTCATGAATGGACTGCGGCTTGACTTATCAATGGGGAACACCTGCTAACTTCTTAAGTTCCTGTTTTCTTCCTGAATTGTGTGCACTCTCCAGAATAGGCTCATGGTTTTGTGTCCATGATATGTACCTCCTCAAATCTCTGTGACATGGCCATGTACTGGATAGCTGAAGGGAATGGCGAGCATCTCAGAAAGCTCAGATATCAGTGTGACCAGGAATGCCTCAGTGGAAAAACCCTGCTTTGGACATTTTGCTTACCTATTCTTCTGTTGCCCTGAAAATCAGGAAGGTCTTTGCATCAGGTGTGTCATGTGGGAGTGTTTTGGTTTTAATTGTGGTCATTTTTGTGGCCGTTGGAAGTGATGACTATGTCGACCTGGGCTTGAACACTTATGTGATTCCCCTTAGAGACTGAGTTCTGGAACTGACCTCAAAGAAGTATTGGCATGTATTGTGTTGGGATTTTAGGAGGCCACGCATGAGAGTCGCACTTGGAAACTGAGATCTAGGCCCAGGGAGGCTTTCGGAAGAGCACTGGAAATTTCAGGAAGGACATCACATGATTTTATTCTTAAAGACTTGGCAGCCATCGTTGCAAGTCAAAACACACATGGACCTCACATTGTAGACCTCAAATGCCTGGCTTAATGTGACCTTTTAGCCTGTCTTTGGGAAGCCTTGCCTGTTAGAATTCTCCAGAGCTTTCATTGAAATGAGCTTCTTCTCCATTTTATGGTTCCTGAATGAATTGAAACCCACAGTGCCTTCAACTTCATCCATGAAAAATGCCTAGATAAATATCATTAAAATTTGGAAATTCCCATCACCTGGTGGCACTGGAGAACCTTTGGGTGTCCTATTGCTGATCATGAGTGTACCAGACAGTGCCTTGATTGACTGGGTTTCATGAAAATGGTATAGAACAGAGATGCCAGTAACTTGGAGCCTGATGAGTAGTCGGCCTAGAGCAGTGGTGTGCAGGTGTGTGTTAAAACATCTGTGGTGGGGTGATGTGGATATGCCATTGGCTTCCAAATGCCTTGTGACTGATATGGTGCAGCCCCCATACCCTTGTATGTAAAGGCATCTTGTTATATGGAGAGGTTGCAGGGCAATGTTTAGAATCAGATTGCTATGGTCAAGGGGGCAAGCTATGTGGGATATAAGCCAGGTTGGTGCATTCTCCTGCAGACCCTTACCCACCACACGTGACAGAACTCCCTCCATCACTGTGTCCCAGTTGAACTTCTCGTATTTTGTGAAGCAAATACCAAACTCCCAGTGCAGCTGCAAGAAACACCACGAAAATTGGAGGATGACCAAATGGCTTCACAGTCCACACTGGAAGACACTTAGCCCCCAGTGGCAACAGTTTACCTATAAAGAGAGAATTCAGCCCTGCTGCCTCATGTTCATAGGAAAAAAAGAAACCATGTCCTCCAGGTCATATAGATGCAGACCCAGCTTTGATGGTCTCACTACAAAGGAAGCTAAAGCTCCTGTCATCAACATATATTTCAGGTGCCCAACCTCAGAGGCAGTTTTTCAAAAAGTCTTTAGGCCAGCAGAGCTCCATGTTTTTGGAGTTTTTACCCTGTCCCTTACTTTTTGAAACTTCTCTACAACCTCGAAGGTTGTGAACTCCTGAGCATTTTCCATTACCGATATGTATTCACAGATTTTCTAACTCTTCTCCTCTAATTGTGTCTTACTTGGGGTGAAGGAAATGTCAAGGCATTGTTCTGAATGAGAGTTGGAAGATTTTTGGGTAGCACATATTTGCCTACACATTGGATTCATTTTCCAATTTTCCATTTGAAATACTGAATCCCTGACTGTCAAGGGTAGAAGGAATTCTTTTTCAAAGAACAGCCTGACACTTACAAGAAACAGCCACCAGGAGACATCCTGTCTGGAAGACATCCTGTAGCCATATGTGTCCCTGAGACATCCTGTGGCCATCTTTCTTCCAGAAACATCCTGAAGTTATCTCACCTTGTGAAGACATCCAGGAACTGCTGATAAGAGAGTTTTCCCAAATCCAGCATTTTAATACCCATGTGTGAACAATAAAATTTTGCAGCTTGATCAGAACTCCTGTGTTGCTCTCATCTCTCGTGTCTCTTGTCCCTTCATTCCTCCCCATCTAGGTTCGCTGCCCATGTTGATGTGTCCTGCCGGCCGGGACATCTGGCGCCCACCGACTGGGGCTCAAGCCATTGACTGAGGGGGAACCCCTTCCTCCTGGAAGACTTGGTCAAGAGGAGCCCGCGATCGTCTCAGCAGACACCACCCGAAGACATATCCAGGAGGAGGGTGGGAATGATGCACGGTGAGTGACCCACCATGTGACAAGCAGTATCGTCACATGATTTGTTTATTTCAGGCCTCAAAGAGTTCTTCAAGACATGGGGGGCACATGTTAAGAAAAAGGAGTTAAAATTTTTCTTTTCACACATAGGAGCATTGTGTCCATGGTTTCCTCTTGAAGGGACCATTGATGGCAAAAATGGCTTAGAGTAGGAGACTGTTTAAGAGATTATTATGAATCCTTTGGCCCAGAAAAAATGCCAGTTCCCACCTTTTCTTACTGGAACTTAATTAATGAAATTCTTAAAAGTTTTCGCTTTGACAATGGTACCTTACAACTTGTCAGGATTGGGGAAGAGATTATGCAAAAGACCTCTCGTCCCTCCTCTGCATGCCCATCATTAGTATAGACATAGACCCTTCTCAGTCTTCCCAGGACCCTGAGAACCTTCCTGGTCCCCCTCAAAATACGACCCTAATTAATAAGGCTCCAATGATTAAAAACCACCTTTATCCAGTTTTAAATCCCAGAGACACATTGACCCCTGGGAAGGACGCTATCTTGGAGAAGGAAGCAGCTCTCTACCATTCAGAAGACCCGCAACCTCTCAGGACCCTGCCACAGCCTACAGGATTTACACATCCACCTCCCTCCTATATCCCTCCTGCCTTTTGTGCTCTGGCCCTTCAGGGGCCAAGTGCCCCCCCCCCAGATATTTTTTCCCTACTTCCCCTACCTAACCTCGCTCCCTTGCCAGCATCCTTCCAACGTAGACGGGAAGAGATGCAACTTTTAAAATAATTAAATTCCCTTGACTCTGAGCTCTCTTCATTAGGCTTAGCTATGGAGTCAATGCAAGCTGGCCCACAGCGGTCTAATACAAAGTCGAAGCCACTCCATCGGCCTGTTCTCACCTTCCCAGTCACCACCAGTCAGATAGATAAGCCTGCCCAGGCTGAGGTCAAAGACTTCGATGAGGAACAAGAGGAGGAAGCGGGGGAAATGGATCAAGGAGATCAGGACTCAGAGGATGAGGAGTTCACCCCTGGGCAGGAAGGAACCCAGAGTCTACAAAAAATTAAGCCTATGTTTTCTTGAAAAACTTAATAAGGCTTGTGCTCACTATGGCCCCACTGTGCCATACACGTTGGCTTTATTAGAAATCCACAGCGCACAATGGCTAACTCCCAATGATTGGAAATTTTTAGACCAAGCTACCTTCAGTGCCGGAGACTTCCTGTTATGGAATGCAGATTTCGAAGACAATGTCGGGAAACTGCTCAAATAATTTTAACTAAGGCCTCCTCTGAATCTGGGACTTAAGTTTAGCTAGTGGGCCATGCGCCTTTTGACACTAAAAATAACAGGCACGTTTCCCTCCTGGACTCTTGGCGCAGACTCAGATGGCTGGTTTTCCTGCTTGTTGACACCTCCCTCAAAAGGCCTCGGCTACCAATTCCCTGGCAAAAATTTGACAAGTGCCCCATGAGCCTTATAGGTAGTTTGTTCCCCGGCTTAACCTAGCTGCGGAATGCTTGCATGAACCAAGCGAAGGTGAAAGCACCTATGTAAAACATCTTGCCTTTGAAAATGCCAACCTAGCATGTCACGATGTTCTTCAACCACATAAGGATAAAGGGAAACTTTCTGAATTTATTAGACTCTGTGCAGGCGTGGGTGCAGCCCATGCCATTGGTCTCGCTTTAGGGGCCGCCTTTACCAAGGCGTTTCACAATCCTGGCTCACGTACTTGCTTTACTTGTAAACAACCTGGCCATTTTGCATGTGGGTGTCCGATAGGCAAACAAAGCCTAGGAATAGCGTCTCCTCAAACTGGGGCTTAACCGCCCCCAGCTACCCTTTTCCATAGAAGTGGTAAAGGTCATCACTGGGGCAGTGAGTGTAGATCTAAGACAAATGCCCTCAGACAGCCTATTTCTTCCTGCTTCTCGGGAAACTCCCTGCGGGGCCAGCCCCTGGCCACAACATCCCCCAGGACAAACACAGGAGCAATAAGGTTTGTTCCCTCCCAAACTCCCAACCTACCACAAAATCCTTCTCCACAATTGCCTCCCTCCAACTAGCCACCCCAGGCAGCGCAAAATTGGACCTCTGTGCCACCACAGTTACAATATTAGACTCAATGCAAGGGCCCCAGATAATACCCACTGGAATTATGGGTCCCCCTCCAAGTCATACATGTGCCCTTATTCTTGGAAGAGCCTCCACTACCATACAAGGTGTTCAGGTCTTCGCTGCCATTAATGATAATGATTTCACTGAAGAAATAAAAATACTGGCCACTGCTATTAATGGAGTTGCCGCCATCCCAGCAGGAACAAGACTTGCACAATTAATTCTCCTTCCCTTGGATTCAGGAGGCATTTCCACCACCCAAACCTACCTCGGGGGGCTGCCTTCTTAGGCTTCTCTGATGTGTATTGGGTTCAACCCATTTCTCACAATAGACCCACCCTTACCTTACTTACTGAAGGAAAGGAATTCCAAGGAGTTCTAGATATTGGAGCTGATGCCACAATTATTTCTCAAAAATACTAGCCATCAGGTTGGCCCCTCACTCCATCCTTGACTGACCTTAAAGGGATAGGAAAATAAAAAAATCCTCTGGTCAGCTCAAGGTCTATTAGCTGCACTGATAAAGATGGTAATAAGTCAACTGTCACTCCTTTCGTTGATTCTGACCTCCCTGTTAACGTATAGGGCGGAGATATTTTGAGTCATTGGAAGTTATTCTCGCCAGTCCCAATTCCATGGTGACTCATCAAATGTTTCCTATGAATTTTGTTCCTGGTACAGGCCTGGGGATACTGAAACAAGGACTGGTGGAGCCTATACAACCCATAAAAAAAAAAAACAAATACATGTGGACTTGTGTATTCAGATTTTTAGTGTCGGTCCCTGACCCTCCTGTACCCCATGCAGATAAAATTATTTGGGAGACTCAGACTCCTGTGTTGGTGGATCAGTGGCCCCTTACCCAAGAAAAATTTGAGGCTGCCTCCACGTTAGTGCTGGAACAGCTGGCAGCCGGCCATGTAAAGCCCTCAACCTCACCATGGATTACTCCTATTTTCATTATCAAGAAAAAATCAGGCAAGTGGCGCCTTTTACAATATTTGTGTGCCATTAATAAAGTTATGTGCCCGATGGGAGCACTACAGCCAGGCATTCCCACACCAGTGGCGATTCCAAAAACCTATTGTAAAATGGTTATTGACTTAAAAGATTGCTTTTTTACCATTCCTTTACATCCTGAGGATAGACCCTATTTTGCCTTTAGTCTCCCTCGCATTAATTTTCTGGGCCCTATGCAGAGATTTCAATGGAAGGTTCTTCCCCAAGGTATGGCCAACAGCCCTAGTCTTTGCCAAAAATACGTTGCTCAAGCAGTAGACCCTGTGAGAGAGCGATGAGCACAAAATTATATTTTACATTATATGGATGATTTGTTAATTGCTGCACCTAATACCCATGACCTTAATAATTGTTACTTGGACTTTTACAGAACCTCACTACCTTGGGACTACAGATAGCTCCAGATAAGTTTCAAACACAGGACCTTTATACCTATTTGGGCCTTAAACTTCAAGATAATCAGATCCAAATTCCTAAAATACAACTATGTGTGGACCATATTCACACACTTAATGATTTTCAAATATTACTGGGGGATATTCAATTTTAGGAACATATTTAAAATTACCCACTTGTGTACTTTTTCCCCTTAATGATATTTTGATAGGTGATTCCCACCCCTCCTCCCCTCAAAAGCTTACTCCCGAGGCATGACATGCATTAAACCAAGCCACAGAAGCCATTGCCCAAAAGTTTGTTACACAAATTTCTTATAACCTTCCTCTGGTTCTGGTTATTTTCCACACTCCTCATACACCCACAGGAATATTTTGGCAGCGAGATCCACATTTTAAAAATAAAGGCTGCCCCTTGCTTTTGGTCCTTGTACCCACCACATCCTCCAAGGTTATTACTGTTTATCTTGCTCAGGTAGCTTCTCTTATTTTTAACGGTCGATTTCTTTCTCGACAACATTTTGGCAAAGACCCTGATAATATTTTAATTCCATATACTAAGGACCAAACCCTTACTACAATTTTTACTACAGACATGGATGAATGGAATATTGCCCTATCAGGCTTTTTGGGAACAATTCATAACCACATCCCCAATGACCCACTTTTAAATTTTGTCCAGTTACATCCATTTATTTTTCCCAAAATTACTCAAAAGGCTCCCATTCCTCAAGCCCTTACCTTTTTTACAGACGGTTCCAGTAATGGCCGTGCAGTCTTTGTTGTCAATTACAAGCCTACCACCTTTGATACTGTCTATCAGTCAGCTCAGTTTGTGGAATTGTTCGCCATAACACAAGTTTTTATAAAGCTTTTTGATAATCTTGTTAATATTTATACAGACAGTGCCTACATTGCTCATTCTGTGCCCCTTCTGGAGATTTCACCCACCATTAAGGCTTCTTCCAATTCCCCCTTTCTGTTTCACCAGCTTCAGCAGCTAATTCAGGCCAGAAAACATCCATTTTCCTTAGGACACATCATGACACACTCTGACCTTCTGAGCCCTCTAACACAAGGTAATGCCCAAGCTGATGCAGCAACACGTTCCATCTTTCCAATTTTTGTTGGCTCCATTCAAAAGGCCATGGAGTTACACAATCTTCACCATCTAAATTCCCAGAGCCATCGATTACTTTGGAAAATTACCAGCCAACATGCATGAGAAATAGTAAAAGCATGCCCTGCTTGCACTGTCTCCCTCCCCATTCAACACTTGGGAGTTAACCCCCGAGGATTACTGCCCAATCAGATTTAGCAAATGGATGTTATTCATTATCCTGAATTTTGAAAAACCAAATATATATACGTTTCTATAGATACCTTCAGCGGCTTTATTTTTGCATCACCACATTCTTGAGAGGCTACCAAAGATGTCCTTTCTCATCTTGTTTCAGCCTTTTTCGTAATGTGTAAACCAATACATATTAAAACAGATAAATGTCCTGCATATACCAGTGCCAAGTTTAAACAGTTTTGTGCTACCTTGCAATTTTGTCATACTACTGAAATTCCATACAACACTCAGGGCCAAGGCATGTGGAACTTGCCCAGCTTACCTTAAAGACTTGGCTATCCCGTCTTAAGGCTTCCGCCCTTGTATTTACCACTCCCAGGGATCGCCTTAACCATGCATTATTTGCCCTTATTTTTCTTACCCTAGACAGTGAAGGCCATTTGGCCACAGACAGACACTGGCATCCTTCATCCAATTCTGTTCGCACACCTGTTATGTGGTGCAATCCCATTACAAATAAATGAAAACGCCCACATCCTATCCTCATCAGGGGATGAGGCTTAGCTTGTGTTTTGGACCAAGAGCAAGCATCCCCAAGATGGTTACCAGAATGCCTGGTTAAACAGGTAAATTACTTACCTCAACCCAGGGACGGAGGCCCTCCCCCTGAGGACAAATTTTTCTCCATTTCAGATACAGCCAACAATCTGTGCGAGGATCCTGCTTAAGGCACTTCTGCTGAACAGGTTTGAACACAGAGGCCTTGGACCTCTAATTTCCAACATCATGGGGTACCTTTTTGCCCCCCCCCCCCCCGTGAATGCAAAGGAGGATTTTGGACTGAGGCTCCCACTAGTTGGACCCAGACTGCTGACTGCATGACTAAGGTGACTTACCTCCGTGCCAAGGTTGACCATAATCTCGGAGGAGTTCATCAGCCTAAATGGGTATGTGTTAACAAGCCAAAGATTATTCCCCCTAGTACAAGTAAAGCTCTCCAAAATTATTCTGCAACTTGTACGCATACCCAGGCGATGCATGTCTCTTGTAATGCGTCGGCTTCACTTTGTGTTAATAAACAGGGAGAACAATTTTTTGAAGCCTCCCTAACTAAAACTCATGCAACAGGGGGACCACTATTCATTATACCCCCATTCTCTTTGACCATGGAGGAGATGGCAAATACACCAAGCTACAGTCAGCTGGGTGCCAAGGCACTGTCGGAAAACCTTCCTACTGGCCCATTAAGGCCCCTACAGGGGTCTCTGATGGTGGAGGACCCACTTATTCTGTCAAGCATCCTCAGATAATCAAACTTTTGAAACCCCAAATCCCTGAGCTCACATATCATCCCTTAATGTAGCCTAAATCCCAGTTCCCAGGTTTAGATACCAATACATTAGATATTTTGCAAACTACATTCTCCTAGCTTAATAATTCGAACCCTAACCTTGCTGGTGATTGCTGGCTCTGCATGACAACAGGGGCAATCATGCCTATGGCAGTTCCTATTAATTCTATCATGGACAATGATAATACATGCCAACCCGGATTTCCCTTTAAAGTACAGCCTATAGGCACTTTTACATTATTTCTTTTAGGCGCGATGCAGAATAATACCTATGATATTGATGTTCGACTTACTTCCTTTGGAAATTGCTCAACAGTATAAAATTATTCCTCACCCACCCCATCTCTTTGTCCCTCCAATGGCACAGTTTTTATGTGTGGAGGAAACTCGGCCTTCCCACACTTCCAGCGAATTGGACCATTGGTTGTGTTCTTGCTTTATTACTCCCTGATATAACTATTGTCCCAGGAGATGAACCTCTACCAATTTCTAGCCTAGACACTTTAGTCAAAAGACATAGGTGGGCAATACAGGCTTTACCACTCATTGCCAGCCTTGGAATAACAGCTGCTGTGGGCACAGGTACAGTGGCTTAGGCACGGCTATTCACTCTTACCATCGCCTGTCTCAACAACTTATAAATTATGGACAAACTTTATCAGGAACCATTAAAGATTTGCAGGACCAAATAAATTCCCTGGCAGAAGTGTTCCTTCAAAACAGACGAGGCTTAGATTTGCTGACAGCTAACCAGGGAGGTATTTGCTTAGCCTTAGGGGAACGATGCTGCTTTTATGCCAATAAATCAGGCATAGTACGCATTAAAATTAAGCAGCTTCAAGAAGATCCAGAAAAGAGACAAAGGGAACTATTTGAAAATCCCCTCTGGATTGGGAATAATGGATTTCTACCCTACCTTCTTCCCCTATTAGTCCCTTTGTTGGGTTTACTTTTAATGGTGTCCATAGGCCCCTGCATTATAAAGAGGCTGGTACAATTTATTAAAGAACAGATTAATATTTTGGTTTCTAAGCCCATACAGGTCCACTATCATGGTCTGGAGATGGAAGACAGCACTGCCAACATTTAAAAGAATGTTCAACCCTTCTCACAGGCTTATTAAGTTTACATCCCCACAGATCTCTCTTTTTTACAGAAAACTATAAGTAACAGCTCTGAGCAACCATCTTCTACCCTTGCAATAAGGGTTCGTACTCCATGGGCCCCTCCGCTTGGGGGAGGACACACCCTTGGAATGAGCACGTTAGGCCATAATAACGGAGGGTCCAGGAAGGACTGCAGGAGGATGGATCCACGGATCCCCAAACACAAGACCTCTGAATGACACACTCTGGTGCATGGCGGTTGGCATGCTATCCCCTCAAAGACGTCTCCTCCAAAAACATGCCAAAGCCAACACGAAATCTCCTAGGAAAGATGCTCCCTCAAATCAGGAGATATTCTAAGGCATCCTAGAGAAACAGAGCCACTATCACCCCCTAAATCCATGGCCTGTAAGGTATGGTCGAATATTTTATATAACAAAAGGGGAGATGTCAGGGGCTAGAAGGAAGTTCTCCTTCAAAAAATAGACGGACACAAGAAACAGCCCCCTGGGACACAACCTGCCTGGCAGACATCCCACAGCCATCTATCTCCTTTTGACATCCGGCTACCATCTGTCTACCTGAAACATCCTGAGGTTATCTCACCCTGTGAAGACATCCAGCAACTGCCGATAAGAGAGCTTTCCCATCCGCAGCATATAAATACCCTCTGAGAATAATAAAAGTTTGCAGCATGATCAGAACTCCTGTCTTGCTGTCATCTCTCGTGTCTCTTGTCCCTTCATTCCTCCCCAACTAGGATCGACACCCAAGTTGATGTGTCCTGCCAGCCGGGCCATCTGACACTAACCATACCCTCCTAGACACTGATGACAAATCCTAATATGATGGAGAAAAATAACCCAAACAGAATAGAAATACAAGCAGTTCAGAGGAGGCATGGTGTATAGTTGCACTTGCCTTTTGCATGATATAGGGTAGGTGTTATAAATCTAGTTAATTTTTAATTGAAATAGTTCTCCATGTGTTTTTAAAGTTAACAAATATGTGAATTCCTGTCTCCCTTTCTCTGTAGCCGATTCAGCACATGTATTTTTATATGCACATATAGAATCCTACCTGGTATCAGATGTACATTCTTGTGAGGTGGCTGACTTGGAAGATACAAATTGTGAGAAGAGATCACTCCTCCTAAACGCTGTTGAAACAGAAAATTCAACCTATGGGTGAGCCTCCTAGTAGAACAACATTATACATAAATCCATGTTCAGTAAATTAAATATTTTTGCATCTGTGGATGATATATACTTCATGATGAATTTCGATTGGCATATATATTGCTACATTTTATTGTCTGGGTGTGTGTGTTGTGTGTGTGTGTGTGTGTGTGGGATATATATATATATATATATATATATATATATATATATATATACACACTGTCCAAATATTTCAAAATATGAAATATATGTGTCTTACATATACTACCTAAATTCATTCATGTTCATGTATGTGGATTTATAATCAACTTTTCATAATATTATTCTCAGAAATATTCATCCACCTGAATTACATATTTGTTTTCTAGTACTGAAAACTAACTTCAGTGAGTGGTGCATACAATCCTAATATTTCTACAGTAACTGACCCAGTTTAACATCAATGCAACTAGATTCCTCTTGGATATGATGTCTATATTGAAGTTCATTTTATTCAACACTGGTACATTACTATTTGTTCAGTTTATACACATCATAGGATATATATTTCATGAACAACTTCAATAATTTATAGGATTTTGATTCACTTTCAATTATTTCCTGATTCAGAACACATGTATTCCTCCAGGTTACTTGATTGTTCTTTCATGAGACTTCTTTCCAAACGCTTTTTTTTTTCAATTTCCATAATCATTTTGAAGAAAAACTGACACACTCTTCATGATAAACCATAACCCTAATATTACCATTAGATGTATTTCTGGTTGGAATGAATGATTGCATATAAATATACGATTTTCTGTTTATTTTCAGATATCAATTCAATCGAATTTTAAGGTTGGAACAAGTTATAATATTTAATCACAGTATCGTCTACTCATAAATTATCTCTATGTTCATAGACACAGAGTAAATCTATTTGTAACCCCAATACTAATTTTTTCATCTTCAAAATGTTGCTCCCAGAAATGGTGGAAGAAATACTCATGTCACCTAATCTACATATACATTTTATCACAGTAATATTCTGGACACAAAAAGAAGAGGTCACACTTATGATTGTATCAAAGCCTAAATGAAAAGTGAGCATAGATTACTGAAAACATTGATGTCCAGTGTGCCTAATGCTCTCAAATGTCAATCCTATTGGTGACTACATATTTGTTTCTTCTTAAGACTATATTTTGAACCTCAACCCTGTTGCTAATGTCTAATCCTATCACTCAATTTATACTTTGCCTGATTTCCTAATGTCTCTATTGATGTCTGCTTACCTAAATATTTTCCCCAGTTCACCATTGTGACTGACCCTTCACGTGTGCTGACATTTACATTCACTCTCTACCCGATACACTATTGCTAAAGAACTTTTTGTCCAAATTCTGTACTCAGTCTTCTTCTGAAACTTATCGAATATCTTCCTAATCCTACCGACTATCCCTGTTCTAGTGGATGTTCACTTCTACATTCAATCATCCAAGGTACAAGGTCCTATGCCATTGATTATCGTTTTATCTGAAACACCTGTGCAGAACGTATATCAAAGCTAAGTATCTCAATCAATAGCGCAATGCCCTTCTGGGCTTCAAATCTTACCTAGATTTTTGTTTTCATACTTATATTTCACCTATATATTCTTATAAATATCACAGGTTCCCAATACCATTATTCATCAATTAGAATAATTCCTAACCCAAATCAAACCTGTTATTAACCCTAACCATACACTGTTCCCTCAATCTAACTTTACAGAAGAGGAGGGACCAAGTTGGTCTTACAATACAGGAATGTAGAAAATCTTCCACCTGTTGTAAAACTCAAAGGTCCATGAAGAAGTGATCCCTGGAGAACATGTAGGCAGCCATGAAGGACCTGAGAGAGCAAACGTCATCTTCCATTGCAAACAACCTGGTCAGGATGAAGGGTTGTGTCTGAATCAGCCTCTCTGTTCATAATGTAGAGAAGATGGACACAAACAGTCCTGTTTGGAGAGCTGTTCCTGGGTGCCTATGGTTCATATACCATTGTAACTTGTGAAAGTGTCACAGGAAGTAGGAGAAGCCTCGATCTCATGGGACCCTTGGAAGCAACTGTTAGGACAAAGTGGTTGCCAAAGTAGTGACCTCATTCAGTTCCTGAAGGAAGTGACCTCACCTCACTTCCTTGGTCATGGAACTCTCGGTACTTGGGATCCAGGAAGCAAGGTACCAAGAGCCTGTCCCAGTCCCAGTCCCAGTGGGCTCACTTGTTTGGATTTACCAAGGACAGAGTCAGTCTTTCATGGTACCTACAGATATGAGGATGGCCAACTGCCAGGAAAACTCAGAAGAGGGGCCTTTCCTGAGAAAGCAGATAGTGGCTCACCGCTGGCTCCTGACAAGTTCACAGAGTTGGTGATTTCCGGGGATCATAAGTTGGCCCACCAGTCAAAAGACACTCTGGATAGTCACAGACATACTTTGTAGAAGGTGGTGCCTCTGTGGTTGTCGGTGTGGGTTTGTGGTTTTGTCTCATGTTCTGAGAATAGGTAGAAAAGGCGGTTTGTTTGATTTGGAGTGAACTGTTTATAGTAAGTCGTTTGGCAAGCAAGAGTTTCTATGTCTGTGTATCCCACTGTGTCCATGGTTTTAGACATTAGAAAACAGAATGCATCAATTGTTGTGTCCTGTCTAGTAGAAAGCTTCCCAGCATTCATCCTGCCCAATTTATGAATGGATTTCAGCTTGCCTTATCGATGAGCAACATGTGGTATCTTCCAAAATTCCTGCATTCTTCATGAATTCTGGCTACTCTCCAGAATAGGCTCATGGTTTTGTGTCCAAGATATGTAGCAGTTCCAAGCCCTGTGACATGGCCATGTACTGGATAGCTGAAGGGAATGTCAAGCATCTCAAAAAACTCAGATATAAGTGTGACCATGATAGTCTAAGTGGAGAAACCCTGCTTTGGGCCTTTTGCTTACCTATTGTTCTGTTGCCCTGAATGTCAGGAAGGTCTTTGCCTCAAGACATTCGTTTGTGAAGCCTGAAGAAAACAGTTTCAAATGGAAATGAATGGACATCACCTGTGGATCTTTGCTTAATTCCTTTGGAAATGGAAGTGTCTGAATCAGCCTCTTGGCCCTGTGTGAGGCCGTGGCTTAGATTCTCAACCCCTGAAGAATCTAAAGAAACATCACATGTGTGCATCCAAAACAAAAATGGCCAAAAGTGCAGTTATTGTGGATGAAGTCTCTCCCCATTCTCTGTGAGGTTCCTGACCTCCATCAAGTTAGAATAGGGATCCTTTGGGCCAAATCATTTCTTCAAAGCCCTAAAGAGGCTTGCCCATAATTGCTTGAATTTTCCCGTGACTACAATTCACATAAAGAATCCAAACTGCACAGTCAATACGCCTCAAATTGGAGAAACAGAGAAGTATTAACAGCAGGCCTATATGAACACTCCTGGTTCACAGGAGTGGTGTCCAGGCCACCCTGAATTTAGGCAAATTAGGGGCAAGAGAGATTATTTAGGAGACTGTCTTGAGCTTCGCCCCTCGTGGAAAATTCCAGCGATAGGTTATGATGAGTGTCTATATAAAAGAACATGAGGGCCATGTGGGAGTGTTTTGGTTTTAATTGTGGTTGTTAGTGTGGTGGTTGGAAGAGATGACTTGGTCCACCTTGACATGAACTCTGGTGTTTTTCCACTTAGAGACTGAGTTCTGGAACTGACCTCAGAAAAGTATTGCCATTAATTGTGTTGGGATTTTAGGAGGCCATGCATGAGAGTCGCCCTTGGAAATTGAGATCAAGGCCCAGGGTGGCTTTCAACAGAGCACTGGGAATCACAGCCAAGATATCACATAATTTTCTTCTGAAAGACTTGGCAGCCATAGTTGAGAGTCAAAAGACACATGGACCTCACATTGAAGAACTCAATGGGCCTGGCTTCATTTGACCTTTTGGCCATTCTTTGGGAAGCATTACCTGTGAGATTTCTCCAGAGCTTTCATTGAAATGAGCTTCGTCAACATTAATGGTTCTGGAATGAACTGAAACTCACAGTGCCTCCAACGTCATTGTTGAAATATGGCTAGAAAAATACCATGAAATTTTTGAAATTTCCATGACCAGCTGGCACAGGAGAACCTTTGGATGTCTAGTTGCTGATCATGAGTATAACAGACAATGCCTTGATTGACTGGTTTTAATAAAAATTGTGTAAAACAGAGATGCCAATAAGTTGGAGCCTGATGATTAGTGGGCCTAGAGCATTGGTAGGCAGGTGTGTGATAAAACATCTGTAGTGGGGCCATGTGGATCTGCCATTGGCTTCCAAATGGCGTGTGACTGACATGATGCAGCCAGCAGTCCCTTCTAAGTAAAGGCATGTTGTTATATGGAGAGGTTTCAGGGCAATGTTCAGAATCGATTTGCTATGGTCAATGGCGCAAGCTATGTGATATAGAAGCATGGTTGGTGCATTCTCCTGCAGAAATTGAAATACCACATGTGACAGAACTCCCTGCTGCACTGTGTCCCAGTTGAACTCCGTGTATTTCATGAAGCAAATACCAAACTCCCATTGCAGCAGCAAGAAACACCATGAAAATTGGAGGATGAACAAATGGCTTCACAGTCCACACAGGGAGACACTTAGAACCCAGTGGCCACAGTTTACCTACAAAGATCAAATTCAGGACTGGTGTCTCATGTTAATTGGAAAATAAGAAACTATGTTTTACAGGTCACATAGATGCAGACCCAGCTTTGATGATCTCAGTACAAAGGAAGCTAAAGCTCCTGATAACAACATATGTTTCAAGTGCCCAACCTCAGAGGCAATTTCTCAAGAAGTCTTTAGGCCAGCAGAGCTCCATGTTTATGGAGTGTTCACCCTGTCCCTTACTTTTGGAAACTACTGTACCACCTTCAAGGTAGTGAACTTCTTAGCATATTACATTCCAGATAAGTATTCACTGATTTTCTAATTCTTCTCCTCTAATTATGTCTTACTTGGGGCGAAGATAATGTCAAGCCATTGTTCTGGAGGAGTGGGAAGATTTTGTGTGGCACATATTTGCATACACATTGGATACATTTTCCAATTTTCCATTCGAAATACTGAATCCCTGACTCTAACCCCTACCATACTAGACTCTGACTACTAATCGTAATATGATAGAGAATAATAACCAAAACAGAATAGAAATACAAGCAGTTCAGAGGAGGCATGGTGTATAGTTGGAATTGCCTTTTGCATTATATAGGGTAAGAGTTATAAATCTAGTCATTTTTTTGTTGAAATAGTTCTCCGTGTGTTTTGAAAGTTAACAAATATGTGAATTCCTGTCTCCTTTTCTCTGTAGCCTATTCAGCACATGTAATTTTATATGCACATATAGAATTGTACCTGGTATCACACGTACATTTTTGTGAGGTGACTGACTTGGCAAATACAAATTGTGAGAAGAGATCACTCCTCCTAAATGCTGTTGGAACTGAAAATTCAACCTATGGGTAAGCCTCCTAGTTGAACAACATTATACATAAATCCATGTTCAGTATATGAATATTTTTGGGTCTGTGGATGATATGTATTTCATGATGAATTTCGATTGGCATATATATTGCTAGTTTTTAATGTCTGTGTGTGTGTGTATGTGTGTGTATATATATATATATATATATATATATATATATATATATACTCTCCAGATTTTTCAAAATATGAAATATTTGTGTCTTATTTTGCACTCCCTAAATTCATTCATATTCATGTATGTGGATTTATAATCCACTTTTTAAAAAATTATTCTCAGAAATATTCATCCACCTGAAATACATATTTTTTCCTAGTACTGAAACAGTTTTCAGTAAATGGTGCATCCAAATCCTAATATTTCGGCATTGCAAGATGGCTGTGAAGACAGTGTATCACACCCAGTGTACCCTGCCACTGCGCAAGTGAATAACGAGTTAGAGCAATGAAAAACTATCTTGTTAGGATCTTACAGGAAAATGGGTGTTTACCGAAACCTAGAAGAATGATTTCCACCACTGAGGTCCGGTAATTGAGTCTCAAACACAAGCCACTTGTGCAACTGGAGATCCATTCTGATTGATCCGCGTGACCTGCCCTGTGTCTACAAATGGTGAGGCACCACCGAGAAGCGACCAGCAAGCAGGGAGAAACGTTGCTGCGGATTCTGTGGAATCCTGCTGGCTGAGCATCCACTGAGCCCCCAGCTGAATTCGGGATTTCAGACGGGGAAGTTAGCAGTACATTTCTATGCCCCAAAGCGGAAACTCCACAAAGGAAACCAACAGCCACCATCTTGGAGAGCTGAAGTAACCACCACCACTCCCTGACAGATTGCAAGAATAAAACAGGTGTGTGTTTCTCAGCTCATCTCACATACAGAGGGGAATTCGCATAAAATATCTCCTAGGCTTTTGGGGGAGGGATAATCAGAGCAAGTCTGCATAAAGACTGGGGGAAAACTAGAGGCACCTGACCTTCATCTCCCCTTCCCATCAGCGGCAAAAATGAAACTTGTCTAGCCAGTGTGGGGCGATGGGCAAGCGAAAAAAATTAAAACAATAGAGTTCCAGGGTTCCCAATAGACACCCTCCCCACCCAACAAACGGCAGACCCAGAGAACAGTTTGAGCTGCCGAGAAGCATCACTCAGGAGAAATCTGGTCTAGCAGGAGAAATCAGGACTAGCAGGATAAACCAGGGGACTAGAGGCCAGGCCCTCCTGACTGGCTGGCTGGAGAACGCCGGCCCACTGCCAGTGTGACTGGGCAACTGGAGACCACCTTCCTGCTGGCGCCAGCCCACCTGCTGACGCTATGTCTTGACGGCTGGAGAACGCGCGCCTGCCGGCGACCGAACGCGCAACTGTGTGGCTAGAGATCACCCACCAGCCGAAGACAGACCACAAGCTGCCCGCGCTACTGGGTGGCTGGAGACTGCCGGCCTGCCAGCGACCGGGAGCTGAAACCAACCAGAGACAATACAGTCCACCCACCCAATTCGGACACTCCGGCAAGGAGCCTGGGGCCCACCACAGCAGAGAGGTGACATCACTGGAGCTCGGCCGTCAGAATTCCTTAACAGCAGAATCCACTTAAGCAGGCATAGTCTACCAACACAAAGGAGAGAAAACAGAGATATATAAACCCATAACAAATCTATAGAAGAGAGCAGAAACACAGCAATCAAATAGAGCTGGAAAATGACGTGAACATCATGAAAAAACAAGGGAAAACAAGGTGTACAAACAATGAAGGACAACTTAATACTACAGGAGAACCTAGAAGCATCAGAAACAGGGATAGGGAAAAAACTTAAGTCATACCTAACTCAGATGGAAAGGAATAAGAGAGAAGACATGAGGCAGCAAGTCTAAGGATAAAAGTATATTTTGAAAATGAATTAAACAAACAAATTCAAATGGCAAAGAACAAGCTTTACCAGAAGATAGAGATCTTTTAAAAAATCATACAGTAATTCTAGAAATGCAGGAAACTATAAACCAAATTAAAAACTCAAACAAGAATATTACAAATAGACTAGATCAAGTAGAAGTCCGAACATCAGATAATGAAGACAAAGTTTGTCAACTTGAAAAGAATATAGTCAACACAGAAAACATGCTTAAATCCCATGAGCAACTATTCAAGAGATATGGGATGTCATAAAAAAAACAAAATTGGGAGTCATCGGGATAGAAGAAGGCATAGAAATTCAAACCGAATGAATGAACAACATATTAAATGAAATAATTCTAGAAAACTTCCCAGAGATGAAAGATGGAATGGATTGCCATATCCTGGAAGCCTACAGGACCTCAAACATTCAAAACCATAATAGACAAACTCCAAGACATATAATTATGAAGATAGCCAACATACAGAACAAGGAGAGAATATTAAAAGCTACGAAAGAAAGTAGGCAGATAACATTCAGGGGTAAACCAATAAGGTTAACAATTGATTTTTCATCACAGACTTTGAAAGCGAGAAGATCTTTGAACAATGTATTTCAAACACTGAAAAATAATGGATTCCAACCAAGAATACTGTATCCAACAAAATTAAGCTTCAGATTTGACAATGAAATTAAGTCCTTCCTGATAAATAAAAGCTAAAAGAATTCGCAGACAGAACACCAGCACTGCAAAGCATTTTGAGCAAAATACTACAAGAAGAGGAATTGAAAAATAGTTCCCAAAACTAACAGCGGGAGGTATCTCAGTAAAGGGGTAAGAAAAAAACCAAAAAGTAAAAACTACCCAAATTAAAATAAATAAATAAATAAACATGACTGGAAGTACAAATCATATTTCAATTGTAACCTTAAATGTTAAAAATCTAAACTCACCAATCAAGAGACATAGGCTAGTAACCTGGATCAAAAAAATAAATCCAACAATATGCTGCCTTCGAGAGACTCATATGAAAGGTAAAGACATACACAAGCTGAAAGTGAAAGGTTGGGAAAAATCATACCACTCATATGGCCCTCGGAAGCAAGCAGGAGTGGCCATACTCATATCATATAAAATCAACTTCAAACCTACGTTAATCAAAAGGGATAAAGTAGGACACTATATATTGTTAAAAGGAACCATCCACCAACAAGACATAACAATTATCAATTGGTATGCACCAAACAATTGAGCTGCAATGCTCATAAAACAAACTCGCCTCAAGTTCAAGAGTCAAATAGACTACAACACAATAATTATGGGTGACTTCAACACACCGCTCTCGCCATTAGACAGATCCTCTATAAAAAACTGAATAAAGAAACTATAGAATTCAACAGCACAATCAATAACCTTGACGTAACCGACATATATAGAATACATCAACCATCATCAAGTGGATACACTTTATTCTCAGCAGCACATGGATCCTACTCCAAGTTAGACCATATATTATGCCACTGGGCAACTCTTAGTAAATATAAAGGTGTGGAGAAAATACCATGCACCATATCTGATCATAATGGAATGAAACTGGAAATCAATGATAAAAGAAGGAAGGAAAAATCCTACATCACATGGAAAATGAACAATATTCTACTGAATGATCAATGGGTTACAGAAGACATAAAGGAGGAGATAAAAATATTTTTAGAATCAAATGACAATACAGACACATCGTACTGGAATCTATGGGAAACAAAGAAGGCAGTTTTAAGAGGGAAATTCATTTCTTGGAGTTCTTTCCTCAAAAAAAGAATAAAACAACAAATAAATAAACTCACAGTACACATCAAAAACCTAGAAAAGGAAGAGCAAAACAACAGCAAATGTAGTAGAAGACAAGAAATAATTAAAATTAGAGCAGAAATCAACGAAACTGAAACAAACAAAAAAAACATTGAAAAAATTGATAAAACTAAAAGTTGATTCTTTGAAAAAATAAATAAGATTTACAGGCCCTTAGCCATGCTAAGGATGAGAAGAAGAGAGGGAACTCAAATTACTAACATACGGAATGAAAAAGACAATATCACAACAGACAGTACACAAATACAGAAGATAATTAGAAAGTATTTTGAAACCCTATATTCCAATAAAATAGAAGATAGTTAAAATATCGACAAATTTCTTAAGTCATAAGATCTGCCCAGATTCAGTCAGGAAGACACACACAATTTAAACAGACCAAAAACAAAGGAAGAAATAGAAGAAGCCATCAAAATACTACCAACCAAAAAAAGCCCTGGACCTGATGGGTATAGAGCAGAGTTCAAAAAAACCTTCAAAGAAGAATTAATACCAATACTTTTCAAGCTATATCAAGAAATAGAAAAATAAGGAGCTCTTCCAAATTCATTCTCGGAGTCCAAAATCACCCTGATCCCAAAACCAGACAAAGACACTTCAAAAAAGAAAACTACAACCAATATCTCTAATGAACTTGGATGCAAAAATTCTCAATGAAATCCGTGTGAATTGAATCCAAAAGCATATCAAAAGAGTTGTGCACCATGGTCAAGTAGGATTCTTCCCTGGAATGCAAGGCTGGTTCAATATACGGAAATCAATAAATGCTATTCACCACATCAATAGACTTAAGGACAAGAACCATATGATCATCTCAATAGATGTAGTAAAAACATTCGACACAGTTCAGCATCCCTTTATGTTCAAAACACTAGAAAAACTAGAAATAACAGGAACTTACCTCAACATTGTAAAAGCTATATATGCTAAACCTCAGGCTAGGATCATCCTAAATGGAGAAAACTGAAGGCATTCCCTCTGAAATCTGGAACAAGACAGGGATGCCCTCTATCACCACTTCTATTCAATTTAGTTCTTGAAATACTAGCCAGAGAAATTAGACAGACAAAAGAAATTAAAGGCATAAAAATAGGAAAAGAAGAACTTGAATTATCGCTATTTGTGGATGACATGGTAATATATTTAACAGACCCAAAAGGGTCTACAAAGAAACTGCTAGAGTTAATAAATGAAGGATATAAAACCAACACTCATAAATCAAAGGCATTCCTGTATATCAGCAACAAAACTTCTGAAATGGAAATGAGGAAAACCACTCCATTAACAATATCCTCAAAGAAAATAAGATACTTGAAAATCAACCTAACAAAAGAGGTGAAAACCACAGAACCCTAAAGAGAGAGATAGAAAAAGATCTTAGAAGATGGAAAAATGTACCCTGTTCATGGATAGGCAGAACTAAATTCATCAAAATGGCGAAATTACACAAAGTTCTATACAGGTTTAACGCAATGCCAATCAAAATCCCAATGGCATTTCTTGTAGAAATGATAAAGCAATCATGAAATTCATATAGAAAAACAAAAGACACAGAATAGCAAAAGAAATTCTAAGCAGGAAGTGTGAATCGGGAGGTATAGCGATACCAGAGTACAAACTTTACTACAAAGCAATAGTAACAAAAACAGTGTGGTACTGGTACGAAAACAGGCAGGTGGACAAATGGTATAGAATGGAGGACAGAGAAACCAATCCACAAAATTACAACTTTCTTATATTTGATAAAGTGGCTATAAACATGCAATGGATGAAGGATAGCATCTTCAACAAATGGTGCAGGGAAAATTAGAAATCTATATGCAACAAAATGAAACTGAATCCCGTTCTCTCACCATGCACAAAAGTTAAATCAAAATAGATCAAGGAGCTAGATATCAAATCAGGGACACTGCGTCTCATAGAAGAAAAAGTTGGCTACGATCTATATACTGTGGGGTCAGGCTCCAAATTTTTTAATAAGACATCAATAGCCCAAGAGTTAATAACAAGAAAAAAACAAATGGGACTTACTTAAACTAAAAAGTTTTTTTCTCAAGAAGAGAAACAATAAGAGAGGTAAATAGAGAGCCTACATCCTGGGAACAAATTTTTACCCCTCACACTTCAGATAGAGCCCTAATATGCAGAATATACAAAGAACTCAAAATATTAAACAATAAGATAACAAATAACCCAATCAACAAATGGGCCGAGGACCTAATCAGACACTTCACAGAGGAGGACATACAATCAATCAACAAGTACATGAAAAAATGCTCACCATCTCTAGCAGTCTGAGAAATGCAAATCAAAACCACCTTAAGATACCATCTTACTCCAGTAAGATGAGCAGCCATTATGAAGTCAAACAACAATAAGTGTTGGCGAGGATGTGGGGAAAAGTGTACACTTGTACACTGCTGGTGGGACTGCAAATTGGTGAGCCCAATTTTGAAAGAATTATGGATATTCCTGGGAAAGCTGGAAATGGATCCACCATTTGACCCAGCTATCACCCTTCTTGGACTGTTCCCTGAGGATCTTAAAAGAGCGTACTATAGGGATACTGCCACATCAATGATCATAGCGGCACAATTCACAATAGCTAGATTGTGGAACCAACTTAGATGCCCTTCAATAGATTAATGGATAAAAAAATGTGGCATCTATACACAATGGAGTATTACACAGCACAAAAATGACAAAATCATAGAATTTGCAGGGAAATGGATGGCATTAGAGCATATTATGTTAAGCGAAGCTAACCAGTCCTTAAAAAATAAATGCCAAATGTCTTCTCTGATATAAAGAGAGCAAATAAGAGCAGAACAGGGAGGAAGAGCATGAGGAAAATATTAACATTAAACAAAGACGAATGGGGGGAGAGAAAGGGAGAGAGAAGGGAAAGCTTATGAAAATTGTAGGAGACCATCAATGTTACACAAAATCGCATATAAAATGTTGTGAGGGGAAGTGGGGGGGAAACAATGGAGAGAATTGAACAATAGCAGATGAGGTAGAGAGGGAAGATGGGAGGGGAGGAGAGGGTGGATAGTAGGGGATAGGAAAGGTAGCAGAATACAACAGTCACTAATATGCCATTATGTAAAAGTGTGAATGTGTAACCGATGTGATTCTACAATTCGTATTTGGGGAAAAAATGGGAGTTCATAACCCAATTGAGTCAAATTTATGAAAGATGATATATCTTGAGCTTTGTAATGTTTTGAACAACCAATAAAAATAAATAAATAAAGGTTTAAAATTTAGTGGGAAGAAATCAGCTAAAAATGGGTTCAGATGTATTCATTTTGCTATGCAGAAACTTTGTTTTGTGTAGTTGTAAATATCACAAATTTATTTTACCAGAAAATGCACATAAATTGAGATGAAAGGATAATTCACCTATCTTCATGAAAAATTCATAGCATTTTCTACACTTTTCATACTTCATTTTTTTCGTGAATATTTTGACATGGACAAGGTCTAGTCTTAGGCTATTCTTCCAGAATACTACCTCATCTGACAAGTTCGTACAATGTGTTGGATTGTTCTTTTCATCTTTTATTTAATAGTTTCTAGCTGATAATGTGTATTTTTCTTATCTTTATTTGGACATTATCTTTGCATTTTATGTTTTACTGGGGAAGAGACTCATCAAAAGCTCTTTATTATATGTATCAACAATCAAACATTTAGAGCATGCTATTATTCTTAATTTTGCATGAAAATAAATTTGTACCATTTTTCTTATAAAGATGTAGTATTATTAATAATGTCCCTACTGTAATAAGTAACTACTTACAAGAAGAATTAAAGAATTGACTTTATATCAATTATGAACATGAAAAGTACTAAAATAAGTATTTGGCAATTAATACACAATTGATAGAAATAGAAATCACAAGAACGCCATTTAAAATGTCAGTGCATATGGTCCTTAAATAATAGGTTGTTCAAATAAAATTTCTCTAATTCATAAGAGTTAATATGCCATATTACAGCTTAATGTGATATAAAACCTTAAATTATCAGTATTGATAAATAAGAATGATACCTTTTTACTTAAATATGTTTATTTGATTTTCACTGTAAGATGTTAATTATGGAAGAATTGAGAATTAAGAAAGACTTGGTCTATATTATTTCTAACAGGAAAATCAAAGTACTTTTAAATATATATGTATATGTATATATAATATATGTAATGCATATGCATGAATATAGATACATATGTGTAATAAATGTATTGTAATATATCTATCAGGTGATTATAAATTTTCGATTTTCTCAAGAAAAAGAATGACTATAAAAAACAGTCTTAAACATAAATTTCATAGCATACTACTGTTTGTAATGACATGAGAGAAAAATAGATATGGAGGGGAAACGAAAAAGGAAGGGAGAGAAGGGGGAAAATGGGGAAGAAAGTGAGTAAAGAAGAGGGACATGAGTGTATGATGTTAAGATAAAAGTGGAGGGGCTGGGTTTGTGGCTCAGTGGTAACATGCTTTTCTAGCATGTGTAAGGCACATGGTTCTATTCTCAGCACCACATACAAATAAACAAAATGAAGGTCAATCAACAACTGAAAAAATAAAAAATAAAAAAGAAGAAATATTATGAAAATTCCAAGCTTTGATGAATGTTAAATAAAAAAAAATTATGTTACATAGCCTTATGTAATTTTAGACTATCCAAAATAGTCACTAAATGTTAGATTATTAGTGCTATAACTAAAAATCCATTGATCTTTCCTCTACATTCTGTGGCATGCTAGTGCTAAAATAAAATGTATTATTAATCCCCCCCAAAATCCTAATATTTCTACAGTAACTGACCCAGTTGAACATCAATGCAAGTAGACATGATGTGCATTTTGACGTTCATTTTTATTCAACACTGGTACATTACTATTTCTTCAGTTTATGCACATCATAGCATATATGTCTCAACAAAATTTCACAAATTTATAGGCATTTGTTTCACTTTCAATCACTTCCTGCTTGAGAACACATGTATTCCTCCATGTTCCTTGACTGCTCTTTTCATGAGACTTCTTTCCAAACACATTATTTTCGATTTCCATTATCACATTTGAAGCAAAACTCACAAACCCGTCACAATAAACCATAACACTAATATTACCATTAGATGTGTAACTGGTTGGAATGAATGGTTCTATATCAATATAAGATTTCTTACTTAGTTTCAGATATCAATTCAATCCATTATTTAAAGTGGAACCAGTTATATTATTTATTCACAGTACAGTCTATTCACGAATTATCTCTATATTCATAGACACAGGTACACCTCTTTGTACCCCCAATACTAATTTATACGTCCTCAAAATATAGCTCCCAGAAATGGTGGAAGAAATACTCATGTCACCTGATCTACATATACATTTTATCACAGTAATATTCTGGACACAAAAAGCAAAGGTCACACTTATGATTGTACAAAACCTAAATGGAAAGTGAACATGGATTACTAAAAACATCCATGTCCAGGTTGCCTAATGCTCTCAAATGAAAATCCTATTGGTGACTACATATTTGTTTCTTCCAAAGATTATATATTCAAACTCAACCATGTTGAAAATGTCTAATCCTGTCACTCACTTTATACTTTGCCTGATTTTGTAATGTCTCTATTGATATCTGCTTTCCTACATATTTTCCCCAGTTAATCATTGTGACTTCCTCGTCACATGTGCTGATATTTACATTCACTCTCTTAACGATACCCTACTTCTAAAGAACTTTTGTTCCAAATCCTACACTCATTCTTCTTCCTAAATTTACCGAATATCTTCCTAATCCTACCGACTATCACTTTTTGACTGGATGTTCTCTTCTACATTCAATCATCCAACGTGAAAGGTCCTATGCCATTGTATATCGATTTATCTGAAACATCTGTGCAGAATGTAATTCAATGCTAAGTATCCCAATCAAGGGACAAATGACCTTCTGGGCTTCAAATCTTACTTAGATTTCTGTTTTCGTACATATATTTCACCTCTATATTCTTGTAAATATCACAGGTTCCCAATACCATTATTCATGCAGCAGAATGGTTCCTAACCCATATCGAACATGTTAATAACACTAATCATACACTGTTCCCTCAATCTAACTTTGCTGAAGAGCAGCGACAGTGTTGGTCTTACAATACAAGAATGTATGGGATCTTCCACCTGCTGAGAACATCAAAGGTACGTGCAGAAATGATCTCTGGAGAAGATGTAGGCAGCTATGAAGGACCTGAGAGAGCAAAATACATCTCCATGGCAAACAACCTGGAAGGATGAAGGAATGTGTCTGAATCAGCCTCACTCTTCTTAATGTAGAGTAGACCAAACCAGGCCTGTGTGGAAAGCTCTTCCCAGGTGCGTATGGTTGATATACCATTCTAACATATGAAATTGTCACAGGAAGTAGGGGCAGCCTCCATCTCATGGAACCCTTGGAAGCAACTGTTAGGACAAAGTGGTAGCCAAGGCAGTGACCTCATTCAGTTCCTGAAAGAAGTGACCACACCTCACTTCCTTGGTGATGAAAGTCTCTGAACTTGGGATCCAGGAAGCCAGGCACCCAGAGCCATTACCAATCCCAGTCCCAGTGGTCTCACTTGTTTGAATTTACCAAAGACAGAGTCAGTCTTTCTTCTTACCTGTTAAGGTCTGTAAACAAGTCAGATTGGCACCTGTTATTTTGCTGGAGAAATGTTAGAGTCTGTAAACAAGTCTGGATGGAGCCTGGCAAAATGCCAGAGGGAGTGGTTTGTGAAGTAACAAAAGCGAGCCATTAAGTGTGAAGATTCCTTATTGGTTGACTGCTGTATCTATTTTATGCTAATGAGATAGGCTGTGTAAAATGTATAAATATCGCTCAGATCTTACAATAAACGGCTCTCATTCCTGCTGCATCAACATACACAAGTTATTCGTCACCCCCCAGGTTATTCTGCTGCAGCGGGACTGCGGCAGATGGTGGCCCGTTACGGGGAGCCCTGGGACACTCACGGGTAAGGGTCGAAAAAAGCTTTCTGTCCATAGATAGGACGGGAGCAATCTGCTCGTCCCTAGGCAGATAGGGCGAAGGAAAAATTACCATTTCGAGAAAATGGAGAAGATTGATGCAGTATGTTTGTGTCTTGTTTTGTCTTGAAATGTTGTATTGTCTTTGTGATGAAAATATGGAAGGGGTGAGAAGTAAATTGATAAGAGAAAAAGGCACCCCAGTGGAACCAAGAATAGTTAGGGCATGTGTTGATAAAAGCCCAGAAACTCTAGTCAGAAAGAAAAAGAAAGTTCAGAAGAAGAAGGATTATCAGGAAAAAAGTTGCAGCAAAAGGCTATTACTGAATACTTTTCGATACTGGAGGGTGCGTGAAATGACAAGGCGGCTGCCACCTGCCCAAGCCGATCATGGCGCAGTAAGAATTTTCCAAGAGGCAGTTGAGGGCTCTTCCCCGCCCCCCTGCCCAGGGGAGCGGATCACCACTGTGAGCCCAAATCTAGACCTGACCTGGAGGCACAGTCTTGCAGGCTTTTGCTCCCTGTGCCCGGAAGAAGTTTGAGCCCAGGACTCTCCCTGGGGCCATCTGGGGCTGCCCAGGATGCTACAGCTGGCAGAAGATGCCACTGGCATCCCTGAAGTTTGATCATTTCCAAGGCCAGTAACTACAATGGGTCTCCCACACCTGCAGGCTGATGAGTAATGAGTACTATTAAGGCTTATTTCAAATGTAAAAAACCTTGAGATAATGTACTAAAATTGTTCAGAAGGTTGTTTTCTTAGTGAAATGCTACAGGATTTTCTTTAGCCATCCGGAGTTCCTGCCTTCGTCCAAGTGCGGGGAAAACAAAGGTGGAAGAATTTACAATGTTGCTGAGAACTGGAGGAAACTTCGGCTGAGAACCCGAGGAGACTTCGGAGCTATCGCTGTTTCTGCTACTACAACTTAAGCTAGCTGCCTGGAGAACTTACCTGGACTGTGATTTACCTGAACTCTGAGTTAATCTATTGAGACACTGCTTTATCTGGACTGAGACAACAGACTGTAATCTACAACAACTTGTAACTCGGTATCTTTGCTAACGGTGTCATTGCTGGTATAAGTTTTCCAAGGGCTTCTTGCATGGAGCCATCAATTGGATTGGTATTGTAACATTTTGTATCCTCCCTTTCTGTTTCTAGCAGGTTATTTATGGTGTTTCTGTAAAAAACACTATGGTCCTTATTTAAATTAAACAAAAGGGGGAAATGTTAACGTCTGTAAACAAGTCAGATTGGCACCTGTTATTTTGCCAGAGAAATGTTAGAGCCTGTAAAGAAGTCTGGATGGCGCCTGGCAAAATGCCAGAGGGAGTGGTTTGTGAAGTAACAAAAGCGAGCCATTAAGTGTGGAGATTCCTTATTGTTTGACTGCTGTATCTATTTCATGCTAATTAGATAGGCTGTGTAAAATGTATAAATACCGCTCTTATTCAACAATAAATGGCTTCCAGTCCTGCTGCATCAGTCTACACAAGTTGTTCGTCACCCCCCCGGTTATTTTGCCCAGCCAGCCGGGCTACGGCACTTACCTACTGATGTGAGGATGGCCAAATGCCAGGGAAGCTCTGAAGATGGTTCTTTCCTGATAAAGCAGGTATTGGCTCACCGCTGACTCCTGACTACTTCAAGAGTTGGCAAAGGAAAGAAGATTTGAGACAGAACAAGCAATTTTGGGGAACATAGTATGGCCCACCAGTCAGAGGACACTCTGGATAGTCACAGACCAACTTGGAGGAAAGAGTTGCCTTTGTGGGTGTGGTTGTGGGTTTGTGTATCCCACTGTGTCTGTGGTTATAGACATTAGAAAAGAGAATGCATCAATGGATGTGTTCTGTCTAGTAGAAAGCTTCTCAGCATTCATCCTGCCAAATTTATGAATGGACTACGACTTTCCTTATGAATGGGCAATACCTGCTATCTTCCTAAGTTCCTGTTTTCTTCCTGAATTCTGGCCACTCTCAAGAATAGGCTCATGGTTTTGTGTAAAAGATATGTACCACCTCCAAACTCTATAACATGGCCTTGTACTGGATAGCTGAAGGGAATGGAGAGGAACTCAGAAAACTCAGATATCAGTGTGACCAGTAAAGTGTCAGTGGAGAAACACTGATTTGGGCCTTTTGTTTACCTATTGTTCCGTTGCCCTGAATGTCTGGAAGGTCTTTGCCTCAGTCCACCCCTTTGTGAAACCTGAAGAAAACAGTTGTCTAATGGAAAATAATGAGCATCACCTGTGGCTCTTTGCTTAATTGCCGTGGAAAGGGATGTGTCTGAATCAGCCTCTTGGCCCTGTGTGAGGCTGTGACTTAGATTCTCACCACCTGATGAATCTAAGGAAAGATCTCATGTGTGCATCCAAAACCAAAATGGAAAAAGAGCAGTCTTGTGGATGAAGTCTCCCGCCTTCCTCTGTAAGGTTCCTGACTTCCATCAAGTGAGAATAGGTATCTTTGGTTCAAAAAGTTTTTCAAAGCCCTGCAGAGGCAAGCCCATAGGTGCTTGGATTTTCTCATAACTCCAATTCACATAAAGAATCTAAACCCCACAGACATAAGGCTCAAATTGGAGAAGCAGAGCAGTATTAATGGCAGGCCTAATTGATCACTCCTTGTTCACAGATAGGTTGTCAAGCCACCCTGACATTAGACAAATGAGGGTAGGGAGCATATTTTGGATACTGTCTTCAGCTGCACCCCTCATGGAAACTTCCAGCCAGAGGTTATGATGAGTGTCTATGTGGAAGTAGTTGAGAGCCATGTGGGAGTGTTTTGGTTTTAATTGTGGTCATTTGTTTGGCTGATGGAAGAGATGACTGGGTCCACCTTGCCTTGAACTCTGGTGTGAGTCTTCTTAGAGACTGAGTTCTGGAAATGACTGCAGAGATGTATTGCCATGAATTGTGTTGGGATTTTTGGAGGCCACACATGGTAGTGGCCTTTGGAAACTGAGATCTAGGCCCGGGGGGCTTCCCACAGAGCACTGGGAATCTGAGCCAGAATATCACATGATTTTATTCTGAAAGACTTGACAGCCATAGTTGAGAGTAAAAACACACATGGACCTCACATTGTAGACCTCAATGGGCCTGGCTTCATTTGATCTTTTGGCCACTCTTTGGGAAGTCTTGCCTGTGAGAGTTCTCCAGATCTTTCATTGAAATGGGCTTTCTCACCTTTTAATGTTTCCAGAATGAATTAAATCCCACAGTGCCTCCAACCTCATCCTTGAAAAATGGCTAGATAAACATCATAAAAATTTGAAATTCCCATCACCAGGTGACACTGGATACACTTTGGATTTCCTGTTGCTCATCATGAGTGTACCAGACAGTGCCTTGATTGACTGGGTTTCATGAAAATGGTGTAGAACAATGATGCAAATAAGTTAAAGTCTGCTGAGTAGTGGGCCTAGAGCAGTGTTTTGCAGGTCTGTGATAAAACTTCTGTGGTGGGGTCATGTGGATCTGCCAAAAGGCTTGTAACTGACATGGTGCAGCCAGCAGACCCTTGTATGTAAAGGCATCTTGTTGAATGGAGAGGTTTCAGGGCAATGTTCAGAATCAGGTTGCTATGGTCAAGGGGGCAAGCTATGTGGGATAGAAGCCTGGTTGGTGCATTCTCCTGCAGACCCTGACGCACAACACGTGACAGATCTCCCTCCAGCACTGTGACCCAGTTGAATTCCTTGTATTTCCTGAAGCCAATACCAAACTCCCAGTGCAGCAGCAAGGACACCATGAAAAGTGGAGGATGACCAAATGGCTTCACAGTCCACACGGGGCCACACTTAGCCTTCAGTGGCAAGAGTTTACTTACAAAGAGAGAATTTAGCCTTGCTGCCTCACGTTCTTTGGAAAATAAGAAACCATGTTCTGCATCACATAGATGGAGACCCAGCTTTGGTGGTCTCACTAGAAAGGAAGCCATAGGTCCTGACTACAACACATACTTCAAGTGGCCAACCTCAGAGGCAGGTTCTCCAGAAGTCTTTAGGCTGGCAGATCTCCATATTTGTGCAATATTTACCCTGTCCCTTACTTTTGGAAACTCCTCTACCACCTCCAATATTGTGAACTCGTAACCATGTTCCATTCCTGATATGTATTCACAGATTTTCTAAATCTTCTTCTTTTATTTTGTCTTAATTGGGGCAAAGATAGTGTCAAGGTATTGTTGTGAATGAGAGTAGGAAGATTTTGTGTAGCACATATTTGAATACACATTTGATTCATTTTCCTATTTTACATTAAAAATACTGAATCCCTGCACTAACCCATACCCTAATAGACTCTGACTACTAACCCTAATATGATGGAGAGAAATAATGCAAACAGAAGTGAAATACAAACAGTTCAGAGGAGGCATGGTGTATAGTTGGATTTGCCTTTTGCATGATAAATTGTAGGTGTTATAAATCTAGTCAATTTTTAATTAAAATAGTTCACCATGGGTTTTTGTAGTTAACAAATACGTGAATTCCTGTCTCCCTTTCTCTGTAGCCTATTCAGCACATGTATTTTTATATGCCCTTTCTCTGTAGCCTATTCAGCACATGTATTTTTATATGCACATATAGAATCCTACCTGGTATCACACGTACATTTTTGTGACTTGGCTGACTTGGAGATACAAATTGTGAGAAAAGATCACTCCTCCTAAAAGCAGTTGGAACTGAAAATTCAACCTATGTGTGAGCTTCCTAGGAGAACAACATTGTACATAAATCCATCCTCAGTAAAATAAATTATTTTGCATCTGTGGATGTTATATATTTCATGATGAATATTGATTGGCTTATATATTGGTACTTTTTAATATCTCTGTGTGTGTTTTGGGTGTGTGTTTATATATATATATATATATATATATATATATATATATATATATATATATATATATATACACTCTCAAGATTTTTCAAAATATGAAATATATGTGTCTTATATACACTCCCGAAATTCATTCATGTTCATGTATGTGGATTTATAATAAAAATTTCACAAGATTATTCTCAGAAGTATTCATTTACCTGACTACATATTTGTTTTCTAGTACTTAAAACTAACTTCAGTGAATGTGCATACAAATACTAATATTTCTACAGTAATTGACCCAGTTTAACATCAATGCAATTGGATTCCTAAGGAACATGGTGTGTATTTTGATGTTCATTTTTATTCAACATTGGTTCGTTAATATTTCTTCAGTTCATGCACATCATAGGATATATATTTCATCCACAAATTCACAAATTTATAGGCATTTGTTTCTCTTTCAATCACTTACTGCTTCAGAACACATGTATTCCTCCAGGTTTCTTGACTGGTCTTTTAATTAGACTTCTTTCCAAACACATTATTTTCGATTTCCATAATCACTTTTGAAGCAAATCTCACACAATCTTTATAATAAAACATAACGCAATTATACAATTAGATGTGTAACTGGTTGGAATGAATGATTGTATATCAATATAAGTTTTTGTGTATATTTTCACATATCAATTCAATCCATTATTTAAAGTGGAAACAGTTATATTATTTATTCACAGTATTGTCAATTCATGCATTAATTCTATATTCATAGACACAGAGTACAAATCTTTGTACCGCCAATAGTAATTTATACATCTTCAAAATATTGCTCTCAGAAATGGTATAAGAAATACTTATGTCACCCAATCTACATATACATTTTATCACAGTAATATTCGGGACCCAAAATGCAAAGGTCAAACATATGATTGTACCAAAGCCTAAATTGAAAGTGAGCATGGATTACTAAAAACATCCATGTACATGTTGCCTAATGTTCTCAAATGTCAATCCTATTTGTGACAACATATTTTTTTCTTCCTTAGATTATATATTCAAACTCAACCCTGTTGAAAATATCTAATCCTATCACTCACTTTATACTTTTCCTGATTTCTTAATGTCTCTATTGATATCTGCTTACCGACATATTTTCCCCAGTTCATCATTGTGACTGACTCTTCACATGTGCTCACATTTAAATTCACTCTCTATCCGAAACCCTATTGCTGGAGAACTTTTGTCCAAAACCTATACTCACTCTTCTTTCTGAAACTGAATATCTTTCTAATAATTTCAACTATCCCTTTTTGACTAGAAGTTCTCTTCAACATTCCATCATCCAACGTACAAGGTCCTATGCCATTATACTGAATTTATCTGAGACATCTCTGCAGAAAATAATTCAAATCTAAGTATCCCAATCAAGGGCCCAATGCCCTTCTGGGCTTCAAATCTTACCTACATTTCTGTTTTCATACTAATATTTCACCTATATTTTCTTGTAAATATTGCAGCTTCCCAATCATTCCTGCAGAATGATTCCTAACTCATATCGAACATGTTATTAATCCTAACCATACACATGTTCTGCAGGTCACATAGATGGAGACCCAGCTTTGGTGGTCTCACTAGAAAGGAAGCCATAGGTCCTGACAACAACATATACTTCAAGTGGCCAACCTCAGAGGCAGGTTCTCCAGAAGTCTTTAGGCTGGCACATCTCCATATTTGTGCAATATTTACCCTGTCCCTTACTTTTGGAAACTCCTCTACCACCTCCAAGATTGTGAACTCGCAATCATGTTCCATTCCTGATATGTATTCACAGATTTTCTAACTCTTCTTCTTTTATTTTGTCTTACTTGGGGCAAAGATAGTGTCAAGGTATTGTTGTGAATGAGAGTAGGAAGATTTTGTGTAGCACATATTTGCATACAAATTTGATTCATTTTCCTATTTTACATTAAAAATACTGAATCCCTGACACTAACCCATACCCTACTAGACTCTGACCACTAATCCTAATATGGTGGAGAGAAATAATGCAAACAGAATTGAAATACAAACAGTTCAGAGGAGGCATGGTGTATAGTTGGATTTGCCTTTTGCATGATAAAGTGTAGGTGTTATAAATCTAGTCAATTTTTAATTAAAATATTTCACCATGGGTTTTTGTAGTTAACAAATACGTGAATTCCTGTCTCCCTTTCTCTGTAGCCTATTCAGCACATGTATTTTTATATGCACATATAGAATCCTACCTGGTATCACACGTACATTTTTGTGACCTGGCTGACTTGGAGATACAAATTGTGAGAAAAGATCACTCCTCCTAAACGCTGTTGGAACTGAAAATTCAACCTATATGTGAGCTTCCTAGGAGAACAACATTGTACATAAATCCATGCTCAGTACAATAAATAATTTTGCATCTGTGGATGTTATATATTTCATGATGAATATTGATTGGCTTATATATTGTTACTTTTTAATATCTCTGTGTGTGTTTTGGGTATATATATATATATATATATATATATATATATATATATATATTTATATATATATATATATACACTCTCAAGATTTTTCAAAATATGAAATATATGTGTCTTATATAGACTACCGAAATTCATTCATGTTCATGTATGTGGATTTATAATAAAAATTTCACAAGATTATTCTCAGAAATATTCATTCACCTGAAGTACATATTTGTTTCCTAGTACTTAAAACTAACTTCAGTGAATGGTGCATACAAATCCTAATATTTCTACAGTAATTGACCCAGTTTAACATCAATGCAATTAGATTCCTATGGGACATAGTGTGTATTTTGATGTTTATTTTTATTCAACACTGGTTCGTTAATATTTCTTCAGTTTATGCACATCATAGGATATATATTTCATCCACAAATTCACAAATTTATAGGCATTTGTTTCACTTTCAATCACTTCCTGCTTCAGAACACATGTATTCCTCCAGGTTTCTTGACTGGTCTTTTAATGAGACTTCTTTCCAAACACATTATTTTCGATTTCCATAATCACGTTTGAAGCAAATCTCACACAGTCTTTATAATAAAACATAACGCAATTATACAATTAGATGTGTAACTGGTTGGAATGAATGATTGTATATCAATATAAGTTTTTGTGTATATTTTCACATATCAATTCAATCCATTATTTAAAGTGGAAACAGTTATATTATTTATTCAAAGTATTGTCAATTCATGCATTAATTCTATATTCATAGACACAGGGTACAAATCTTTGTAACGCCAATAATAATTTATACATCTTCAAAATATTGCTCCCAGAAATGGTATAAGAAATACTTATGTCACCCGATCTACATATACATTTTATCATAGTAATATTCGAGACACAAAATGCAAAGGTCAAACTTATGATTGTACCAAAGCCTAAATTGAAAGTGAGCATGGATTACTAAAAACATCCATGTCCATGTTGCCTAATGTTCTCAAATGTCAATCCTATTTGTGACAACATATTTTTTTCTTCCTAAGATTATATATTCAAACTCAACCCTGTTGAAAATATCTAATCCTATCACTCACTTTATACTTTTCCTGATTTCTTAATGTCTCTATTGATATCGGCCTTCCGACATATTTTCCCCAGTTCATCATTGTGACTGACTCTTCACATGTGCTCACATTTAAATTCACTCTCTATCCGAAACCCTATTGCTAGAGAACTTTTTGTCCAAAACCTATACTCACTCTTCTTTCTGAAACTGAGTATCTTTCTAATAATTCCAATTATCCTTTTTTGACTAGAAGTTCTCTTAAACATTCCATCATCCAACGTACAAGGTCCTATGCCATTGTACATCGATTTATCTGAGACATCTCTGCAGAAAATAATTCAAATCTACGTATCCCAATCAAGGGCCCAATGCCCTTCTGGGCTTCAAATCTTACCTACATTTCTGTTTTCATACTAATATTTCACGTATATTTTCTTGTAAATATTGCAGGTTCCCAAACATTCCTGCAGAATGATTCCTAACTCATATCGAACATGTTATTAATCCTAACCATACACTGTTCCCTCAATCTAACTTTACAGAAGATTAGGGACAGAGTTGGTCTTTCAATACAGGAATGTAGCAGATCTTCCACCTGCTAAGATCCTCAAAGGTCCATACAGAAATGATCCCTGGAGAAGATGTAGGCAGCTATGAAGGACGTGAGAGAGAAAAATTCATCTCCATGTAATGGCTCACCGCTGGCTCCTAATAACCTCACAGAGTTGGCCAAGGAGTCCAGATCTGAGACAGGACAGGCCATTTCTGGGAACATAGTATGGCCCACAAGTCAGAGGACACTCCGGATAGTCACAGACCTACTTGGGGGAAGGAGGTGTCTTTGTGGGTTGGGTGTAAGTTTGTGGTCTTTTCTCATTTTCTGAGAATAGGTAGAAAAGGCAGTTTGTTCATTTTGGAGTGGATGGTTCCTAGAAAGTCGTTTGACAAAGAGTGTGTTTCTATGTCTGGGTATCCCAATGTGTTCGTGGATGAAGACATTAGAAAGAGCATGCATCAATGGATGTGTTCTGTCTAGTAGAAAGCTTCCCAGCATTCATCCTTCCCAATTTATAGATGGACTTGGCTTGCCTTCTGGATGGGCAACACCTACTGTCTTCCTAAGTTCCTGTTTTCTGCCTGAATTCTGGCCACTAACCATAATAGGCTCATGGTTATGTGTCCAAGATATGTACCACCTCCAAGCTCTGGGACATGGCCATGTACAGGATAGCTGAAGGGAATTGGAGCATCTCAGAAAACTCGGATATCAATGTGACCAGTAAAGTCTCTGTGGAGAAACCCTGCTTTGGGCCTTTTGCATACCTATTCTTCTGTTGCACTGAATAACAGGAAGGTCTTTGATTAGGCCACGCCTTTGTGAAGCCTGAAGAAAACAGTTTTCAAATGGAAATGAATGGGCATCACCTGGGGCTCTTTGCTTAATTGTTTGGAAAGGGATGTGTCTGAATTGGCCACTTGGCCCTGTGTGAGGCTGTGGCTTAGATACTTAGCACCTAATGGACCTAAAGAAACATCCCATGTGTGCACCCAAATCCAAAATGTCCAAAAAGCATTCATTGTGGACTATGCCTCTCGCCTTCCTCTGTAAGGTTCCTGATCTCCATCAAGTGAGAATAGGGATCCTTTGAATCAAATGAGTACTTCAAAGCCCTGCAGAGTCTAGCCCATTGGTGCTTGTGATTACGCATGACTCCAGTTCACATAAAGAATCTAAATCCCACAGTCAGTAAGCCTCAAATTAGAATTGTGGAGCAGTATTAAAGGCAGGGCTCTATGATCATTCCGTGTTCAAAGGAAGGGTGTCCAGGAAACCCTGACTTGTGACAAATGAGGTTCGAGGGTGCTTATTTTGAACACTGTGTTGGTCTGTGCCCCTCATGGAAACCTCCAGCCAGAGGTTATTATTAGTGTCTATATGGAAGAAGATGAGTGCCATGTGGGAGTCTTTTGTTTTTAATTGTGGTCATTTGTGTGGCGGTTGGAAGAGATATCTGGTTCCTCCTGGGCTTGAACTCTGTTGTGATTTCCCTTAGAGACTGAGTTGTGGAACTGTTTTCAGAGAAGTATTGCCATGAACTGTGTTGGGATTTTAGGAGGCCACACATGAGATTCGCCCTTGGAAACTGAGATCTATGCCCAGGGTGGCTTTCCACAGAGCACAAGTAATCTCAGCCAGGATATCACAAGATTTTATTATTAAAGACTTGGCAGCCATATTTGAGAGTCAAAACACACATGGAGCTCACATTGTAGACCTCAATGAGCCTGGCTTCATCTGACCTTTTGGCCACACTTTGGGAAGCTTTGCCTGTGATAGTTCTCCATTTCTTTTGTTCAAATGAGTTTCCTCGCCATTTAATGGTTCCTGAATGATTGGAAACCCACAGTGCCTCCAAATTCATCCTTAAAAAATAGCTAGATAAATACCACCAACTTTTTGAAATTCCCTTGACCAGGTGGCACTGGAGAAGCTTTGGATTCCTGTTGCTGATCATGAGTATACCAGACAGTGCCTTGATTGACTTGGTTTCATGAAAATGGTGTAGAACAGAGATGCCAGTAAGTTGGAGCCTGCTGAGTAGTTGGAGTAGAGCAGTGGTGGGGAGGTGTCTGATATAACATCTGTGGTGAGGCCATGTTTATCTGCCATTGGCTTCCAAATGGCTTGTGACTGACATTGTGCATCCAGCAGACCCTTGTATGTAAAAGCATCTTGTTAAATGGAGAGGTTTCAGGGCAATGTTCAGAATCAGGTTGCTATGGTCAATGGGGCAAGCTCTGTGGGAAAGAAGCTTGCTTGGTGCATTCTCCTGCAGACCCTGACCCACCACATGTGACAGAATTCCCTCCAGCACTTTGTCCCAGTGGAACTCCTTGTATTCCAAGAAACAAATACCAAACTTCCAGTGCAGCAGCAAGAAACACCACAAAAAGTGGAGGATGAAAAAACGGCTTTACAATAAACACGAGGAGACACTTAGCGCGCAGTGGCTACAGTTTACCTACAAAGAGAAAATTCAGCACTGCTGCCTCATGTTCATTGGGAAATAAGAAACAATGTCCTCCAGGTCACATATATGCAGACCTAGTTATGATGGTCTAACTAGAACGGAAGCTAAATCTCCTGACAACAACATATATTTCAAGTGCCCAAACTCAGAGGCAGTTTCTCAAAAGTCTTTAGGCCAGCAGAGCTCCATGTTTGTGCAGTGTTTACCCTGTCCCTTACTTTTGGAAACTCCTATACCACCTCCAAGGATATGAACTCCTGAGCATATTCCATTCCAGATATGTATTCACAGATTTTTGTAACTCATCTCCTCTAATTGTGTCTTACTTTAAGCGAAGGTGATGTCAAGGCATTGTTCTGGATGAGAGTGGGAAGATTTTTTTGTAGCACATATTTGCATAAATATTGAATTTATTTTTCTATTTTGAATTCGAAATACTGAATCCCTGAAACTGACCCATAACCTACTAGACTCTGACTTCTAATCCTAATATGATGGAGTAAAATAACCCACACAGAATAGAAATACAACCAGTTCAGAAGAGGCATGGTGTATAGTTGTACTTTCCTTTTGCATGATAAAGGGTTGGTGTTATAAATCTTGTCAATTTGTAGTTAAAATAGTCCTCTATGTGTTTTTAAAGTTAACAAATATGTGAATTCCTGTCTCCCTTTCTCTGTAGCCTATTCAGCACATGCATTTTCATATGCACATATAGAATACCACATGGTATCACACGTACATATTTGTGAGGTAACTGACTTTGCAAATACAAATTGTTAGAAGAAAACACTTCTTCTAAATGCTGTTGGAACTGAAAATTCAACCTATAGGTGAGCTTCCTAGTTGAACAACATAAATCCATATTTAGTAAAATCAATATTTTGGGATCTGTGGATGATATATATTTCATGGTGAATTTCGATTGGCATACATAATGCTACTTTGTAATGTCTGTATTTAGGTGTGTATGTGTGTGTGTGTGTGTGTGTGTGTGTGTGTGTATTATATATATATATATATATATATATATATATATATATATATTCACTCTGCTGATTATTCAAAATATAAAATATATGTGTCTTATTATACACTAACTAAATTCATTCATATTCATGTATTTGGATTTATAATCAACGTTTGAGAAGATTATTCTCAGAAATATTCATCCACCTGAAATACATGTTTGTTTCCTATTACTGAAAACTAACTTCAGGGGATCATATTATGGCGGTGATGGGAGTTCATTACCCCCGTGTACCGCCTCACATTGCAGGAGAAGGACAAGTTAGAATGGCTAAAATCTATCTTGTTAGAAATTTCCAGGAAAATTGGTGTGCTCCAAAACCTACAGGAAGGATTTCCATTGCACAAGAACCAGCTACGGGGGCTCAAACGCCAGCGATTTGTCCTCACGGAGGGTCACGCTGCTTATTCAGCAAATCACCCGACGGCTAGTGTCTGCAATGCGCGCTGGGAAACGACGAGAGAGCAACGCAAAGATATAGCCCTGTGGATTATGCGGGCTCCTGCCAGCTGTGCAATCACTGTGCTCAGTGTTGAGTTGTGGGTTTGAAACGGGGGAAGGAAGCGGTCCAATTCGGTTTTCCACACCGGTGAGACCACAGAGGAAGATAGCGGTCACCATCTTGGAGAGCTGACGTCACCATCCCTGTTGTCGACTCATCACAGCTCATTCAGATACAGAATAGGTAATTTCAGGCTGCCATTCGCCTTCATCTTGCAGACAAATTACTCAGGGTCAGTGCTGAAGAACCCACGAAAATTGCTTCTTGGACCCTGCTCCTATCAGAACATACACCGAGCCCGGAGCGGCGGAATTCCGGGTCCCGGAACTGCTCTGGCCCAGGGCTAAAGAACCTGCAGAAACTGTTTCTTGGTCTGGGTCCTGCTGAATATTGTAAAGGTAAATGCCAACTGAGCCTTCATAGACAGTGGCCTCAGGATTGAGACGGGGCTTGTGAGGGCCGGTCAGGACTCACTCATTGCTTTGGTCACCCGGCAAAGGGAAAGAAATGCTGCCATTCACATGGGATACCAACATGGCAGAGATCTGATGTGATCACAAAGCGGTGGAGGAGATAACTTCATCTATACCAGCGGCGAGAGAAATAGTTGGTCTCCTGGTAAAGAAAGTGAGTCACAAACATCCGAGTCTCTCTCACTTAGTCATCAAGCCAGAGGTGCAGAGCAGAGCTGCCGCCTGTGTCTGGAACAGGCCCAGCGACCCACCGGCATGGTAGTCACGTCACCCCAATTGGAGTAGGGGCAGAGCACACCCATGCCTGCAAGGTAGGCAGACGTACGACCGACCGGCAGAACAGGCCCAGGGGCCAGTCAGAATGGTAGACAGAACACCCCAATTGGAGGAGCATCACAGCCGCCAACCGCACCTGCAATGGAGACTTTTCCACTATACAAGAGCAATATAAATATATAGGGGGAAAATTTCAAAAACACAACAGTTTCACCAAGCAGAAAGAAATGCAAGCTGTATGAAAAGACAAGAAAAGAAAGGACCACAAGCAATGCAGGTCAACTCAACTTTAGAAGAGGTAATAGATGCAGCATATGGAATGTCAGATAAAGAATTCAGGATATACATGCTTCATGTGATCTGGAATCTCAAGGAAGACATTAGACAGCAAAAATCAGACAATGAAAGATCACTTCGACAATGAATTACATAAAAAAATCCAAGTAGCAAAGATCAACTATACAGTGAGATAGAGGTTATAAAAAACAAACAAACTGAAATCTTAGAAATGCAGGAAGTAATGAACCATCTTAAAAACTCAATTGAGAATACTACCATTAGAGCAGAATACTTAGAAGATAGAACATCAGACAATGAAGACAAAGTATTTCAACTCAAAAAGAACATATACAGCTCAGCAAGACTGTTAAGAAACCATGAGCAAAAGTGCAAGAAATATGGGATAACATAAAGAGACCAAACATAAGAGTCATTGGGATACAGGAAAGTATAGAGGTCCAAACCAAAGGAGTGAGCAATCTATTCAATGAAATAATAGGAGAAAAATTCCTAGACTTGAAGAATGAGACAAAATCCCAAATCCTAAAAGTCGACAGGACGCAGAACGTGCAATATCATAAGAGATCCACACCTAGACACATGATAATGAAGATACCCAACATACAGAATAAGGAGAGAATTTTAAAAGCTACAAGAGAAAGGAAGCAGATTATAGTTAGTGGTAAACCAACCAGGATAACAGCTGATCTTTCAACACAGACTCTGAAAGCTAGAAGATCCTTTAATAACATATTTCAAACACTGAAAGAAAATGGGTTCCAACCAATAATCATGTATCCAGTGAAATTAAGCTTCAGATGGAAGATGAAATTAAAACCTTCCACAATAAACAAAAGTGAAAAGAATTTGCAGCTAGAAAACCATCTCTTCAAAACATCCTCGGCAAAACATTACAGGAAGTGGAAATGGAAAATATCAATGAAAACCAACAGTGGAAGGTAGGACATTAAAGGGGGGAAAATAATCAAAGAGGAAATCAAACTATGTTTAGTAACATAAATAAACAAATATGGCTGGAAGAACAACCCATATCTAAATAATAACCAAAAATCTTAATGGCTTAAACTCACCAATTAAGAGACACAGGCTAGTAGAATGGATCACAAAACAAGAACCAACAAAATGCTGCCTACAGGAGACGCATTTTACAGGAAAAGACATACATAGACTCAAGGTGATACTTGGAAAAATCATATCACTCTTATGAACGTTGGAAACAAGCAGGAGTGTCCATACTCATATCAAATAAAATAGATTTCAAGCCAAAGTTAATCAAAAGGGATAAAGAAGGACACTACATACTACTCAAGAAAACCATACGCCAACAAGACGTAACAATCATAAATATATATGCCCCAAACAATGGTGCAGCTTTGTTCATCAAACAAACTCTTCTCAATTTGAAGAGTCTAATAGACCACAATACAGTAATCATGAGAGACATGAACACACCTCTCTCACCACTGGACAGATCTTCCAAACAAAAGTTGAATAAGAAAACTATAGAACTCAATAACACAATTAATAACCTAGACTTAATTGACATATATAGAATGTACAACCCATCATCAAGAAGTTACACTTTTTTCTCAGCAGAACATGGATTTTTCTCAAAAATACATCATATATTATGTCACAGGGCAACTCTTAGACAATAAAAAGGAGTAGAGATAATACCATGCATTTTATCTGATCATAATGGAATGAAACTAAAAATCAATGATATAAGAAGGAAGGAAAAATCATTCATCACTTGGAGAATGAACAATAGGTTTCTGAATAATCAATGGGTTATTGAAGACATCAAAGAGGAAATTAAAAAATTCTTAGAGGTAAATGAAAACACAGACACAATATATCGGAATCTATGAGACACATTGAAAGCAGTTCTAAGAGGAAAATTCATTGCTTGGAGTTCATTCCTTAGAAAAAGAAAAAACCAACAAATAAATGATCTCATACGTCATCTCAAAATCTTAGAAAAACAAGAGCAAACAACAGCAAAAGAAGTAGAAGGCAAGAAATAATTAAAATCAGAGCAGAAATTAATGAAATCGAAACAAAAGAAACAATTGAAAAAATTGACAAAACAATACATTGGTTTTTTGAAAAAATAAATAAAATCGACAGACCCTTAGCCATGCTAACAAAGAGAAGAAGAGAGAGAACTCAAATTACTACCATATGAAATGAAAAAGGAAATATAACAAGAGACACTTCAGAAATACAGAAGAAAATCAGAAATTATTTTGAATTAATATACTCCAATAAAATAGAATATAGTGAAGGCATTGATAAATTTCTTAAGTCATATGATGTGCCCAGATTGAGTCAGGAGGATATAGACAACCTAAACAGTCTAATATCAATTGAGGAAATAAAAGAAACCATCAAAATACTACCAACTAAGAAAAGCCCAGGACCGGATGGGTATAGAGCATAGTTTTAAAAAACCTTTAAAGAAAAACAAAAACCAATACTTTTCAAGCTATTTCAGGAAAAATGCAAAAATCCTCAAAAAAATTCTGGCGAATCAGACACAAAATCATATATATAAAAAAAAATGTGCACCATGATCAAGTAGGATTCATTCCTGGGATGCAAGGCTGGTACAATATACAGAAATCAATAAACGTTATTCATCACATCAATAGACTTAAAAATAAGAACCATATGATCATCTCGAGAGATGCGGAAAAAGCATTCGACAAGGTACAGCATCACTTTACGTTCAAAACTCTAGAAAAACTAGGGATAACAGGATCATACCTCAATATTGTAAAAGCAATCTATGCTAAGCCTCAGGCTAGCATCATTCTGAATGGAGAACAATTGAAGGCATTCCCCCTAAAATCTGGAGGAAAACAATGATGCCCTCTCTCACCCCTTCTGTTCAACATAGTTCTCGAAACACTGGCCAGAGCAATTAGAAAGGCTAAAGAAATTAAAGTCATAAAAATAGGAAGAGAAGAACTCAAATTATCGCTATTTGCAAAAGACATGATTCAATACCTAGCAGACCCAAAAGGGTCTACAAAGAAACTATTAGAGGTAATAAATGAATTCAGCAAAGTGGCAGGATATTAAATCACCACGCATAAATCAAAGGCATTTTTGTATATCAGCGACAAATCCTCTGAAATGGAAATGAGGACAATCACTCCATTCACAATATCCTCAAAAAAATAAATAAAATACTTGGGAGTCAACCTAACAAAAGAGGTGAAAGACTTATACAATGAAAACTACAGAACCCTAAAGAGAGAAATAGAAGAAAATCTTAGAAGATGGAAAAATATACCCTGTTCATGGATAAGCATAACTAACATCATCAAAATGACAATATTACCAAAAGTTCTCTATAGGTTTAATGCAATGCCAATTAAAATCCCAAGGTCATTTCTTGTAGAAATAGATAAAACAATTATGAAATTCATATGGAAAAATAAAAGACCCAGAATAGCAAAAACAGCTCTAAGCAGGAAGTGTGAATCAGGCAGTATACCGATACCAGACCTCAAACTATACTACAGATCAATAGTAACAAAAATAGCATGGTACTGGTGCCAAAACAGGTGGGTGGACCAGTGGTAAAGAATAGAGGACACAGAAACCAATCCACAAAACTACAACTATCTTATATTTGATAAAGGGGTTAAAAGCATGCAATGGAGGAAGGATAGCATCTTCAACAAATGGTGTTGGGAAAACTGGAATTCCATATGTAACAAAATGAAACTGAATCCCCTCCTCTCGCCATGCACAAGAGTTACCTCAAAATAGATCTAGGAGGTTGATATCAAATCAGAGACACTGCATCTGGTAGAAGAAAATTTTTGCCACAATCTACATACTGTGGGGTCGGGCTCCAAATTTCTCAATAGGACACCCATAGCACAAGAGTTAATCACTAGAATCAACAAATGGGACTTACGCAAACTAAATAGATTTTTCTCAGCAAAAGAAACAATAAGAGAGGTAAATAGGGAGCCTACATCCTTGGAACAAATCTTTACTCCTCACACTTCAGATAGAGCCCTAATATCAAGAGTATACAAAGAACTCAAAAAAATTAAACAACAAGAAAATGAATAACCCAATCAACAAATGGGCCAAAGACCTGAACAGACACTTCTCAGAGGAGGACATACTATCATCAATAAGTACATGAAAAAATGCTCACCATCTCTAGCAGTCAGAGAAAAGCAAAACAAACCCACCCTAAGATACCATCTCACTGCATTAAGATTGGCAGCCATTATGAAGTCAAACAACAACATGTGCTGTCGAGGATGTGCGGAAAAAGGGCACACCTGTACATTGCTGGTGGGACTGCAAATTAGTGCAGCAAATTTGGAAAGCAGTATGGAGATTTCTTGGAAAGCTGGGAATGGAACCACCATTTGACCTATTCCCCTTCTCGGTCTATTCCCTAAACACCTAAAAAGAGCATGCTACAGAGATACTGATACATCGATGTTCATAGCAGCACAATTCACAATGGCAAGACTGTGGAACCAACCTAGATTCCCTTCAATAGATGAATGGATTAAAAATTTGGCATTTATATAGAATGGCTTTTGACTCACAAGGTGCAGCCAGCAGACCCTTATATGTAAAGGCAAATTGTTATATGGTTTGGTTTCAGGTAAATCTTCAGAATCAGGTTGCTATGGACACGGGGGCAAACTATGAGAGATAGAAGATTGGATGGTGCATTCTCCTGCAGACCCTGACCATACACACGTGACACAACTCTCTCCAGCACTGTGTCCCAGTTGAACTCCTTGTATTTCGTGATGCAAATACCAAACTCCCAGTGCAGCAGCAAGAAACCCACGAAAAGTGGAGGATGACCAAATGGCTTGACAGTTCAAACGGGGAGACACTTAGGTTCCAGTGTCCACAGTTTACTTAGGAAGAGAGAATTCAGCACTGTGGTCTCATGTTCATTGGAAAATAAGAAACCATGTCCTCCAGGTCACATAGATGCAGACCCATCTTTGAAGGTCTCACTACAAAGGAAGCTAAAGCTCCTTACAACAAAATATATTTCAAGTGCCCAACCTCAGAGAGACTTTCTCAAGAAGTCTTTAGGCCAGCAGAGCTCCATATGTGTGGACTGTTTAACCTTTCCCTTACTTTTGGAAACTCCTTTAACACCTCCAATTTATTGAACTACTGAGCATATTTTATTCCACATATGAATTCTCAGATTTTCTAACTCTTCTCCTCTAATTGTGTTTTACTAGGGTCGAAGGTAATGACAAGGCATTGTTCTTGATGAGAGTTGGAAGATTTTTGCGTAGCATATGTTTGCGTACACATTGGATTCATTTTCCTATTTTCCATTCAAAATACTGAATCCCTGACACTAACCCATACCCTACTAGACTTTGACGATTAATCCTAATATGGTGAAGAAAAATAACCCAAAGAGTATAGAAATACAAGCAGTTCAGAGGAGGCATGGTGTATACTAGGTCTTGCCTTTTGCATGATAAAGGGTAGGTATTATAAAAATAGTCAATTTTTAATTGAAATAGTTCTACATGTATTTTTAAAGGTAACAAATATGTGACTTCCTGTCTCCTTTTCTCTGTAGCCTATTCAGCACATGTATTTTTATACACACATATAGAATCCTACCTGGTATCACACATAATTTCTTTTGAGGATACTGACTTGGAAGATAAAAATTGTGAGAAGAGATCATTCCTCCTAAACGCTGTTGGAACTGAAAGTTCAACCTTTGTCAACTTCCTAGTAGAACAACATTATGCATGAATCCATGTTAAGCAAAATGAATATTTTTCGATATGTGGATTATATATATTTCATGATGAAATGCGATTGGCATATATATTGCTACTTTTTAATGTCTGTGTGGGTGTGTGTGTGTGTGACTCTCCAAGTTTTTTAAAATATGAAATATATGTGTATTATATACACTCCCTAAATTCATTCATGTTCATGTATGTGGATTTCTAATCAACTTTTCAGAAGATTATTCTCAGAAATATTCCTCCACCTGGAATACATATTTGTTTCCCATTACTGAAATCTGACTTCAGTTAATGGTTCATACAAATCCTAACATTTCTACATTAACTGACCCAGTTTAACATCAATGCAAGTAGATTACTATGGGACAAGATGTCTATTTTGAACTTCATTTCTATTCAACACTGCTACATTACTATTTCTTCACGTTTAGCCCATCATAGCATATATATTTCATCCACAAGTTCACAAATTTAGAGGCATTTGGTTCACTTTAAATCCCTTCCTGCTTTAGAACACATGTATTCATCCAGGTTTCTTGACTGGAATTTTTTGAGACTTCTTTCCAAACACATTATTTTCGATTTCCATAATCCTTTTGAAGAAAATCTCACACACCCTTCATGATAAACCATAACCTAATATTACCATTAGATGTATAACTGGTTGGAATGAATGATTGTATATCAATATTAGATTTCCTGTATATTTTCAGATATCAATTAAATGAATTATTTAAAGTGGAACCAGTTATATTATTTATTCACAGTATGGTCTACTCATGCATTATCTCTATATTCACAGACACAGCGTACACCTCTTTGTACCCCCAATACTAATTTATACGTCTTCTCAATATTACTCCCGGAAATGGTTGAAGAAATACTCATGTCACCTGATCTACATATACATTTTATCACAGTAATATTCTGGACAAAACTGCAAAGGTCACACTTATGATTTTACAAAGCCTAAATGGAAAGTGAACACGGATTACTAAAAACATCCATGTCCATGTTGCCTAATGCTCTCAAATGTCATTCTTTGGTTTCTACATATTTGTTTCTTCCTAAGATTATATATTCAAACTCAATCCTGTTGAAAATGTCTAATCCTAACACTCACTTTGTACTTTGCCTAATTTCCTATTGTCTTCCTTGATATTTGCTTTCCTACATTTTTTCCCTAGTTCATCTTTGTGACTGACTCTTCACATGTGCTGACATTGGCATTCACTCTCTAATCGAAACCCTGTTGCTAAAGATTTTTTTTTTCCAAATTCTATACTCACACTTCTTCCGAAAACTACCGATTATCTTCCTAATCTTACCGACTATCCCTTTTTGGAGTTGATGTTCCCTTCTAAATTCAATCATCCAAGGTACAAAGTCTTATGCCATTGTATATTGATTTATCCAAGAAAACTCTACTGAAGGTAATTCAATGCTAAGTATCCCAATCAAGGGCCCAATTCCCTTCTTGGCTTCAAATCTTACCTAGATTTCTGTTTTCATACATATATTTCACCTCTATGTTCTTATAAATATAGCAGATTCCCAATATCATTATTCATCCCTCAGAATAATTCCTAACCCAAATTGAACAAGTTATTAATGCTAACCATACACTGTTCCCTCAATCTAACTTTACAGAAGAGCGGGACAGAGTTGGTCTTACAATACAGGAATATAGGGGATCTTCCACCTGCTGAGAACCTCAAAGGTCCATGCAGATATGACCCCTGGAGAAGATGTAGGCAGATATGAAGGACCAAACAAGGCCTGTGTGGAGAGCTGTTCCTGGGTGCCTATGGTTGATATACCATTCTAACTTGTAAAAGTGTCACATGAAGTAGGGGTAGCCACCAGCACTTGTCCCCGTTGAACTTCTTGTATTTCATTAAGCAAATACCAAACTCCCAGTGCAGCAGCAAGAAACACCACGAAAATGGAGGATGAACAAATGGCTTCACAGTCCACATGGGGAGACACTTTGCCCCCATTGGCCACAGATTACCTACAAACAGGGAATTCAGTACTGCTGCCATATGTTCATTATTAAATAAGATACCATGTCCTCCAGGTCACATAGATGCACACCCAGCTTTGATGGTCTCACTACAAAGAAGCTATAGCTCCGGACAACAATATAAATTTAAGTGCCCAACCTCAAAGCCAGTTTCTCAAGAAGTCTTTAGGCCAGCAGAGCTCCATGTTTGGGTTGTCTTTACAATGTCCCTTACTTTGTGAAACTCCTCCACCACATCCAAGGTTGTGAACTCCTGAGAATTTCCCATTCCAGATTGGATTTATTTTCCAATTTTCACTTCTACAGTAACTGACCTAGTTTTACATCAATGCAAGTAGATTCCTATGGAATATGATGTGTATTTTGAAGTTCATTTTTATTCAACACTATTACATTACTATTTCTTCAGTTTATGCACATAATAGGATATATATTTATTCCACAAGTTAGGAAGTTTATAGGCATTTGTTTCACTTTCAATCACTTTCTGCTTCAGAACACATGTATTCCTCCATGTTTCTTGACTGGTCTTCTCATGAGACTTCTTTCCAAACACATTATTTTCTATTTCCGTAATCACTTTTGAAACAAAACTCACACACCCTTCATTATAAACCATAACTCTAAGATTACCATTAGATGTATAACTCTTTGGAATGAATGATTGTATATCAATATAAGATTTCCTATATATTTTCAGATATCAATTCAATCCATTATTTAAGTGGAACCAGTTATATTTTTTCCCAGTATGATCTATTTATGCATTATCTCTATATTCATAGACACAGTGTACACCTCTTTGTACCCCCAATACTAATTTATTCGTCTTCACAATATTGCTCCCGTAAATGGTGGAAGAAATACTCATTTCACCTGATCTACATATACATTTTATTACAGTAATATTCTGGACACCAAATGCAAAGGTCACACTTATTATTGTACCAAAGCCTAAATGGAAAGTGAGCATGGATTACTAAAAACATCCATGTCCACATTGCCTAATTCTCTCAAATGTCAATCCTATTCCTGACTACATATGTGTTTCTTCCTAAGATTATATATTCAACCTGAACCCTTTGAAAATGTCTAATCCTATCACTTTATAGTTTGCCTGATTTTGTAATGTCTCTATTGATATCTGCTTTCCTACATATTTCCCAAGTTCATCATTGTGATTGACTCTTCACATGTGCTGACAAACATATTCACTCTCTAACCAAAACCCTATTGCTAAAGATCTTTTGTTCCAAATACTATACTCACTCTTCTTCCTATACCTACCGACTATCTTCCTAATCCTACCGACTATACCTGTTTGACTGGATGTTCTCTTGTACATTCAATGATCCAAGGTAGAAGATCCTATGCCATTGATTATAGATTTATTTTAGACATCTGTGCAGAAAGTAATTCAATGCTAATTATCCAAGTCAAGGTCCCAATGCCATTCTGGGCTTCGAATCTTACCTAGATTTCTGTTTTTATAATTATATTTCACCTCTATATCCTTTTAAATATTTTAGGTTCCAAATACCATCATTCATCCAGCAGAATGATTTCTAACCCAAATCAAACATGTTGTTAACCTTAACCATTCACTGTTCCATCAATCTAACTTTACGGAAGAGCAGGGATAGAGTTGGTCTTAAAACACAGGAATGTATGAGATATTTCACCTGATGAAAACCTCAAAGGTACATGCATAAATGATCCCTGAAGAAAATGAAGGCAGCTATAAAGGACCTGAGAGAGCAAAAGTCATCTTCAATGGCAAACAACCTGGTCAGGATGAAGGGTTCTGTCTGAATCAGCCTCTCTCTTCTTAATGTAGAGAAAATGGACCAAACCCAGCCTGTGTGGGTAGCTGTTCAAGGGCGCCTATTATTGATATACCATTCTAACTTGTGAAAGTGTAACAGGAAGTAGGGGCAGCCTCCTTCTCATGTGACACTTGGAAGCCACTGGTAGGACAAAGTGATTGCCAAGGCAGTAACCTCATTGAGTTCCTGAAGGAAGTGACCTCACCTCACTTCCTTGGTGATTAAAATCTCTGAACTTGGGATTCATGAAGCCAGTCACCCATAGCCAGTCTCAGTCCCAGTCCCAGTGGTCACACTTGTTTGGATTTACCAAAGACAGAGTCAGTCTTTCTTGGTAACTACTGATGTGAGGATGGCCAAATGCCAGGAAAGCTCTGAAGAGGAGCCGTTTCTGAGAAAGCAGGTAGTGGCTCACCTCTGGCTCCTGACACCTTCACAGAGTTAGCCAAGGAGACCAGATCTGACACAGGTCAGGCCATTTCAGGGGAATATAGTATGGTCCACCAGTCAGAGGACACTCTGGATATTCACAGACCTACTTGAGTTAAGGAGGTGCCTTTGTGGGTGTGGGTGTGAGTTTGTGGTTTTGTCTAATGTTTTGAGAATAGGTAGGAAAGGCGGTTTGTTTGGATTGGAGTGGACTGTTTCTAGTAAGTCGTTTGACAAGGCGAGTGCTTCTATGTCTGTGTTTCACACTCTGTCCGTGGTTGTAGACATTAGAAAAGACAATGCATCAAGGATGTGTCCTGTCTAGTAGAATGCTTCCCAGCATTCTTCCTGCCCGATTTAGGAATGGACTGTGGCTCGCCTTATGCATGGGAAATACCTACTAACTTTCTAAGTTCCTGTTTTCTTCCTGAATTCCGGCAAATCTCAAGAATAGGCCCATGGTTTTGAGTCCAAGATATGTACCACCTCCAAGCTCTGTGACATGGCCATGTACTTGATAGCTGTAGGGAATGGGAACATCTTAGAAAACTCAAATAACTGTGTGACCAGTAAACTCTCAGTGGAGAGACCCTGCTTTGGTTTATTTGCATACTTATGGTTATGTTGCCCTGAATGTCAAGAAGGTCTTTGCCTCAGGCCACCCCTTTGTGAAGCCTGAAGAAAACTGTTTTCAAATGGAAATAAATGGGCATAACATGTTGCTCTTTGCTTAATTGCTTTGGAAAGGGATGTGTCCGAATCAGCCTCTTTTGCCTCTGTGAGGTTGTGGCTTAGATTCTCAGCACATGATAGATCTAAAGATAGATTCCATGTGTGCAATCAAAACCAAAATGGCAAAAAAATTAGTCATTGTGGATGAGTCTCTTGCATTCCTCTGTTAGGTTCTTTACCTCCATCAAGTGTGAATAGGAATCCTTTAGGTCAAATGAGTTCTTCAAAGCCCTGCAGAGGTGCTTGTGTTTTCTCAAGACTCCAAATCACATAAAGAATCTATACCTGAGAGTCAGTAGGCCTGAAATTGGAGAAGGAGAGCAGTATTAATGGCAGGCCTATTTGATCACTCCTGGTTCACAGGAAGGGTGTCCATGTCACCCTGACTTTAGGCAAATGAGGGGCAAGCAACATTATTTTGGACACTCTCTTGGGATGCATTCCGCATGGTAACCTCCAGCCAGAGGTTATGATGAATGTCTATATTTAAGAAGATGAGGGCCATGTGGGTGTATTTTGGTTTTAATTGTGGTCATTCTTGTGGCAGTTGGAAGAGATGACTGGATCCACCTGGGCTTGAACTCTGGTGTCATTCCCCTTAGAGACTGAGTTCTGGAACACACATCAAGGAAGAATTGCCATAAATTGTGTGGGGATTTTAAGAGGCCATGCATGAGAGTCGCCCTTGGAAACTGAGATCTATGCCCACGGTGGCTTTCCACAGAGCACTGGGAATCTCAGACAGGATATAACATGATTTAATTCTGAAAGACTTGGCAGCCATATTTGATAGTCAAAACACACATGGACCTCAATTGTAGACCTCAATGGGCGTGGCTTCATGTGACCTTTTGGCCATGCTCTGGGAAGCCTTGCCTGTGAGAGTTCTCCAGAGCTTTCATTGAAATGATCTTCCTCAACATTGAATAATTCCTGAATGAATTGAAATAAACAGTGCCTCCAACTTTATCCTTGAAAATTGGCTAGATAAATACCATGATATTTTTAAAATTCCAATGACCAGGTGGCACTGAAGAACCTTTGGATGTCCTGTTGCTGATCATGAGTGTACCAGACAGTGCCTTGATTAACTGGTTTTCATGAATATGGTGTAGAACAGAGATGCCAGTAATTTGGAGCCTGTAGAATAGTGGGCCTAGAGCAGAGGTGATTAAGTGTGTGATAAAACATCTGTGGTGGGGTCATGTGGATCTGCCATTGTCTTCCAAATGACTTGTGACTGACATGGTGCAGCCAGCAGAACATTGTATGTAAACGCATCATGTTATATGGAGAGGTTTAAGGGCAATGTTCAGAATCAGGTTGCTATGGTCACGGAGGCAATATGTGGTATACAAGCCCTGTTGGTGCATTCTCCTGCAGACCCTGACCCACCACATGTGACAGAACTCCCTCCTGCACTGTGGTCAAGTTTAACTCCTTGTATTTCATGAAACAAATACAAAACTCTGAGTGCAGCAGGAGACATTATAAAAAGTGGAGGATGATGAAATGGCTTCACAGTCCACATGGGGAGACACATAGACCCCAGTGGCCATAGTTTACCTACAAAGAGAGAATTCAGCAATGCTGCTTCATGTTAATTGGAAAATTATAAACCATGTGCTCAAGGTCACAGAGATGCATAAACAGCTTTGATGGTCTTACTAGAAAAAAAGCTAAAGCTCCTGAAAACAACATATATTTCAACTGTCCATCTTAGAGGCAGTTTCTGCAGAGTCTTTAGGCTGGCAAATCTTCATGTTTGTGGAGTATTTACATAGTCCCTTACTTTTGGAAACTCCTCTACCATCTCCAAGGTTGTGAAATCCCGAGCAGTTTTCATTTCAGGTATGAATTCAAAGATTTTCTAACTCTTTTCCTCTAATTGTGTCTTACTTGGGGTGAAAATAATGTAAAGTTATTGTTCTAAATGAGAGTGGGAAAATTTTTGTGTAACACTAATTTGCATACACATTGATCCATTTTCCAATTTTCCATTTGAAATACTGAATCCCTGACAGTAACTCATACCCTACTATACTCTGACTACTAATCCTAATATGATGGAGAATAATACCCAAACAGAATGAAAATACAAGCAGTTCAGTGGAGACATGGTGTACAGTTGGACTTCCCTTTTGCATGATTAAGGGTAGGTGTTATAAATCTACTCAATTTTTAATTGAAATAGTCCTCCATGTGTTTTTAAAGTTCACAAATATGTTAATATGTCTCCCTTTCTCTGTAGCCTACTCAGCACATGTATTTTTATATGCACATAGAGAATCCTACCTGGTATCACACGTACATTTTCATGAGTTGGCTGAATTGGCAGATACAAATTGTGAGAAGAGATCAGTCCTCCTAAACCCTGTGGGAACTGAAAATTCAAACTATGTGTGAGCTTCCCAGTAGAACAATATTATACATAAATCCATGTTCAGTATAATAAATATTTTTGCATCTGTGGATGATGTATATTACATGATGAATTATGATTAGCATGTATTTATTGATACTTTTTAATGTATATTTGTGTTTATTTAAAAAAAAGAAAAAAAAAAAAAATATATATATATATATATATATATATATATATATATATATATATATATATATATCTCCAGATTTCTCAAAATATGAAATATATGTGTCTTATACACACTCTGTAAATTCATTCATGTTCATGTATATGGATTTATAATCAACTTTTCACAAGATAATTCTCAGAAATATTCATCCACCTGAAATACATATTTGTTTCCCAGTACTGAAAACTAACTTCAATCAATGGTGTTTACAAATCCTAATATTTCTACAGTAACTGACCCAGTTTAACATCAATGCCAGTAGATTCCAATGGGACATGATGTCTATATTGACCTTCATTTTAATCCAACACTGGTACATTACTATTTCTTCAGTTTTTGCACATCATAGGATATGTATTTCATCCACAAGTTCACAAATATATAGGAATTTGTTTCACTTTCAAACACTTCTTGCTTCAGAACACATGTATTCCTCCATGTTACTTGATTCATCTTTTCATGAGACTTCTTTCCAAATACATTATTTTCAATTTCCATAATCAATTTCGAAGCTAAACTCACACACTCTTCATGATGAACCATAACATTAATATTAACATTAGATGTATAACTGGTTGGAATGAAAAATTGTATATCAATATAAGATTTCCTCTATATGTTCACGATTCAATTCAATCCATTATTTAAAGTTGGAACCAGTTATGTTTTTTATTCACAGTATTGTCTATTAATGCATTATCTCTATATTCATAGATACAGTGTACTCCTCTTTGTCCCTTCAATACTAATTTATACGTCTTCAAAATATTGCTCCCAGAAATGGTGGAAGAAATACTCATGTCACCTTATCTATATATAGATTTCATCACAGGAATATTCTGGACACAAAAAGCGAAGGTCACACTCATGATTGTATCAAAGCCTAAATGCCAAGGGAGCGTGGATTACTAAAAAGAACCATGTCCAGGTTGCCTAATGCTCTCACATGTAAATCCAATTGGTGACTACATATTTGTTTCTTCCTAAGATTATATATTCAACCTCAAACATGTTGAAAATGTCTAATCCTATCACTCACTTCATACTTTTCCTGATTTTGTAATATCTTTATTGATACCTGCTTTCATACATATTTCCCCCAGTTCATCATTGTGACTGACACTTCACATATGCTGACATTTACATTCACTCTCTACCCGAAACCCTATTGCTAAAGAACTTTTGGTCCAAATCCTATACTCACTCTTCTTTCTAAACCTACTGACTATCTTCCTAATGCTACTGACTATAGTTTTTTGACTCGATGTTCTCTTCGACAATCAATTATCCAAGGTATAAGGTCCTATGCCATTGTATATCAATTTATCTGAGACACATGTGCAGAACATAATTCAAACCTAAGTATCCCACTCAAGGGCCCAGTTCCCTTCTGGCTTCCAATCTTACCTAGATTTTTGTTTTTATACTTATATTTTACCTATATATTTTTGTAAATATCACAGGCTCCCAATACCATTAATCATCTGGCAGAAAGATTCCTAACGCAAATCAAACATGTTATTAACCCTAAACATACACTTTTCCCTCAATCTAACTTTACAGAAGAGGAGGGACAGAGTTGGTCTTACAATACAGGAATGTAGGGGATCTTCCACCTGCTGAGGACATCAAAGGTATATGCAGAAATGATCCCCTGAGATGATGAAGGAAGCTATGAAGGACCTGAGAGAGCAAAAGACATCTTCCATGGCAAACTATCTGGTCAGGATGAAGGGATGTGTCTGAATCAGCCTCTACCTTCTTAATGTAGAGAAGATGGACCAAACCAGGCCTGTGTGGAGAGCTGTTCACAGGTACTTATGGTTGGTATACCATTCTAACTGTGAAAGTGTGACAGGAAGTAGGGACAGCCTCCATCTCATGGGACTTTTAGATGTAACTTTTAGGACAAAGTGGTTGCAAAGTCAGTGACCTCATTCAGTTCCTGAAGGAAATGACCTCACCTCACTGCCTTGGTGATGGAACTCTCTGGACGTTTGATCCTGGAAGACAGGCACCAAGAGCCAGTCACAGTCCCAGTCCCAGTGGTCTCACTTGTTTTGATTTATCAAGAACAGAGTCAGTCTTTCTTAGTACCTACTGATGTGACGATGGCCAAATGACAGGAAAGCTCTGAAGAGGAGCTTTTCCTGGGAAATCAGGTAGTGGCTCACCCATGGCTCCTAACAACTTCAAAGTGTTGGCCAAGGAGACTAGATCTGATACAGGACAGGCCATTTTGGGGGAACATACAATGGCCCACCATTCCGAGGACACTCTGGATAGTCACAGACTTACTTGAGCAAAGGAGGTGCCTTTGAGTGTGTGTGTGTGGGTTTGTGGTTTTGTCTCATGTTCTGAGAATAGGAAGGAAAGGCTCTTTGTTTGGATTGGTGTGGACTGTTTCCAGTAAGTCGTTTGACAAGGCGAGTGCTTCTATGTCTGTGCATCCCACTCTGTCCGTGGTTGTAGACATTAGAAAAGAGAATGCATCAATGGATGTGTCCTGTCTAGTAGAAAGCTTCCAAACTTTCATCCTGCCCAATTTACAAATGGACTGCAGCTTGTCTTATTGAAGGGCAACATCTGCTCTCTTACTAAGTTTCTGTTTTCTTCCTGAATTCTGGAAACTCTCCAGAATAGCCTCATGGTTTTGTGTCCAAGATATGTACCACCTCCAAGCTCTGTGATATGGTGATGTACTGGATAGCTGAAGGGAATAGTGAGCATCTAAGAAAACTCAGATATCAGTGGGACCAGGAAAGTCTCAGTGGAGAAACCCTTCTTTCGGGCTTTTGCTTACCTATTGTTCTGCTGCCCAGAATTTCAGGAAGGTTTTTACCTCAGGATACTCATTTGTGAAGCCTGAAGAAAACAGTTTTCAAATGGAAATGAATGGGCATCACCTGTGGCTCTTTGCTTAATTTCATTGGAAATGGATGTTTCTGAAACAGCCTCTTGGCCCTGTGTGAGGCTGTGGTTAGATACTCAGCACCTTATACATCCCACGTGTTCATCCAAAACCAAAATGGCCAAAAGAGCAGTCCTTGTGGATGAAGTCTCTCCCTACCTCTGTAAGGTTCCTGACCTCTATCAAGTGAGAATAGGGTGCCTTTGGGTCAAATGAGTTCTTCAAAGCCCTTCAGAGGCTAGCCCATAGGTGATTCCAATGATTCCAATTCACATGAAGATTCTAAACCCCACAGTCAGTAGTCCTCAAATTGGAGAAGCAGAGCAGTATTAATGGCAGGCCTATTTGATCAGTCATGGTTCACAGAAAGGTGTTCAGGCCACACCAACTTTAAGCAAATGAGGGGCAAGGGAGCTTATTTTGGACACTGTCTTGGGCTGTGACCCTCATGGAAACCTCCATCCAGAGGTTAAAATGAGTGTCTATATGGAAGAAGATGATGGCCATGTGGAAGTGTTCTGGTTTTAATTGTGGTTATTAGTGTGGTTGTTGAAAAATATGACTGGCTCCACCTGGTCTTGAACTCTGGTGTGATTCCCCTTAGAGACTGAGTTCTGGAACTGATCTCAGAGAAGTATTGCCATGAGTTTTGTTGGGATTTTAGAAGGCTATGCATGAGAGTCACCCTTGGAAACTGAGATCTGTGCCCAGGAAGGCTTTCCACAGAGCACAGGAAATCTCAGCCAGGTTATCACATAATATTTTTCTGAAAGAATTAGCAGCCATAGTTGAGAGGCAAAACAGGCAAGGATTTTACATTGTAGACCTCAATGGGCCTGGCTTCATGTGACCATTTGGCAACACTTTGGGAAGCCTTGCCTGTGAGAGTTATCCAGAGCGTTCATTGAAATGGGCTTCCTCACAATTTAATGGTTACTGAATTAAATGAAAACCTCAGTGCCTACAACTTCATCCTTGAAAAATGGGCTCGATAAATACCATGAAATTTTTGAAATTCCCATGACCAGGTGGCACTGGAAAACCATTGGAGATCCTGTTGCTGATCATGAGTGTACCAGAAAGTGCCTTGATTGACTGGGTTTCACAAAAAAATTGTGTAGAACAGAGATGCCAGTAAGTTGGAACCTGCTGAGTAGTGGGCCTAAAGCAAAGGTGGGTAGGTGTGAGATAAAACATCTCTGGTGGATTTATGTGGATCGGCCGTTGGCTTTCAAATGGCTTGTGACTGACATGATGCAGCCAGCAGACCCTTATATGAAAAGGCATCTTGTTATATGGATAGGTTTCTGGGCAATGTTCAGAATCAGGTTGATATGGTCAAGGGGGCAAGCTATGTTGGACATAAGCCTGATTGGTGCATTCTCCTGCAGACTCTGTCCCACCACACGTGACAGAACTCCCTCCAGCACTGTGTCCCAGTTGAACTCCTTGTATTTCATGAAGCAAATACCAAACTCCCAGTGCAGCAGCAAGAATCACCACGAAAAGTAGAGTATGACCAAATGGCTTCACAGTCCACACGAAGAGACACTTATCCCCCTGTTGCCACAGTTTATCTACAAAGTGAGAATTCAGCACTGCTGCCTCATTTTCATTGGAAAATAAGATACCATGTCTTCCAGGTCACATAGATGTTGACCCAGTTTTGATGCACTCACTACATAGGATGCTAAAGCTACCGACAACAACATACATTTCAAGTGTCCCAACTCAGAGGCAGTATCTCAAGAAGTCTTTAGGCCTGCAGAGCTCCATGTTTGTGGAGTGTTTACCTTGTCTTTTATTTTTGGAAAGTCATCTACCACCTCCAAGGTTGTGAACTCCTGAGCATATTCCATTCCGGGTATGTATTCACAGATTTTCTAACTCTTATCCTCTAATTGTGTATTTCTTCCAGCGAGGGTAATATAAAGGGATTGTTCTTAATGTGAGTGGGAAGATTTTTGTGTAGCACATATTTGCAAACACATTGGGTTTACTTTCCTATTTTCCATTCGAAATACTGAATCTCTGACACTAACCCATACCCTACTAGACTCTGACTACTAATCCTTATATGATGGAGAATAGTAACCCAAACAGAATACAAATACCAGCAATTCAGCGAAGGCATGATACGTAGTTGGACATCCCTTTTGGATTATATTGTGTAGGAGTTAAAATATATATTTAATGTTTATTGACATAGTTCTCCATGTGTTTTTAAAATTAACAAATATGTGAATTCCTCTCTCCCTTTTCTGTAGCCTATTAAGCACATGTATTATTATATGCACAAATAGAATCCTACCTGGTATCACATGTACATTCTTCTGAGGTGGCTGACATGGCAGATAAAAATTGTGAGAAGAGATCACTCCTCCTAACCTCTGTTGGAACCGAAAATTTAACCTATGGGTGAGCTTCCTAGTTGACCAACATTATGCATAAATCCATTTTCAGTAAAATGTATATTTTTGGATAAGTGGATGTTATATATTTAATGAAGAATTTCGATTGGCATATATATTGCTACTTTTTAATGTCTCTGTGTGTGTGTGTTTGTGTGTGTGTGTGTGTGTGTGTATATATATATATATATATATATATATATATATATATATATATATATACTCTCCAGATTTTTCAAAATATGAAATATATGTGTCTTATTATACACTTCCTAAAATCATTTATATTCATGTATGAGGATTTATAATGAACTTTTCACAAGATTATTCTCAGAAATATTCATCCACCTGAAATACATATTTGTTTCCTAATACTGAAAACTAACTTCAGTGAATGGTGCATACAAATCATAATATTTTGACATTGCAAGAGGGCCGTGAATAGAGAGCATCATACCCATTGTACCGTGCCACTGCGCAGGTGACTAACGACTAAGAACGACAAAAAACTATCTTGTTAGGAACTTACAGCAAAATGGGGGTGCACTGAAACCTAGAAGAAGGATTTCTAGCACTGAGGTCCGGTAAATGAGTCCCAAACATGAGCCAACTCTGCGACCGGAGATCCTGTCTGACTGATCTGCGCGACCCGTCCAGTGGCTACAGACAGCAGGGCACCACCGAGATGCGATCAATAATCACGGATAACATTGATGCAGATTCTGTGGAATTCTGCCAGTAGAGTCCCCACTGAGCCCTGGGCTGAGTTCAGGGTTTCAGATGGGGAAGGAAGTGGTACAGTTCTAACCCCCACAATAGAAACTCCACAAAGGAAACCAACGGCCACCATCTTGGTGAGCTGAAGTAACGACAGCCACTCCCCTACAGATTGCAACAATAAAACAGGTGCTGTTACTCAGCTCATTTCCCATACTTCGGGGAATTTGCATCAAATCTCTCCTAGGCTTTCTGGGGGAGAGATTATCAGAGCGAGCCTGCATAAAGACAGGGGAAAACTAGAGGCACCTGACTTTCAACTCCCCCTCCCATCAGTGGTGAAAAAAAACTGTCTAGCCAGCGCTGAGAGAGGGGCAAGCGGAAAAAAAAAATCAAAACAATAGAGTGCCGGGGTTCCCAATAGCCAACTGTGCAATCAGAGATCCGGGCTGATTGAATCATGCAGCCAGGCCTGCTGTTACAGATGGCGGGGCACCACCGAGAAGTGACCTGAAGCAGGGAGAAATGTTGCTGCGGATTCTGTGGAATCCTGCCGGCTGAGCTCCCACTGATCCCCGGGCTGAGTTTGGGAATTCAGACAGGGAAGAAAGTGGTATAGTTCTATCCCCCACAAAAGAAACTCCACCAAGGAAACCAGCGGCCACCATCTTTGAGATCTGAAGTAACCACCGCCCCTCTCCAATAGATTGCAACAATAAAACAGATGTGTGTTACTCAGCTCATCTCTCATACAGCGGGGAATTCGCATAAAATGTCTCCTAGGCTTTCCGGGGGAGGGTTAATCAGAGCAAGCCTGCATAAAGACGCAAGAAAAATTAGAGACACCTGACTTTCGACTCCCCCTACCATCAGTGGCAATAACGAAACGTGTATAGCCAGTGCTGGGGGAGGGGCAAGCAGAAAAAATCAAAACAATAGAGTGTCTGGGTTCCCAAAAGACACCCTCCACACCCAACAAACGGCAGGCACAGAGTACAGTTTGAACTGCCGAGAGGCATCACTCAGGGGAAATCTGGTCTAGAAAAAGAAACCAGGACAAGCAGGAGAAACCAAAGGACTAGAAGGCAGGCCCTTGTGACTGGGCGGCTGGAGACTGCAGGCCCGCACGTGACATTCCACCCACTGCCTGAGTGACTGGGGGGCTGAGGAATGCCCGCCCGCCGGCAACCGAGCGTGAGACTGCGTGGCTAGAGATTGCCAACCCAACGGCGACAGCCCACCTGCTGCCCGCGTGACTGGGCGGCTGGAGACCGCCTGCCCGCTGGCGACCAACCACGCAATTGGGCGGCTGGAGACCACCCGCCTGCCAGTGACCCAGAGCTGAAACAAACCAGAGACAGTCAAGTCCCACCCCCCAATTCGGACACCTCGGCAAGGAGCCTGGGGCCCGCCAAAGCAGAGAGGTGACATCACTGGAGCTCGGCCTTCGGAATTACTTCCAAGCGGAATCCACTTTAGCAGGCATAGTTTACCAACACAAAGGAGAGACAACAGAGATATACAACACCAAAACAAATCTAAAGAATAAAGCAGAAACACAGCAATCAAATAGAGCTGGAAAGTAACGTGAACATCATGAAAAAACAAGGACAAAAAAGGAGTACAAACAATGCAGGACAACTTAATTCTACAGGAGGACCTTGAAGCATCAGAAACAGGGATAGGGAAAGAACTCAAGGCATACCGAACTCAGATGGAAAGGAATATTAGAGAAGACATGAGGCAGCAAGTCCAAGCAATAAAAGTATATTTTGAAAATGAATTAAACAAACAAATTCAAATGGCAAAGAATGAGCATTACCAGGAGATAGAGATCTTAAAAAAAATATTAAACAGTAATCCTAGAAATGCAGGAAAATATAAACCAAATTAAAAACTCAAACGAGAATATTACAAATAGACTAGATCAAGTAGAAGTCAGAACATCAGATAATGAAGACAAAGTTTATCAACTTGAAAAGAATTGAGTAAACACAGAAAAGATGCTTAAATCCCACCAGGAATTTATTCAAAAGATATGGGATGTCATAAAAAAACAAAAAACAAATTTAAGAGTCATCAGGATAGAAGAAGGCATAGAGATTCAAACCAAAGGAATGGACAACATATTAAATGAAATAATTCTATAAAACTTCCCAGAGATGAATGATGGATTGGATTACCAATTCCTGGAAGCCTACAGGACCCCAAATATTCAAAACCAAAATAGACCAACTCCAAGACATATAATTATGAAGATAGCCAACATACAGAACAAGGAGAGAATATTAAAAGCTACAAGAGAAAGGAGGCAGATTACATTCAGGGGTAAACCAATTAGGTTAACAACTGATTTTTCATCACATTCGTTGAAAGTGAGAAGATCCTGGAACAATGTAATTCAAATGCTGAAAAAAAAAAGAATTCCAACCAAGAATACCATATAAAGCAAAGTTAAGCTTCAGATTTGACAATGAAATTAAAGTCTTTCACGATAAACAAAAGCTAAAACAATTCTCAGCCAGAACACCAGCACTGCAAAGCATTTTGTGCAAAATACTACAAGAAGAAGAGTTAAAAAATAGTGCCCAAAACTAACAGTGGGAAGTATCTCAGTAAAGCGGGAGGAAAGTAACCAAAAAAGTAAAAACTATCCAAACTAAAATATAATAAATAAATAAACATGACTGGAAGTACAAATCATATTTCAATTGTAACCTTAAATGTTAATGGCCTAATTTCACCAATCAAGAGACATGTGCTAGTGACCTGGATCAAAAAAACAAATCCAACAATATTCTGCGTTCAGAGGACTCATATGATAGGAAAAGACATACACAGGCTGAAGGTAAAAGGTTGGGAAAAATCATAACACTCACACGGCCCTCGGAAGCAAGAAGGATTTGCCATACTCATATGGAATAAAATCAACTTCAAACCTAAGTTAATCAAAAGGGATAAAGAATGACACTATATTCTGTTAAAAGGAATCATCCACCAACAAGAAAAAAACAATTATCAATTTGTATGCACCAAGCAATGGAGGTGCAACGTTCATAAAACAAACTCTCCTCAAGTTCAAGAGTCAAATAGACTACAAAACAATAATTATGGGTGACTTCAACATACCACACTCGGCATTAGAGAGATCCTCTAGACAAAAACTGAATAAAGAAACTATAGAACTCAACAGCACAATCAATAACCTAGACTTAACCGACATATATAGAATATATCAACCATCATCAAGTGGATACATGTTCTTCTCAGCAGCACATGGATACTACTCAGAGATACACCATATATTATGCCATAGGGCAATTCTTAGTAAATATAAAGGCATGGAGATTATACCGTGCACCATATATGATCATAATGGAATAAAACTGGAAATCAATGAGAAAAGAAAGAAGGAAAAATCCTACATCACATGGAAAATGAACAACATGCAACTGAATGATCAATGGGTTACAGAAGACATAAAGAAGGAGATAAAAAAATTCTTAGAGACAAATGACAATACAGACACAACATACCGGAATCTATGGGACACAATGAAAGCAGTTTTAAGAGGGAAATTCATTTCTTGGAGTTCTTTCCTCAAAAAAAGAAAAATACAACAAATAAATGAACTTAAACTACACCTCAAAAACCTAGAAAAGGAAGAGCAAAACAACAGCAAATGTAGTAGAAGACAAGAAATAATTAAATTTAGAGCAGAAATCAATGAAATTGAAACAAAAAAAAAAAGTTGAAAAAATTGATAAAACTAAAAGTTGGTTCTTTGAAAAAATAAATAAGAGTGACAGGCCCTTAGCCATGCTAAGGAAAAGAAGAAGAAAGAGAATTCAAATTACTAACATATGGGATGAAAAATGCAATATCACAACAGACACTACAGAAATACAGAAGATAATTAGAAAGTATTTTGAAACACTATATTCCAACAAAATAGAATATTGTGAAGATATTGATAAATTTCTTAAGTCATACGATCTGCCCAGATTGAGTCAGGAAGACGCAAACAATTTAAACAGGCCAATAACAAAGGAAGAAATAGAAGAGGCAATCAAAAGACTACCAACCAAAAAAAAGCCCTGGACCGGATGGGTATACAGCGGATTTCTACAAAACCTTCAAAGAAGAATTAAAACCAATATTTTTTCAAGCTTTTTCAAGAAATAGAAAAAGAAGGAGCTCTTCCAAATTCATTCTATGAGGCCAACATCACCCTGATCCCGAAACCAGACAAAGACACTTCAAAGAGAGAATACTACAGACCAATATCTCTAATGAACTTGGATGCAAAAATTCTCAATAATATCCTGACGAATCAAATACAAAAGCATATCAAAATAATTGTGCACCATCATCAAGAAGGATTCATCCCCGTGATGCAAGGATGGTTCAATATACGAAAATCAATAAATGCCATTCACCACATCAATAGAATTAAAGACAAGAACCATATGATCATCTCGATAGATGCAGAAAAAGCACTTGACAAAGTTCTGCATCCCTTTATGTTCAAATCACTATAAATACTAGGGATAACAGGAACTTACCTCAAAATTTTAAAAGCTATATATGCTAAACCTCAGGCTAGCATCATCCTAAATGGAGAAAAACTGAAGGCATTCCTTCTAAAATCTGGAACAAGACAGGGATGCCCTTTATCACCACTTCTATTCAATTTAGTTTTGAAATACTAGCCAGAGCAATTAAACAGACCAAAGAAATTAAAGGCATAAAAATAGGAAAAGAAGAATTTAAAGTATCACTATTTGCAGATGACATGATAATATATTTAACAGACACAAAAAGGTCTACAAAGAAATGGCTAGAGTTAATAAATGAATTCAGAAATGTGGCAGGATATATAATTAACACGCATAAATCAAAGGCATTCCTGTATAACAGCAACAAAACTTCTGAAATGGAAATGAGGAAAACCACTCTATTCACAATATCCTCAAATAAAATAAGATACTTGGGAATCAACCTAACAAAAGTGGTGAAATATTTATATAATGAAAACTACAGAACTCTAAAGAGAGAGATAGAAGAAGATCTCAGAAGATGGAAACATGTGCCCTGTTCATGAATAGGCAGATCTAACAACATAAAAATGGCAATATTACACAAAGTTCTCTACAGGTTTAATGCAATGCCAATCAAAATCCCAACGGCATTTCTTGTAGAAATAGATAAATCAATCATGAAATTCATATGGAAAAACAAAAGACCCAGAATAGCAAAAGCAACTCTAAGCAGGAAGTGTGAATCTGGAGGTATAGCGATTCCAGAGTTCAAACTGTACTACAAAGCAACAGTAACAAAAACAGCATGGTACTGGTACCGAAAAAAGCAGGTGGACCAGTGGTACAGAAGAGAGGACACAGAAACCAATCCACAAAATTACAACTTTCTTATATTTGATAAAGGGGCTAAAAGCATGCAATGGAGGAAGGGTAGCATCTTCAACAAATGGTGCTGGGAAAATTGGAAATCCATATGCAACAAAATGAAACTGAATCCCGTTCTCTCGCCATGCACAAAATTTAACTCAAAATGGATCAAGGATCTAGATATAAAATCAGAGACACTGCATTTCATAGAAGAAAAAGTTGGCTACGATCTACATACTGTGGGGTCGGGCTCCAAATTTCTTAATAGGACGCGCATAGCCCAAGAGTTATTAACAAGAATAAAAAAATGAGACTTACTTAAACTAAAAAGTTTTTTTTCTCTGCCAGAGAAACAATAAGAGAGGTAAATAGAGAGCCTACATCCTGGGAACAAATTTTTACCCCTCACACTTCAGATAGAGCCCTAATATCCTGAATATACAAATAATTCAAAAAAAAAAAACTATCAATAAGATAACAAATAACCTAATCAACAAATGGGGCAAGGACCTGAAATGACACTTCACCAAGGAGGACATACAATCAATCAACAAGTACATGAAAAAATGCTCACCACATCTAGCAGTCAGAGAAATGCAAATCAAACCCACCCTAAGATACCATCTCACTCCAGTATGATTGGCAGCCATTATGAAGTCAAGCAACAAGTGTTTACGAGGACGTGGGGAAAAGGGGACACTTGTACACTGCTGGTGGGACTGCAAATTGGTGAAGCCAACATGGAAAGCAGTATGGGAATTCCTGGGAAACCTAGGAATGGATCCACCATTTGAACCAGCTATCGCCCTTCTCGGACTATTCCCTGAGGATCTTAAAAGAATGTACTAAAGGGATACTGCCACATCAATGATCATAGTGGCACAATTCACAATAGCTAGACTGTGGAACCAACCTAGATGCATTTCAATAGATGAATGGATAAAAAAAATGTGGCATCTATACACGATGGATGCAGCACTAAAAAATGACAAAATCATAGAATTTGCAGGGAAATGGATGGCATTAAAGCAGATTATGCTAAGAGAAGCTAGCCAATCCTTAAAAAAAAATGGCAAATGTCTTCTTTGATAAAAAGAGAGTAACTAAGAATAGAACAGTGAGGAAAAGCATGAGGAAAAGATTAATATTAAACAAAGATGAGTGGGAGAGAGAAAGGGAGAGAGAAGGGAAAGCATATGGAAATGGTAGTAGACCCTCATTGTTACATAAAATTACATATAAGACGTTGTGAGGGGAAAGGCGGGAACAAGAGAGAGAAGTGAAGAATAGCAGATGAGGAAGAGAGGGAAGATAGGATGGGAGGGGAGGGGGGATAGTAGGGGATAATAAAGGTAGCAGAGGACAACAGTCACTAATATGACATTATGTAAAAATGTGAATGTGTAACTAATGTGATTCTGCAATTCGTATTTGGGGAAAATTGGGAGTTCATAACCCATTTGAGTCAAATGTATGAAAGATGATATATCATGAGCATTGTAATGTTTTGAAAAACCAATAAAAATAAATAAACAAAGGTTTAAAATTGAGTGGGAAGAAATCAGCTAAAAAAGAGTTGAGATGCATTCATTTTGATAAGCAGAAAGTTTGTTTTGTGTAGTTGTAAATATCACAAATTTATTTTACCAGAAAACTGGCTTTTAAAAATGAACATATATTGAGATTAAAGGATAATCCACCTACCTTCATAAAAAATTCATATCATTTCCTATATTTTTCATATTTCATTTTTTTCGTGAATATTTTGTCATGGACCAGGTCTAGTCTTAGGCTACCTCTTCTGACAAGTTCGTACAATGTGTTGGATTGTTCTTTTCATCTTTTATTTGATAGTTTCTAGCTGATAATGTGTATTTTTCCTTATCTTTATTTGGAAATACATACCCAACTACATCTTTGCATTTTATGTTTTACTGGGGAAGAAACTCATCAAAAGCTCTTTATTATATGTATCAACAATCAAACATTTAGAGCATGCGATTATTCTTAATTTTGCATGAAAATATCTTTGTACCATTTTTCTTATAAAGATGTAGAATTATTAATACTGTCCCTACTGTAATAAGTAACTACTTACAAGAAGAATTAAACAATTGACTTTATATCAATCATGAATATGAAAATTAATAATATAAGTAATTGGCAATAAATATGCAATTGATAGAAATTAAAATCACGAGAAAGCCATTTAAAATGTCAGTGCATATGGTCCTTAAATAATAGGTTGTTCAAATGAAATTTCTCTAATTCATAAGAGTCAATATGCCATATTACAGCTTAATGTAATATAAAAACTTAAATGATAAGTATTGATAAATAAGAATGATACCTGTTTACTTAAATATGTTTATTTGATTTTCACTGTAAGATGTTAATTCTGGAAGACTTGAAAATTAAGAAAGACTTGGTCTATATTATTTCTAACTGGCTAATCAAAGTACTTTTAAATATATATGTATATATATAACATATGTAATACATATGCATGAATATAGATACATATGTATAATAAATGTATTGTAATATATCTATAGGTTATTATAATTATTAAATTTTCTTTTTTCTTCAAGAAAAAAGAATGACTATAAAAAACATTCTTAAATGTAAATTTCATAGCATATTACTGTTTGTAATGACATGAGAGAAAAACTCCTATGGAGGGAAAATGAAAAAGGAAGAGAGAGAAGGGGGAAAATGAGGAAGAAAGTGAGTAAAGAAGAGGGAGAGGAGTGTTTGATTATAAGATAAAAGTGGAGGGTCTGGGTGTCTGGCTCAGTGGTAAAATGCTTGGCTAGCATGTGTGAGGCACTGGGTTATATTCTCATCACAACATATAAATAAATAAAATGAGGTCGATCAACAACTGAAAAAATTAAAATAAAAGTAGAAATATTACCAAAATTCCAAGTTTTTATGAATGCTAAATAAAAAAATTGTTGCATAGCCTTATGTAATTTCTAGACTCCCAAAAATAGTCATTTAATGATAGATTACTAGTGCGATAACTAAAAATCCATTGCTCTTTCCTCGACATTCTGTGGCATGCTAGTGCTTAAATAAATTGTATTATAATACCAAAAAAATTCTAATATTTCTACAGTAACTGACCCAGTTTAACATAAATGCAAGAAGATTCCCATGGGATATAATTGTATTTTGACGTTCATTTTTATTCAACACTGGTACATTACTATTTCTCCAGTTTATGCACATCATAATATGTATATTTCATTCACAATTTAGCAAATTTAGACGCATTTGTTTTGCTTTCAATCACTTCCTGCTTCAGAACACATGTATTCCTCCACGTTTCTTGACTGCTCCTTTCATGAGACTTTTTCCAAAGACATTATTTTTGATTTCCATTATCATTTTTGAAGCAAAACTCACACACCCGTCATGATAAACCATAACCCTAATATTACCATTAGATGTAAAACTGGTGGGAATGAATGATTGTATATCGATATAAGATTTCTTGCATACTTTCAAATATCAATTCAATCCATTATTTAAAGTGGAACCAGTTATATTATTTAATCACAGTATGGTCTATTCATGCATTATCTCTATGTTGATAGACACAGGGTACACCTCTGTGTACCCCCAATAATAATTTGTATATCTTCAAAATTTTGCTCCCAGAAATGGTGGAAGAAATACTCATGTCAACTGATCTACATATACATTTTATCACAGTAATATTCTGGACACAAAATGCAAAGGTCACACTTAGGATTGTCCCAAAGCCTAAATGGAAAGTGAACATGGATTACTAAAAACATCCATGTCTTGGATGCCTAATTCTCTCAAATGTCAATCCTATTGGTGAGTACATATTTGTTTCTTCCCAAGATTATATATTCAACCTCAACCATGTTGAAAATGTCTAATCCTATCACTCACTTTATATTTTGTCTAATTTCCTAATGTCTCTATTGATATCTCTTTTCCTACATATTTTCCCCAGTTCATCATAGTGACTGATGCTTCACATGTGCTGACATTTACATTCACTCTTTATCCGAAACCCTATTGCTAAAGAACTTTTTGTCCAAATACTATACTCACTCTTTTTTCTAAACCTACAGACTATTTACCTAATCTTACGACTATCCCTTTTTGACTGGATGATCTCTTCAACAATCAATCATCCAAGGTACAAGGTCCTATACCATTGTATATTGATTTATCTGAGACATCTGTGCAGAACATACTTCAAAGCTAAGTATCCCAATCACGGGCCCAATGCTTTCTGGTCTTCAAATCTTACCTAGATTTCAGTTTTCATAATTATATTTTACCTGTATATTCTTATATATATTGCAGGTTCCCAATACCATTATTCATCCAGCAGAATGATTCCTAACACAAATCGAACATGTTATTAATCCTAACTATACACTGTTCCCTCAATCCAACTTTACAGAAGAGCAGGGACAGAGTTGGTCTTACAATACAGGGGTGTAGGGGATCTTCCACCTGTTGACAACCTCAAATTTCCATGCAGATATGATCCCTGGAGAAGATGCAGGCAGCTATGAAAGGCCTGAGAGAGCAAAAGTCATCTTCCATGACAAACAACTCGGTCAGGTTGAAAGCATGTGTCTGAATCATCCTCTCTTTTCTTAATGTAGGGAAGATTGACCAAACTAGGCCTGTGTGGAGAGCTGTTCCCAGGTGCCTATGGTTTCTATACCATTCGAACTTGTGAGAGTGTCACAGGAAGTAGGGGCATCCTCCATATTATGAGGCCCTAGGAAGCAAATTTTAGGACAAAGTGGTTGCAAAGGCAGTGACCACATTCAGTTCCTGAAGGAAGTGACCTCACCTCACATCCTTGTTGATGGAACTCTCCGAATTTGGGTACCAGGAAGCCAGGAATCCAGACCCAGTCCAAGCTCCAGTCACAGTGGTCTCACTTGTTTGGATTTACCAAGGACAGAGTCAGTCTTTTGTGGTACCTAGTGATGTGAGGATGGCCAAATTCCAGGAAAGTTCTGAAGATGGGCCCTGCCGGAGAAAGAAGGTAGAGGCTCACTGCTGTCTCCTGACCACTTCACAGAGTTGACCCAGGAGACCAGATCTGAGACAGGACTGGCCATTTCTGGGGAACATAGTATGGCCCTCCAGTCAGAGGACACTCTGGATAGTTTCAGACCTACTTGGGGGAAGGAGGTGACTTTGTGGGTGTTTGAGTGGGATTGTGTTTTTTTCTCATGTTCTGAGAAAGGTTAGGAAAGGGGGTTTGTTTGGTTTGGAGTGAACTGTTTCTAGTTAGTCCTTTGACAAGGCGAGTGTTTCTATGTCTGTGTATCCCACTGTGTCCATGGTTGTAGACATTAGAAAAGAGAATGCCACAATGGGTGTGTTCTGTCAAAGAGAAAACTTCCAAGCATTCATCCTGCCCATTTTATAAATGGACTGTGGCTTGCCTTATCATTGGGCAACACCTACTATTTTCTTACGTTCCTGTATCCTTCCTGAATTCTGGCCACTCTCCAAAATAGGCTCATGGTTTTGTGTACAAGATATGTACCACTTCCAAGCTCTGTGACATGGCCATGTACTGGATAGCTGAAGGGAATGGCAAGCATCTCAGAAAACTCTGATATCAGTGTGACCAGTAAAGTCTCAGTGGAGAAACCCTGCTTTGGGCCTTTTGATTACCTATTGTTATGTTGCCCTGAATATCAGGAATGTCTCAGGCTACTCCTTCCTGAAGCCTGAAGAAAACAGTTTTCACATGGAAATGAATGGGCATTGCCTTTGTGTTTTACAATAAAACCTTCACAGAGATTAGGCTCTACTTAACTTAAAAATACTTTTAAATTGTATCTAAGTGTAAAAAGTAACATGTAACTGTACATATCTTTTTGATAACAAGTCCAATTATACAACACAAATGATACACATAAATCTCCAACATGTTTTTATTTTAAGCCTAGAATTACCATACAACCTTAGAACACCAGCATGATACAATGCTCTTTTGAAGCTTCTACCTTACACACTTGTATACCTGGAAGATATGAACACATTAACACCACAATTACATTGATGTTTTTGTATTAACCAAGTTTAGCTTTTTAAAGAAATAACCTGGCATAATTTTATAAAAACAGTATTGTTTAACCAGCTGTTTAATTTTTTAAGATTACTTGCTCAAAACTTACACATATTACCAACTTACACAAACCTTTTTATTATTTACTTAAACCATTTTAATTACTTAATCATATAGACTCTCTTATCGAGAAACACATTTTCCCTCTATTAAATCTATATCTAGAAACTTTTAGTTTCTCTTTTCCATCTGTGAACCTCTTTCTGTTCACATTTTGAAACAATACTTATAAATTTCTGAATTTAAGCAGATTATTTTGTAGACATCAACATTTTATTAGGGCCTGTTTGTACACCTAGAAAACTTATAGGCCTAATTCTAAAGACATCTTTATTTTTATCTGTTTACCCAATTTGAATTGAACCATTTGAATCACGTGAATCCAAGATATTTATATCAATTTTTAAATATTTTATGAGCGCTCCTCATCTGTCAATTGTCATATCACTGCATGATATATGGACATACACACATACAGACATACCAACATACAACACGTAACACAAGTGTAACACATAACACAATAGTGAAGGCCTTGTAGCTTTTTCAGGTGAAATATCCATTGCAATGTTCAAAAACTCCACAGTTGATCAAAAATAGAACTTATCAGAAAACATTAACCCATCTGCAGGATCAAGATCATGAGCTCAAAAAATAAAAAATACAGAATCTAAGAAAAAGCAAGAGTGCCAAAAAAGATGACTGGCCAGTAATTAGTAAATACCATATAATGTACTTTTTGTTTGGATCTAGTTTGAGTTCAGGTAAAAAGACACTTTTACTCCTTTTTATCTGTCTCCTGCTGAGTGCTGCAGGATTCTTTTATTTGCATATCAACTTAAGTCCTGGCTGAGGACTTGAAAACTGTAAAGGCTGGAGTTCTGAGCAGAAACCTCATGCCTAAGGCATTTTAGCTATAAGTCATAATTTCCAGGTTTGAATGTTGAAAATTATGATGCAAGTTTAAGATGTAATTCTCAAAATTTTATATCTTTATGTTTTTCTACACTAGAAAATCTTGAGTCTCTTAGCCTCACCACAAAAAACTGAAAATATGATCATTTTTTGATAATATTAAAGCCACCATCATAAGAAGTTTCTCTAGGATCATTAAGCCACTTTCTTTGTTCTGAAGTTTCTAAAGTAGTAGTAAGCTACATTAAATTTCTTGAAAAAAATTTTAAAAACAACCACAGACTACCATTTGTATCCCAAATTAAGCTTTAAAAATTTCCAAGACTGTTGCTAATTAATGTCATTTCACTAAGCCAGACCAACGTTTTAATTTAGCACGTTTTTAAAAAAATCTTACACATTGAAGGGAACAGATATCATATCATAATTTATTATCTTTGCCCAAGTTAATGCACTGGTATATCTAGTGAAATTTTCTCAGGCTACCTAGTTCAAAATTAAAACTCTTTAATTATTTTTTTATCCGAAGTATTTAAGTTTTCTAGCATCAGCTATCTTAAATCAAACTAAACTCTTGTTTAAACCCAACTTTTATCTGTAAGATAGTGCAATGCTTTAGAAACCCATTCAGATACCAGATTGTTACAATTAAAAATATCATCTTTTAAATACAATTTCAGCCAAGATCATCCCCAAGAAACAATCTAAAATATCAACATATTACTGCATTCATGGTCCCTTTTGTTAAGTAAACAGAGGTGGAGCAATCCTTAAAGTGCAGGTAAGGAATAAGGGAGTTCCCCACAGCAAAATGGATCTGGCACCTGCTGGGAGTCCCTTAGCCTCACCATTTACTTACAGGATTAGTCCTTCTGGTGGTTTGACCCCAGGCACCAGGCATATTCTATATCTCCCACCTTTTCAGTAGTAAGCTTCCAAAAAATTCATCCTCTGCTTGCAATTGTTTTGAGTGCTAGGCTTCCCCAAGAGGGCAGAGTGTGGTTCATTGAAAGTCCCCACTGGTGTGTCAAAATTTATGACTGAAGGTTTGGTTCCCATTCCCAAAGCCAATTAATAACAATTTAATAATGAGGATAGGGTTTTGAGAAAAGTTTAAGCGAGATATCAATGTTCTTAGACCCCAGGCATTTCCTTCTGCAGTGGGCATGCTCAAGCCAACTATGGGAAGAAAAGAAATCACTGCTTCCCTAATCTCGCTTAACAAAGAGAAGAAAAGTTTATCAAAGTTCTTTAAAACACAGCTAAGAGATGTGTAAAAGGTGAGAACGGAAAAGCTGGTGGTTCTATTGACTTTTGGTCCCTCACAGAAGAAGCTTTAGGTTAAATTTTAGCTAAAGTTATTTCCACACATCTAAGGCAGGTTGGAACTCGGGACTCTGCATCAGTCCAAACAATGCCATCACATTTAACAGAAACACAGACAAAAAGACACACAAAGACCATCATGCAGCTCCCGTTTGTTCACAACCCCAAGATCAACAATCTTGTGACTCAGGGAGAATGGAGGGAAGAGGGGGAGGAGCAGAAGGTTTGAGTTATAGGATTGTGGGCAAAGGGGTCAGATTGGAGGCAGTGACCAGGAAAGGCTTCAGGGACAGAGGCATGGAATGGCTTTGTCCCATAATGAGAGTTACTCAAACAGAGACAAGGACAAAACAAACGTAACACAAACACGGGCACACAGTTAACGTTTAACACGAGTTCAGAAGTAAAGATTAGAACCCAGTAACTGGCATAACCTGATGAGTTACACCACAAAGACAGACAGTGAATTCAACCTGAGAGAAAAAAGTAGCCAGCAAGACCTGATGGGTTTGCAACAGAGTCACTTAATGAGGGCTCATCTGTCCCTCCTCACCTAATGAGGGCACTTCCACATCTCCTCACCTAATGAGATCACATCTGTCCCTCCCCGAGTCCTTCAAGGTGTCCCTTGCAAGAACGTGGCCGGTGGCTTTAGGACACGTTTGTCCACCACTGCCAGGGGGAACTTACACGCTCTGCTGGCAGCTACTCTGCCAACCCAAACCGAAAACCGAAAAACCAAACCTGAACAAAAAGCTCTGAGCGATCACAAGGAAAAATGGAAAGAGGCGCCTTTCTTACCCTCAGAGGGGTCCGTTGGGATCTCCTTGTTCGGTGCTGCACGATTCCCAGCCAACTCACCAAAATTAAGGGTTCAGCGAATGTCGGAGGAAGAGACCACCAAGAGACCGCGGATCATGCAACAGCAAAAAGCATTTATTGAGTTCCAATCCATCATGCTGGGGCTCCGTGCTCACTCAAGAAGGGAGAGCAGCCCAGAGCCACAAGCAGGAGTTGAGCAGTGCTTAAGTACACTTTTTGGGGAGGGCGGGACTTTACATACATCACAGTCTTTTTTAAAAAATCATCATACACCACGGGAAAATCAAACAACAATTCCAAAGATGATTAGCTCATTCTTTGGTGGGAACAGGTCTGGCAGGAGTGATAGGTCAGTTCTAAAGTGGGGTACACATTGAAACTGATTGGTTTAGGCCCTGTGATGCCTATGTGCCAGGCCACAAAGGGTACTAGGTTATTAAACAATCAGGCATTCAGGGGAAAATTTACTGGGCAGTCCGGGAATTGTCCTACAAGCTACAGGAATTTCAGGTTTTGTGTATAGCATAGGAACGTAACAATACCTGGTCCTTTACATTTTAACTCAGACCTTACAGCTTAGAAACTTTGCAACACCCAGTCTTTTAAACTTTAAATTTTACACATTAATTTCAATTTCTTTTACACTTACAGATTACATCTGGTTCACAACAAGGGTGTCAAAGCCACCCTGACTTTAGGTAAATGAGGGGCAAGGGAGCTTATTTTGGACACTGTTTTTGGCTGTGCCCCTCATGGCAACCTCCAGCCAGATGTTATGATGAGTGTCTTTATGGAAGAAGATGAGTGCCATGTAGGAGTCTTGTGGTTTTAATTGTGGTCATTTGTGTGGCGGTTGAAAGAGATGACTGGGTCCACATGGGCTTGAACTCTGCTGTGATTCCTCTTAGAGACTGAGTTCTGGAACTGACCTCAGAAAAGTATTGCCATGAATTGTGTTGGGAAAACAGGAGGCCACGCATGAGCATCGCCCTTGGAAACTGAGATATAGGCCCAAGATGGCTTTCCACAGAGCACTGAGAATCTCAGCCAGGATATCACATTATTTTTTTGTGAAAGACTTGGCAGCCATAGTTGAGAGTCAAAACACACATGAACCTCACATTCAAGACCTCAATGGGCCTGGCTTCATGTGACCTTTTGGCCACTCTTTGGGAAGCCTTGCCTTAAAGAGTTCTGCAGAGCTTTCATTGAAATCAGCTTCCTCACCATGTAATGGTTCCTGAATGAATTGATACCCACAGTGCCTCCAACTTCATCCTTGAAGAATGGCTAGATAAATACCATGAATTTTTTTGAAATTTTCATGACCAGGTGGCCCTGGAGAACCTTTGGATGTTCTATTGCTGATCATGAGTGTACCAGACAGTGCCTTGATTGACTGGGTTTCATGAAAATGTTGTAGAACAGAGATGCTAGTGAGTTGGAGCCTCCTGAGTAGTGGGTGTAGAGCAGTGGACTATAGGTTTCTGAATAAATACCTGTGGTTTTACCACGTGGATCTGCCATTGGCTTCAAAAGACTTGTGACTGACATGGTGCAGGCCACAGATCCTTATATGTATAGGCATCTTGTTATATTGAGAGGTTTCAGGGCAATGTTCAGAATCCAGTTGCTATAGTCAAGGGGGAAAGCTATGTGGGATAGACCCCTGTTTTGAACATTCTCCTGGAGACCCTGACCAACCACACGTGACAGAACTCCCTCCAGCACTGTGTCCTTGTTGAACTACTTGTATTTCATTAAGCCAATACCAAACTCCCAGTGCCACAGTAAGAAACACCACGAAAATGGAGGATGATGACCAAATGGTTTCACAGACCACAAGGGGAGACACTTAACTACCAGTGACCACAGTTTACCTACAAAGGGAGAATTCAGAACTCCTTCCTCATGTTCATTAGAAAATAAGGAACCATTTTCTCCAGGTCACATAGATGCAGATCCAGATTTGATGGTGTCACTACAAAAGAAGCTAAATCTTCTGACAACTACATATATTTCATGTGCCCAACCTCAGAGGAAGTTTCTCAAGATGTCTTTAGGGCAGCAGAGCTCCATGTTTGTGCAGTTTTTAACCTCTCCCTTACTTTTGGAAACTGTTCTAACACATCGAATGTTGTGAACTCCTGAGCATTTTCAGTTCCACATATGTAATCACAGGTTTTCGAACTCCTCACCACTAATTGGGTCTCACTTGGAGTGAAGTTAATGTCAAGGAATTGTTCTGGATGAGAGTGGCAAGATTTTTGTGTAGCACATACTTGCATACACATTAGATTCATTTTCCTATTTTCCATTTTAAATACTGATCCCTGACACTAACACATACCCGACTAGAATCTGAAAACTAATCCTAATATGATGGATAAAAAGAAACCTAACCGAAAAGAAATACAGGCCTTTCATAGGAGGCATGGTGTATACTTTGATTTGCCTTCTGCTTAATCAAGGGTATGTGTTATAAATCTTGTCAAATTTTCTTTGTAATATTTCTCCATGAGATATATATATATTTTTTTTTTCTCAAAACATGAAACATATGTGTATTATTAAACACTCCCTAAATTCATTCATGTTCCTGTATGTGGATTTATTATCAACTTTTCACAAGATTATTCTCAGAAATATTCAACCACCTGAAATACATATTTCTTTCCTAGTACTGAAAACTAACTTAAATGAATGGTGCTTACAAATCCTAATATTTCTACAGTAACTGACCCAGTTTAACATCAATGCAAGTAGATTCCTATGGGACATGATGTGTATTTTGAAGTTCATTTTTATTCAACACTGGCACATTACTATTTCTTCAGTTTATGGAAATCATAGGATATATCTTACATCCACAAGTACACAAATTTATAGACATTTGGCTCAATTTCAATCACTTTCTCCTTGAGAACACATATATTACTCCATGTTTCTTTATGGTCTATTCACTAGACTTCTTTCTAAACACATTATTTTCGATTCCATAATCAGTTTTGAAGCAAAACTCACACTCTTCATGATAAACCGTAACCCTAATATTACCATTATATATATAACTGGTTGGAATTAATATATGTATATCAATATAAGATTTGCTATATATTTTCAGATATCAATTCAATCCATTATTTAAAGTTGGAAATAGTTATATAATTTATTCACAATATTGTCTATTCATGCATCATCTCTAGATTCATCAACACAGGTTACAACAATTTGTATCCTCAGTACTAATTTATAAGTTTTCAAAATTTTGCTCCCCAAAATGGTGGAAGAAATACTCATGTCACCTGATGTACATATACATTTTATCACAGTAATATAATGGACACAGTATTGATAAATAAGAATGATACCCTTTTACTTAAATATGTTTATTTGATTTTCACTGTAAGATGTTAATTCTGGAAGACTTGAGAATTAAGAAAGATTTTGTCTATATTATTTCAAACAGGCTAATCAAAGTACTTTTATATATATATATATATATATATATATATATATATATATATATATATATATATATATATAAAACATATGTAATACATATGCATGAATATAGATAATATGTATAATTAATGTATTCTAATATATCTATGAGGTGATTATAATTTTTAAATTTTCTCAAGAAAAAAGAATGACTATAAAAAACTGTCTTAAATGTAAATTTCATAGCATACTACTGTTTGTAATGACATGAGAGAAAAATACATATGGAGGGATAATGAAAAAGAAAGAGAAAGAAGGAAGAAAATGAGGAAGAAAGTGAGAAAAGAAGAGGGAGAGGAGTGTTTGATGATAAGATAAAAGTGGAGGGGCTGGGTTTGTGGCTCAGTGGTATCATGCTTGTCTACCATTTGTGAGGCACTGGGTTATATTCTCAGCACCAGATACAAATAAATAAAATGAAGGTCTATCACAAACTGAAAAAATAAAAAATGAAAAACTAGAAATATTACCATAATTCCAAGGTTTTATGAATGTTAAATAAAAAAAATGTTATATAGCCTTATGTAATTTCTACACTCCCCAAAGTAGTCATTTAATGTTAGATAATTAATGCTATAACTGAAAATCCATTGCTCTTCCCTCTACCTTCTGTGGCATGCTAGTGCTAAAATAAATTGTATTATAACACCAAAAAAAATTCTAATATTTCTACAGTAACTGACCCAGTTTAACATCAATGCAAGAATATTCCTATGGGATATAATGTGTATTTTGACGTTCATTTTTATTCAACACTGGTATATTACTATTTCTCCAGTTTATGCACATAATAGGATGCATATTTCATCCACAATTTAGATAATTTATAATTTTTTACTTTCAATCACTTCCTGCTACAGAACACATGTATTCCTCCATGTTTCTTGACTGCTCTTTTCATGAGACTTTTTTCCAAACACATTATTTTCGATTTCCATTATCACTTTTGAAGCAAAACTCACACACCCGTCATGATAAACCATAACCCTAATATTACCATTACATGTATAAGTGGTGGGAAAGAATGATTGTATATCAATATAAGATTTCTTACTTAGTTAAAGGTATCCATTCAATCCATTATTTAAAGTGGAACCAGTTATATTATTTGGTCACAGTATGGTCTATTCATGCATTACCTCTATATTGATAGACACAGGGTACACCTCTTTGTACACCCAATACTAATTTATACGTCTTCAAAATATTGCTCCCAGAAATGGTGGAAGAAATACTCATGTCAACTGATTCTACATATGCATGTTATCATAGTAATATTCAGGACACAAAATGCAAAAGTCACACGTATGATTGTACCAAAGCCTAAAAGGGAACTGAACATGGATTACTAAAAACATCCATGTCCAGGTTGCCTAATGCTCTCAAATGTCAATCCTATTGGTGACTACATATTTGTTTCTTCCTAAGATTATATATTCAATCTCAAAACTGTTGAAAATGTCTATTTTTTTTTACTCACTTTATACTTTGCCTGATTTCTTAATGTCTCTATTGATATCTGCTTTCCTACATATTTTCCCCAGTTCAACATTGTGACTGACCCTTCAAATGTGCTGACATTGACATTCACTCTCTAACCGAAACCCTATTGCTAATGAACTTTGGTCCAAATCCTATACTCACTCTTCTTCCAAAGCATACTGACTATCTTCCTGATTCTATCGACTATCCCTTTTTGAGTGGATGTTCTCTTCTACATTCAATCATCTAAGGTACAATGTCATATGCCATTGTTTATCGATTTATCTGAGATATGTATGCAAAACGTAATTCAATGCTATGTATCCCAATCAATTGCCCAATGCACTTCTGAGCTTCAAATCTTACTTAGATTTCTGTTTTTATACTTATATTTCACCTATATATCCATGTTAAGTAAAATGAATATTTTTGGATCTGTAGATGATATATATTTCATCATGAATTTTCTACTCACCTGATATACATATATATTTATCTCAGTAATATTCCAGACACAAAATACAAGGGTCACACTTATGATTGTACCAAAGCCTAAATTGAATGTGACCATGTATTACTAACATCATCCATGTCCTTGTTCCCTAACACTCTCAAATATCATTGCTATTGGTGACTACATATTTGTTTCTTCCTAACATTATATATTCAACCTCAACCCTGTTAAAAATGTATTTTCCTATCACACACTTTGAACTTTGCCTGATTTCCTAATGTCTCTATTGATAAATGCTTTCCTACACCTTTTCTCCAGTTCATCATTGTGAATGACTTTTCACATGTGCTGACATTGACATTCACTCTCTCACTGAATCCCTATTGCTAAAGAACTTTTGGTCCAAATGCTTTACTCAGTCTTCTTTTGAAACCTACCAACTATCTTCCTTATCCTACCAACTATCCCAGTTTGAGTGGATGTTCTCTTCTATATTCAATGATCCAATGTACAAGTTCCTATTACCATGATTATCTATTTAACTGAAACATCTGTGCAGAATGTAATTCAAAGCTATGTATACCAATCAAGTGCCCAATGACCTTCTGGGCTTCCAATCGTTCCTAGATTTCTGTTTTCATACTTATATTTCACCCCTATAGTCTTATAAATATCGCAGGTTCCCAATAACATTATTCATACAGCAGAACAATTCCTAACCCAAATCGAACATGTTATTTACCCTAACCATACACTGTTCCCTCAATCTAACTTTACAGAAGAGCAGGGAAAGAGTTGGTCTTACAATACAGGAATTTAGGGGATCTTCCACCTGCTGAGAACCTCAAACGTCCATGCAGAAATGATCCCTGTAGAAGATGTAGGCAGCTATGAAAGACCTGAGAGAGTAAGAGTCACCTTCCATGGCCAACGACCTGGTCAGGATGAAGGGATGTGTCTGAATCTGCCTCTCTCTTCTTAGTGTAGAGAAGATGGACCAAAACAGGCCAGTGTGGAGAGCTGTTCTGGAGTGCCTATGGATGATATACCATTCTAACTTGTGAAAGTGTTACAGGAACTAGGGGCAGCCTCCATCTAATGGGGCCTTTGGAAGCAACTATTAGGACAATGTGTTTGCCAAGGCAGTGACCTCATTCAGTTCCTGAAGGAAGTGACCTCACGTCATTTCCTTGGTGTTCGAAATCTCTGAACATGTGGTCCAGGAAGCCAGGCATCCAGAGCCAGTCCCAGTCCCAGTCCCAGTGATCTCACTTGTTTGGATTTACCAAGGACAGAGTCAGTCTTTCTTGGTACCTACTGATATGAGGATGGCCAAATGCGAGTAAAGCTCTGAAGAGGGCCCTTTCCTGAGAAACCAGGTTGTGGCTCACCGCTGGCTCCTGTCAACATCACAGAGTTGGACAAGGAGAACAGATCTGAGACAGAACAGGCCATTTCATGGAAACATAGTATGGCCCACCAGTCAGAGGACACTCCGGATAGTCACAGACCTACTTGGGGGAAGGAGGTACATTTGTGGGTGTGGATGTGGGTTTGTGGTTTTGTCTCATGTTCTGAGAATAGGTAAGAAAGGCAGTTTGTTTGGTTTGGAGTTAATTAATTCTAGTAAGTCGTTTGAAAAGGCAAGTGTTTCTAGGTCTGTGTATCCCACTGTGTCAGGGGTTGTAGACATTAGAAAAGAGAATGCTTCAATGGATGTGTCCTGTCTAGTAGAAAGCTTCCCCGGATTCATACTTCCCATTTATGAATGGACTGTGGCTTGCATTATCGATGGGCAACCCCTGATATCTTCCTAAGTTCCTGTTTTCTTTCTGATTTCTGGCCACTTTCCAGAATAGGCTCATGGTTTTGTGTCCAAGATGTGTACCACCACCAAGCTCTGTGACATGGCCATGTACTGGATAGCTGAAGGGAATGGCAAGCATCTCAGAAAACTTAGATATCAGTGTGATCAGGAAAGTCTCAGTGGAGAAATACTGCTTTGGTACCTATTGTTCTGTTGCCCTCAATGTCAGGAAGCTTTTTGCCTCTGGCCACCCCTTTGGGAAGCCTAAAGAAAACAGTTTTCAAATGGAAATCAATGGGGATCACCTGTGACTCTTTGCTTAATTGCATTGGAAAGGGATATGTCTGAATCAGGCTCTAGGTCCTGTGTTAGGCTTTGGCTTAGATTCTCAGCACATGATGGATGTAAAGAAAATCCCATGTTTGCATCCAAAACTAAATTGGCCAAAAGAGCAGTCATTATGGAAGAAGTCTCTCGCCTTCCCCTGTAAGGTTCCTTACCTCCTTCAAGTGAGAATAGGAACCTTTGGATCAAATGAGTTCTTCAAAGCCCTTTAGAGGCTATCCCATAGGTGCTTGGGTTTTCTCCAGAATCCAAATCACATAAAGAATCTATACCTGACAGTCAGTAGGCCTCAAAATGAAGGAGCAAAGCAATATTAACAGCAGGCCTATTTGCTCACTCCTGGTTCCCCGGACGAATGTCCAGGCCACCCTGACTTTAGGCAAATGAGGGGCAATGGAGGTTATTTTGGACACTGTCTTGGGCTGTGCCCCTCATGGAAACCTCAAGCCAGAGGTAATGATGAGTGTCCATATGGAAGAAGATGAGGGCCATGTGGGAGTGTTTTGGTTTTAATTGTGGTCATGTGTGGGCGTTGGAAGGGATGACTGGGTCCACCTTGGCTTGAACTCTGTTGTGATTCCCCTTAGAGACTGAGTTGTGGACCTCACCTCAGAGAAGTATTGCCATGAATGGTGTTGGGATTTTAGGAGGATTCACATGAGAGTCACCCTTGGAAAATGAGATCTAGGCCCAGGGTGGCTGTTCACATAGCACTGGGAATCTCAGCCAGGTTACCACATGATTTTATTCTGAAAGACTTGGCAGCCATATATGAGAGTCAAAACACACATGGATGTCACAATGTAGATCCTAATGGGCCTGGATTCATGTGATCATTTGGCCACTGTTTGCGAAGCCTTGCCTGTGAGACTTCTCCAGAGATTTCATTGAAATGAGCTTCCTAACCATGTAATAGTTCCAGAATGAAATGAAACACACAGTGCCTCCAACTTCAACCTTGAAAAATGGCTAGATAAATACCAAGAAATTTTGAAACTTCCCATGACCAGGTGGCACTGGAGAATCTTTGGATATCCTGTGGCTGATCATGAGATTACAAGACAGTGCTTTGATTGACTGGTTTTCATGAAAATGGTTCAGAACAGAGATACCAGGAAGTTGGAGCCTGCTGAGGAGTGGGCCTACAGCAGTGGTGGGCAGGTGTGTAATAAAACAACTGTGGTGGGGCCATGTGGATCTTCCATTGGCTTCCAAATGACTTGTGACTGACATGGTGCAGCCAGCAGACCCTTGTATGT